>NW_022436958.1:15411883-15616853 GCF_009761245.1 Sapajus apella
GGCGGGCAGACACAATATACATTAACAAATCTATAGCAAAATTCTGGTAGCACCTTTAACAGTGAAAATGAAAATGAAAACTTTCTGAAGAATCTTGGCTGTAGGTAGGCCGTCAGTAACTCTGATAAATACTAAAGTGGAGTACCTTGTGTTTTCAGAGCTTTAGAAGGAGCCATCAGGCAAAGCAATGGGGGACTGGTTTCCTGGGGGACACACTTACGTCACTCTGCAGGTCGTAGGCTTTCCTGGCTTGGATCACATCATTCTGGTCGGGAAAGCAAGACCAGTGGTGCAGGTACTGGCGATAGTCCACATCACTTGCTAGTGCCTGGCCTTCTTTGGCGGCGTTGATGGACACCATGTCCCCAGGGATGGAGATCTTGGCCTTGTGGTCATTGTAGGCCTTTTTGTATAGCCTGTCATTCTGCATCTTCAACACATTTGCTGCCCAAACCAGTTTAGGGTCTTCCTTAGCATTGCGACATCCGATGTAATGGCCTTTCTGTTTCTCATAAGCAGTTTTGTACAGATACTGGTAGATGTGAACAGAGAAAAGAAGAGTAGTTACTCCAAACTCACTTTTTCTAGAGAGCCTAATCAAAATAACTCCATCTCCCTTAGTTTACCTTTTTTTTTTTTGTGGGTGTAGTGGGGGAATGCTGTTTTTATTTAAATTCAAGTCACAGCTGGGCGTGGTGGCTCACGCCTGTAATCACAGCACTTTGGGAGGCAGAGGCGGGTGGATCACTTGAGGTCAGGAGTTCAAAACCAGCCTGTCCAACATGACGAAACCCCATCTCTACTAAAAATACAAAGTTAGCCGGGCATAGTGGTGCATGCCTGTAATCCCAGCTATTCGTGAGGCCGAGGCAGGAGAATCGCTTGAACCTGGGAGGCGGAGGTTGTAGTGAGCCAAGATCGTGCCACTGCACTCCAGCCTGGGCAACAAGAGCAAAACTCCATTTCAAATAAATAAATTCAAGCCATAAGTTTTGACACACTGGTTTTGTCTTCTGTGTCTATGTGCATGAAAACATTAAGGGCATCTGTTAGGCAAGAACCTTGTTGCTGGATTATCTCCCAGTATATCCTGGCCACCTTCAGATGTTTTGTCACAAACAAGTACCAATTTTACTTCTTATTACTTTAAATCAAGTTAATTATTTATTGAAATATATATATATATATATATTTTTTTTTTTCTTTTCTTTTTTTTTGAGATCGAGTCTTGCTCTGTCACCCACGGTGGAGAGCAGTGGCGTGATCTCTGCACACTTACAACCTCTGCCTCGCAGGTTTAAGCAATTCTCCTGTCTCAGCCTCCCAAGTAGCTGGGATTACAGGTGCCCACCACCACACCCAGCCAATTTTTGTATTTTTAATGCAGACAGGGTTTCACCATGTTGGCCAGGCTGATCTTGAACTCCTGACCTCAAGTGATCCACCCACCTTGGCCTCCCAAAGTGCTGGGATTACAGGCATGAGCCGCCACACCCAGCCTGAAATAATTTTTAATTATAAGCTTATTTTAAAATTTTACTTAAAAATGTATAACCCTATCTAATTGGAGAAAAAAAGTATTTTTCTAGTACACATTAAAACAACCATATAACTATTTAAAAAAATACTTGTGCACGTACTACATAAAATGATTACAGGAACCACCAGTAGTACGCAGGCCACACTTTGAGTAACAACAGAATTCTTTGTACCGTGAAATTAAATCCTTTTAGTATGTGTAAATCAAGTGACATTGTGAAGATATTGAAAAGAAAATCAAAATCTGTGCTTCAACATAAGAGTTGTAGAACCAAACATAGATGCAAAAGGATTCTCAAATTGTAAGAGTTGTTCTTGAATTTAGGATTTTAAAATATACTGATAACAATGACCCAATTGTATTTAAATATAATTCACAGGGCATTAAGTTAAACTCCCTCTGTGTCTACTAGGTAGTGTTTGTTCTGGTTAGACAAGGAGGAGCTCTTACATCACTGGCAATATCCCTGGAAGCTTTGGCGTGCTGGATCCCAATGGCATCTGCTCGCAGGTCATAACCAGTCATCTTGACATCTTCCCAAGCTTGCTGGTAGTGTTTCTGCAAACAGAGAGTGCAATACCACAGTCAATCTGAAGAGGGAGCTACCGAGTCAGCATTACTGATGAGTTTAAAAACAGGTATTAACAGTTACACTGAACATTAATCTCTCCTTAAGATTTATAAAATAGTCTGGTTTCATATTGAGCTTGAATTTCAGTAGATTTTTAATGACATTTAGTAAAGCTCTCTCCCAAAAATTATTTTTTGAAGTAGGAAACTTAGGAGATAATAAATCATGTAAAAACCAGTAAAAATATATATTGTTTGGCTTTTAAAAGGAAAAAGCAATGATGGATGGCCCACTAAAAAATGAGAACTAGATATTACTCTACATGTCTGTAAGTTCTACGTTGTGTTTTTGGTGAAATCATTCCATTTCTCCTTCCAACAAACATTGAGATGTACGTTATATAGACAGACACAGACCCACACAGCTACTTATCATTAGCTTACAGCTAGAAATAAAAGAAATGGGAAGAAACGCCTTTTGCCAAACTCCCTTTGGGGTATATAATAAAAGGTCTGGTTAGGCAGAGAGCACTCTGAAAAGCAAATGATGTGTGCTGTCTTACATTGCTGATCTGCAGAGCATTGATTTTGGATTGCAGCATCAGGGGCGTGTCAGCTGGTACGTTCACATTCGCCTTCTCTTTCTCCCAGGCATCGCGATACAATGGCTGGTAAAAACGAAAAATAATGGGATGATTGATTAGTAAATAAGTCGATTACCACATGTCAAAATTATAAAGTCAGAAAATATACTTGAATAAATGGATGAAACAACAGTATAAGTAAATTTAAAAAATTTAAGTAAGATTAAATAAGTAAATCTAATTTTATATTTAAATAATAAATAAAAGGAAAAGTTCTTTTTGGATGTTCTCTGATATAAACATAGATCACATTGTCTACATTTGCATTATTTTTTAAAAAAACAGAGATGGGTCTCACTATGTTGCCCAGGCTGGTCTCAAACTCCAGGGCTCAAGTGATCCTCCTGCCTTGGCCTCCCAAAGTGCTAGGATTACTGGTATAACCACTGCACCTGGCCTCATTTGCACTTTTATTTAAAAGGTGCCAATAGTGACTTCAGTAAGAACACATTCATGTGTGATACAATATAAATTTAAAATGAGTCAGAAATACGGTAATAAAATTATCCTTTCATTTACATCTAATTATCTGACGGGTAAGTACACATTGCAGATAGCTTTGATAATCCCCATTGCTCAGCAGGATCTAGCTTTTTTTGGTACAAATAACTGCCATAATGTCTAATATTGGAGTTGTTCCTAGACTTCTCAACCTATTTCAAGCAATAAAAAAGTAGCAATTTTATGATTATAGTACTAAGTGGTGGGCCTGTATTATGGTCTGGCTCTCTAAATGTGATCAAAGTGTATATCAGGGTGTGCAGAACATGAAGATGCTCACCACATGTGCATTCACCAAAGACTTACCAAAGCAAATGAAATACAGAGGCTGCTGACAGACTCACTACACAGAGATTTATCTAGATACATGTGTGTTTCAGATCTTGACGCTGACATGAAGGGTCTAAAGTTCAGATTTATAATTCTTCTTGACTGAGGAGTCAATTTGTGTCAATTTGTCTGAAAACATCATCCACCTGGCTTACCTCACTAATCTGGACAGCATTGATCTTTGCCTGGATTACTTCCGGGGTGTCAACAATGCTGGTGAATTTGAGGGCCTCCGGCTTTATACGATACAACCTTTCATTCAAGAGATTCTGGGCATTCTTCACTCTCATCACTTCCACAGAACCCTCTGGCAACCATCCGATACCCTTCATCCATTCCAGGTCTGATTTGTACAAGTTCTACATGAAGGAGAGAAGCAGAGTAGGGAAGATTCACAGTTGCCCATAAGACTTTGATGCTTGCAAACCATACGTCACCACTATTTAAATCAATTAGGTGGCTAATCTCATTAAACTCAAGGATCAACACTAAATGTTAATATTGGGTGTTATCTCTTTGGCACACATGAGAGAAGTTCAGAGTATCCTGCAGGAATTGGAACAGGGCTCACTCACAAGTGACACTTGGTGAAATGGCAGCCAGCAATGGCACCTAACTTTGTATACTTGGATTAGTTTCTACACTCACCACTTGAAGTCTGCCTTTTATATACCATTGGGAATAACATCAGTAGGATTTTAGGAGGAAAAAAGCCTTAGATATATGCATAATGAGAAAAAAACATACATGCCTATATCTATATCCACGCTGCCCCCATCTCTCTCTTTTTTGTTCTGTGTCAAGTAAACATGAAATCCAACATTTCTTTATACTTACATCTACTTCTGAAATATGCAACTGATCTTGCAAAGGTAATGGCTCAGAGCAGCTGCAACTGAAATTTTCTACCTAATTACATAGAATAAGAGACTGATTTTCATCTTGGTGAATAAGGTCTTGCTACCATAAGGAGTCCTCTATAAGATAGAAAATGTTTGGGGAAAACTCTGCTACCATGAATTGTACAGAATGATAGATTCTATTAAGATTACCATTTAGATTATGCCTCTGGGGAATGCACTGGAATTAAACACACAAATACACATCTCCCTGGCTCTAGTGACAATATACTCACATCGCTCTGCAGGTCATAGGCTTTCCTGGCCTGGATCACATCATTCTGATCTGGCAGACATGTCCACTGGTGCAGATAATTGCGATAATCAATGTCGCTAACTAGGACCTGGCATTTCTTGGCTTGAACAATTGACATCATGTCCAACGGTGTGTTGTGAATTCCTTTAGACTTCTCATAAGCTTTCCTATATTCTCTGTCACTCTGGATCTTGGCAGCATGTATAGACCACACCAACTTGGGGTCATCTTGTAGGGTGCGGAAACCCACGTGGTGGCCCAGTTGCTTACGATAACCTTCTTTGTATTTGTACTAAAGTTGTAAGAAGTCAAATAAAAAATACATATGGAAATAATGTATTAAGAGAGGCTTCTTTAAATGGTTTCAGAATGATTTCTTAGCCTTAGTATAAATTTGCTTAACACTGGCAGTCATTACATATTTCAGTTCACTTTAAAGAAGTTAGGTAATACTATTTTAGGTAGTTTCAGAGAGGACATGAGTAAATCAGGAGGGAGATGGTATGGTGAACAAGAGTAATAAAAACAATAGCTAACATTTACTAAGTAATTACTCTGTGCCAGACACTATTATGACCACTTCACATGTGTTGGGTAGATCCATATGAAACTACCATGTTTTTCGGTCAAAAATCATTGACTAGTGGCAATTACAATCACAGTTAATCCTCACCATGTGTCTAGGAAGTAGATACTATTATTAACATATATTCCAGATGGGGAAAACAAGGCACATGATAATCTCCATCACCAAGGTTCCCTGACAGTGCAACATTAGGTCAAATGATCTCCTAAAATTACTGAAGAAACCTTAGGTGGGGAGAGGTCATATGTGTGTGGTTTTGGAAACAGGTAAGAAAGACGTGTGTTTCAAGGATGGAAAGCAAGATTGTTGGCTTGAATCAGAAGATAACAACAAATGTTCTGTGGACAAGAGTTTTTGTCTGATGAGTGTCTTAGGACTAATATAAGACGGTTTTTGCTTCTTTCCTATGTTTGGATAACATAGGCAAATTTGAACACAGAGAGAGAAAACTGGGAATAAAGCAAGGGGTAATGTGATAATGTGGACCAGCTATGGTTATGCAAAAATGAAGAATAAGGAGGAGGAAACAACTGGATACATGAGACAAAAAGCAGACAACCCAGATAAAGGGAACAAGGTGGCTTAAAGGGTTGGAGCTGTGGGGAGGATGGACTTGGTAGCATAACTATTTTATTTTTATTTTTTTGAGATGCAGTTTCACTCTTGTTGCCCAGGCTGGAGTGCAGTGGAACGATCTCGCCTCGGCCTCCCGAGTAGCTGGGATTATATGCTCCTGCCACCACACCCAGCTTTTTTTTTTTTTTTTTTTAAGCAGAGATGGGGTTTTACCATGTTGGCCAGGCTGGTCTTGAACTCCTGACCTCAGGTGATCCACCCACCTCAGCCTCATGAAGTGCTGGGATTGCAGGCGTGAGCCACCATGCCCAGCCAGTAGCATAATTATTTTGACCACTAGCAAGTTTTAAACTTAGAATTAAATGAACTTCAAAAGATTACTAAGAGTATTGTACATAAGCCTCCAGTATAAAATCTTGTATATAAATGCGATATCAGTCTTAAGTCTTATGTGAAATTATTATCTGTGATTTATATTTGTGGAGAATGTTAGAAATATTTTAGGGACAAAATGACATTGCATTGGGTCCTGAATTTTCCCAAGAATTTCATACAGACTCTTCATAATGTTTTATTTCTATTTTGTAACAGCATCAAAGTAAGTTTACACATATACCTCATCTTTGCTAACTTTAATGTTTTCCATTCCACTTTAATATTTTCAAATAGAGAAAGCTCCTAGCATGAGAAAAGATGCAATTATTTGCACAGATTTTTTTTTTTTAAACACAAAATTCTTGAAAAATAGTCTTCCTGCTTGTTTTATAAAGGAGAAAAACTACAAGGAAACAGAAGGAAGCATACCTCACTGGCAATTTCTCTGGAGGCTTTGGCGTGCTTGATTTCAATGGCATCTGCCCTTATGTCGTAGCCTTTCTGCTTGGCCTCGTTCCAGTCTTTTTGGTACAGTTTCTATAGAGGGAAAATATAGGTTTGTTTACAAGAATGGGAAAATAAGCAAATATACTCAAATTTATCATAATATAATTCATAATACAGTCAGTATAAGAAAAACGCTTTCATTTCTGAGTTCTTTTAATTGTCAGCTATTTCCTTTGTGGTGTATAGGATACTTCTGGTTAAAATTTTAAAGCTAAACACCAAACTCTATTAATGTTTGAATATTTACATCCATTACAATATGGAATGCATTTGAAAATATCCCACTGCAAGTACGTGGAACCTAAGGATCAATGGGAAAGCCAGAGAACTTTATCAAGGTAACAGAGAAGATCTGATAAGATTTTTCTACCCCCAATTTTGCCCTTTGACTTTTCAGAAGTTTCTGCTAAAGTGCTGTGACATAGATATCATACATCACCTACTGTTTGGATGTAATTTAAAAATGGTCTTTTGTCTTTCCTATGGCCTTGAAATGTCAAATGAAAAAGTCCTGGATCAATTAAAAAAAACCCAACATGATAACAGAGACTGTTAAGAATGAAGGAGGGCACCAAAGGGATTCAGGTGTTCCAACTCCTGCAGCCTAGGCACCCAGCCATGCATCTGACCACACACTTAAAGAGAGAAATTCCATTCGTATTGCATTGGGACTGGTAGCTCAAGAGAAAATGTTTAGCACCAAAAGCCACAAACATTCCAAGGTAGGTAATTTGTCTGGTACAACACACTCCATGAGCAGACAGATATTACCCATAAAGGCTTTTGCACTTCATGTTCATGCCACTTACATTGCTGATTTGCAAGGCATTGATTTGGGCCTGCAGCATCACTGGAGTATCAGAAGGAATGCTGATGTTGGCTTTATCTTTATTCCAGGCTTCTTGATACAGTTTCTGTGGAGAGAAAGGAAATAGGAAATCAATATCTGAAACAAGCCTTAGCATTATTCAATCTGGAAAAATGCTTTTACATATGTTCGTAATAGTTAATTTTATGTGTCAACTTGGCCAGGGCACAGTACCCAGATATTTAGTCTAACATTATTTTAGGTATTTCTGTGATAGTATCGTTAAAATGAAGTTAACATTTAAATCAGATGTGGGTGAGCCGCATCAAATTAGTTGAAGACCTTGATAGACAAGATGAACCTCCCCAGCAGATGGCCTTTGGGCTTGAATTGCAACACAGCCCTCAGTCTCCAGCCTGCTGGCCTACCCTGCAGACTTTGGACTTACCAGCCTGTACTATCTCATGAGCCAATTTCTTAAAATGTATCTTTCTCTGTGTGTGTGAGTGTGTGTGTGTGTGTGTTTGCACACACACGCGCGCACACACACACATATCCTATTGCTTCTGTTTCTCTAGAGAATCTGGACTGATACAATGTTATATTATTTATTATGTAGCATGACACATTATGTACATGTCTTAGTATTTAATACGACGTCAACAAATATTTGTGTTCCTGAGTTGTGATGGAGTGACATTTTCATTGCAGTGCTTCAAAGTGTGTATGTGTGGTAGAAGAAAAGCCATGTTGGTGTTTGTCAGAGTTTTATTTTCAATGTATCTTCACTAGCGAAGACATTCTTTTTTTTTTTTTTTTTTTTTCAGACAAAGTCTTGCTATGTCAGCAGGCTGGAGTGCAGTGGCACGGTCTCGGCTCACTGCAACCTCTGACTCCTGGTTTAAGTGATTCTCTTGCCTCAGCCTCTCAATTAGCTGCAATTATAGGCATGCGCCACCATGCCCAGCTAATTTTTGTATTTTTAGCAGAGACGGGGTTCACCATGTTGGCCAGGATGGTCTCGATCTTCTGACCTCGTGATCCACCCACCTCAGTCTCCCAAAGTACTGAGATTACAGGCATGAACTAGTGAAGACATTCTTAGAGTTGCTCCTCTCACTAAAATTCTTTGAAGAAGTCTAGTCTACATGCTCAGTTTGGGTGGTAACATCGGAAAAAAGATTCCAGAACCAGAAAAGCTTGATAGTAGGATGGTTCTTACCTCACTTATTTGCAGAGAATTGGCTTTTGCCAGGACAACTTCTGGAGTGTCGACAATGCTGGTGAATGACAAAGCTTCTGGACGTGTCCTATAGAGTCTTTCATTCAGGAGGTCTTGAGCAACCTTCACTCTGTTCATTTCCACTGAGCCTTCTGGCATCCAACCGATGCCACGCAACCACTCCAGGTCTGCCTTATATACATTCTATAAAGATGCCAGACAAAAATACCATTTCAAGTGTTAGACATACCACCCCTTAGCTGAAAAATAAAGCACATGGGGTTGAAGGGAGGATAAGTGGAGATTGCACTTCCAAAAAGTAAGACCTGAGATCTCACATGATTCAGGGTTTTTAATATTGATGACAGAAGTAATTTGTAAAAACATAATTATTTATACTAGTCATGAATAATATATAGTAATAATGCTGCATTCCATGATATAGTTGATATTTCAAAACATTTTATAATTGAAAAATTTTAAGGGAAATTTTGCTGAATCAAATTCCACTTTAATCCTGTGATAATTGATCCAAGGAAATGCTGTTTAGTGTTTTGGATCTAGCATAATAGCAGCAATTCTTTTAAAAACATTCAGATGATTTATATTTGTCTGAAATATATTTTCATTGCTAGAAGCTACAAATGACACGGAAAAAAAAAAGGCTAAACTAGGCTGGGGAATAAAGGACATGACCTCACTAATAGAGATGACCTCATGTCATCTCTATTTTTGCTTCTCACAACATAACTACTAAAGATGGATTTTATATTAAACAATGTAAATGGTACCCCCCACCCCTGCCCCCAGGTTTATGCAGTACACAGCCCAGGGGCTTGTCCACAGCGGCACTGACAGGACAATTAACAAATCTACATCTTCCCCTTCCCCTTTTCCCAAAATTCATTTTACGTACATCACTCTGCAGGTCATAGGCTTTCTTTGCTTGGATAATGTCGTTCTGATCAGGCATGCATGTCCAGTAATGCAGGTAATTGCGATAATCAATGTCACTGACCAGCGTCTGACATTTCTTGGCCAGCAAGATGCCCAGCATGTCCACGGGGCTAGAGAACTTGGTCTTCCACTTCTGGAATTCCTTCTTGTACTCCCTTTCACTTTGAATTTTTCCTGCATGTATGGCACACATAATCTTGGGATCATCTTCAATGCACTGGGCTCCAATGTGGTGGCCTTTCTGTTTCTCATAGGCTTCCTTGTATTTGTACTAAAATGCCAGAAATACAAGTGTAGACATCCTGTTTTAAAACCATGCTCATGCTGACAAGTGAGGTGACATGATATGGACAAGAATTTTATATTACAAATATTTTGGCATCTCTGAACTATTATTTTTAAAAGTGAGGTTTTATATCATTATAAAAATAATTATAATGTAATCATATATCTTCATTGGTGGAAACTTTCCCTGCAGTAACTCTAATGCCAAAATGTATTTTTATTCTCTGTAACAACAAAGGGAAAGGTCTTGGGAGGTAGAAGGTAGGACTGGAAGGTACATGTGACAATCACTATAGACTGTGGTCCGCCAGCAACCCTCTGGGTTGTTCAGCTTGGTGGACACCACAGGGAGTTAGATGGAAGGCACTCACGTCACTGGCAATGTCCCTGGAGGCCTTGGCACTTTTGATGGAAATAGCATCTGCTCTCAGATCATAGTCCTTCATCTTTGATTCATCCCATCCCTTGGTGTAAAGTTTCTAGGGAAGAGATAATAGATGACAGAAAATAAAAATGTTCGAGGAAGGCAATAGGCCAATTCCAGAAATGAAATTGTTAAGGTGGAAAAAGCATTTTAATTATTCTTAGAAAGGTTTAAGCAATGATTAGGAAATCTCTTACTTGGCTGATATTGGCAGAATTGCTCTTGGCCAGCAGGATTTCTGGGGTGTCTGGCATCACATGGATGGAGGCTTTGTCAGCATCCCAAGCTTCTGTGTATAAATGCTACAGGGCAGGGTGGGGTGGGGTGGGGGAGAGGGAGAGTAAGAGTTTTTGTTAAAGCCAATCACATCATTAAAGTCGTTAACAAATTTAACTCACATTTAACTATAAAATAGCCCCTTCTAATGCTTTTGGGATGTGAGGGAAGCAAAAAGGTCATGGGGAAAATAAAACATAACAATATTTAAATAGCTGTATAATGGTTTCATAATTAATATGATGCAATATAATGGCGGCTATTATTAATTCTTCTCATCCAGTGAATCACAAGCTTATTCAGACCTCCAGAGATGGAGCTCAGTTATAGAACCATGAGACAGTAGACATCCCTAGACTTCAGAGTCCAACCCAAATGCAAACCCAACTCTACTATTTCCAAGCTGTATGATCTTGAGAAAGGTATCAGAGATACTCCTCATATTCCTCCTTTCTGAGAGGGGGATAATCATTCTTTTGTATTGTGTATTTTTTGAAGATGACCCATAACATATATAACACAGCCAAGTCATAGCAGATACTCAGCGATTTTTATGGTGATTCCTATTGCTGTTATCATTGTGGTTGCTGTTGATGGATGTGGTATAAAAGAGTTTCTAGAGTCGTATACCCCAAACTCTGGAGTTTGCTGTCTGAAGTCACTTTCATATTCTGCACTGAGCACTCAGTTGTACTAGCCTAATGACTGGAAGGCTTCCAGGCAGGTGTGGGAGAATTCAAGTTCAAGTCAATCTAAAATATGCATGCTAAGGGCTGACTCATGGATAAAAATAAATAGACTGATAGAACTTTGGAGGAAACAAATGATCATCTATCTTGTGTAATAAAACTGAAAGCAGAAATAGTAGCTAGCTTTCAAAAGTGTATTTCCATAACCTAATGTGGAGAAGCAAACCCAGCAACCAATTTTAATGTATACCAGCACTGCTATGAAACAGTATGTGTTTCATAGCACTCAGAATGAAATGTAAATGGCTTATATTCCTTACCAGATGGCTAAAGACACATCAATGGCCTGAGTCTGCTCTGCCTAGGAGAATGTGCAAGGAAAGGTAATGTATTTGTGATGTCTCCAGGTCACTGCTCAGAAGGGTGAGTGCATCACTCCAGGGAAATCATCCCAGGCTCTGTTCCCACATGCACATGGAGAATTAGGGGGCAGGGTGTTAAGAAGAGCAAACAGGGTCCCCTTGAATTCAAGCAGATTCTCTGTTAAAGGCCTACATGAGAAACAGGCCTTAAGACATCTCCTTTCTCAGGGGACCCTTAGAAAATTTCCTACTTTATGAACCAAATCTGTGGAAGGTATGTTTCTGGCAACAGGAAACAGCTGGAGACTCACCTTGCTCATGGTCAGGGCATTATTCTTTGCGAGGACAATTTCCGGAGTGTCTGTAATGCATGTGAATTTGAGCTGGTCTGCAGGCTGGCGGTACTTCCTTTCACTCAGAATTTCTCCAGCCCTCTTCACCTTCTCGACCTCTACAGAGCCAATGGGAACCCATCCGATGCCTCTCAGCCACTCAAGATCAGATTTGTAAATAGCCTGAAAATGAAATAATGTTAAATATTATTTGTAGAGTTACTATTTTCAAGTTTCTTAGAAAAATTGTCTCAATATGTATAATTCATTTTTAAATTTCCATTCAAAAGTTATAATAGATACATCCTATGAGTTAAACAGACACATAATTATAATGCAATCGATTCATTTGGAAAATTAGGTTGTTTAAAACAGGAATTCTTAACCTGGCATCAGTGAACTTGGATAGAAAAAATATATAACATCCTCATTTTCATTAACCTGTAACTGAAACATAGCATTTCAATCATTATAAGCAATAGATTACAGTAGTATTGCTACTACACCTGACTTTGTCAGCTATAGAAATCTCAAATCTTTTTATGTCCTATTATAGTTTGATACAGTTTGGTTCTGCATCTTCATCCAGATCTCAAGTTGAATTGTAAACCTCAATGTTGGATGAGGGGCCTGGTGGGAGGTAACTGGATCATGGGGGACTTCCCCCTTGCTGTTCTTGTGATAGTGAGTTCTCATGAGGTCTGGGTGTTTAAAAGTGTGTAGCACATCCCCCTTTGCTCTCTCTCTCCTGCTTAGCCATGTGAAGATGTGCCTGCTTCCCCTTCACCTTCTACCATGATTATAAGTTTCCTGAGGCCTCCCCAGCCATGCTTCTGGAACATCCCACGGAACTGTGAGTCAATTAAACCTCTTTTCTTCATAAATTACCCAGTCTCACATAGTTCTTTATAGCAATGTGAGAACAGACTAATAAAGAGCTGTTGCTGATGTCTTGAAATATTTATGCTCATTACTTCTTTGAAATTAGTTATTACAGTCACTGCTAGAACTTTTTACTTAATGTATTAATAAAAAGCACATTACAGGTTTGGTTTAATACTTTGATAATGATATTTCAATATGATTGGTTTTGTTTGAAATGAAATACATATTTTATTTTGTGCATTTCAGAACATTATCCTAAAGAGTTGTCTGTAGGTTTCACCAGACTGTGGAAAGATTCTATGGCACAAAAGAGTTAGAATGCTTTTCTAAACCTTGACTGAAGATTGTTAGAGCCACTCACATCACTCTGCAGGTCATAGGCCTTCCGAGCTTGAATGACATCGTTCTGATCAGGCAGGCAGGTCCATTCATGCAGGGGGTGCTTGTAGTCTATGTCGCTTACAAGGATCTGGCACTTCTTGGCCAGCACCACCCCCAGCATGTCCACTGGGCTGCTGAACTTGGTCTTCCACTTCTCAAAGTCTTTCTTGTACTCCCTGTCACTCTGGATCTTGGCCACATGGATGGACCACATCATCTTGGGGTCATCCTTAATGTTCCGGGCACCAATGTGGTGGCCGAGCTGTTTGCGGTAGCCTTCCTTGTACTTGTACTAAAAAAAGAAAAGGGATATGAGTCTAATGACAAGAACATCTTATATACTCACGTTTCATAGGTTCACACACACATTGCTTCTTTTTCTTTTCCCGATCACTAACGCAAAGGGGAAAGGTGAATACCATCAACCCTATTTTTAAAAGTCAAAATCTGAACCTAGCAGGGGTTTAGTGATATGTACAGTCACACCACAAGCAGGTGGCAGCATGAGCCTAGAATGAAGAGCTTCTCATTCTTAATATTTTTCCTCCTCATTATACTACATTACTTAGTTTACATTGGATTCCTTAACAAGTAGAGGTAAATATATTATACAATCTAATGGAGCATCTACTTAAAGACATGGTTGTTTTCCCAAAACTGTTTGACATTAAGAATATTTTAGAATATTTCCCTTATTAGAACTTATACTAGACATCTCAGTCAAGGATATGTGTTACATTTAGATGGAGTTTACGTGGCACCAGGAAATGGCCCCCTTATTAGCCTGTCAACATCAGTGAGCTTTCCCTGTGAGTCAGTTTATCTACCTTTAAGGTTCAAGGATAACACATTATGGTCCATTTCACCATGAAACGATTATGGTGTGGGCTTCTCCCGCTTAACAGCAAGAAAAGTTTTGATAATAGGGCGTGTATCCTTACCCTTGGCAAAATGAACTTCTAAACTGATTGAGATCTATCTCATAGTTTTTGGTTTACAGAAGGAATGATGCATATGTGTAAGGCATGAGGCCCTTCCAGAGGAGGGAATGTCTAGATTTGAGTCCTAAGTAGGCTTGCTGCAGAATGAGGACACTAGGCACCCTTAGGGAGTGTTTCGCATGTGAAGAAAAGGAGTAGAGAAGAGGAAAGTGGGTGCTGAGAAAAAGCCTTGCTTACTTCACAATCTGTTCTTGTGTCCAGTGAGGGACATCTCACTAGGAGTTACAAAGGACAAAACAAATCTCTAAAACATACCCATCTAGTTTTCTTTTAATGCCAGAATAGATAGAAGTAGTACGGAAGAATTTACATGTATATTGGCTGTTTCCCACATATTATTTAAAGGGATTAAATTAATCCCTTTAATTTCACAAACATCTAGGTCAACTGCTGCTCAATTTCCTGTTTTTTTTCTTTTTGGAGACAGAGTATCCAATTTCGGAGGCTCAAAAATATGAACCCATTTTTGGTGTCCATAAAAAACTCTTTTAAAAATAGTATGTCTCTATTTTTGATTGACTGACAGGTATATTGGGTCCAGAATTTTGTGCTTTTCTTTTTTCCATTTACAATTCTGTATATGGGAAAATCGCTAAAGGGAATTGAGACTTGTAGGGGTAACTAAATTTCTGGCAAGAAAAACTAAAAGCTTTTGTCAACATCTTTGAGTAAGAAATGTCTTTTCCAAAAACATCCGCTTACATCGCTAGCAATATCTCTTGAAGCCTTGGCTGCTTGGATTGGAATGGCATCCAGACGCAAGTCATAGCCTTCCTTTCTGGACTCTTCCAAAGCAAGTTTATAGAGTTTCTGTAGAAAAGAAAGTAATTATTCATTACTTCTTCCATAAAAAATGAATCTTCTTATTATTGTATTTTCTCTGTCCTCATTTAAACTACAGACATAAATCACAAGGTCAAACATTAGGGTGGGTTTATAGATAGCTTTGTCTCATGGGTGCTTAAGGATTTTTAAGGCACATGTTCCAAACTTTGGGATTTTTATTTCAACAAAAAATGTGGGGAAAAAATCAACATTTGGTTGACAAAATTTTATTTGCCAAACAAACAGATGTAAAAAAAAATTACTTATTGGCCAGGCATGGTGGCTCACACTTGTAATCCCAGCCCTTTGGGAGGCCAAGGTGGGGAGATCACTTGAGGTCATGAGTTTGAGAAGAGACTAGCCTGGCTAACATGGTGAAACCCTGTCTCCACTAAAAATACAAAAATTAGCTGGGCATGGTGGTATGCACCTGTAATCCCAGCTACTCAGGTGGCTGAGGCAGGAGAATTGCTTGAACCTAGGAGGCAGAGGTTGCAGTGAGCCAAAATTGTCCCACTACATTCTAGTCTGGGTGACAGAGTGAAACTATGTCTCAAACAAAACAAAAAACAAAAACAGAACAAAGCAAAACACTATTTATTATTGTCATCATAATATAAAAGACAGGCCATCTTAATACTAAAGAAGGACAATATTTTAAAATGTAATTTAGTTTTATGAAAAACAATGCCTTGTGCTTATTTTTTCTTATTTTGCTGTGGACTATTAGACAATGATCCATTTGTGGACTGGGATTTCAGGATAATTCCCCTTATGAAAATGTTAGCTTGGGCAGAGATGCCTAGAAAAATGTTTGCAAGTTAACATCAAATGATTCTCAGAACCTACTGAAGCAGCAAAATAATATGTGGCTTACTAACTCACCAGATTCCAACCCACTCCTTGCCTACTCACTAGCTGCTGAAAAAAAATAATGACTTGTTATCCACACTGACCTGTAGGGGGGGCTTTAAAAGTATAATTCCTACGGGAATATTTATTTGTAATCATTCAGTTCCTGAGAACCTGTTAATAAAGTGGTAGCCTACTTTGTGGACCCACCACAAAGCTTAAAATTGAATCAAGCAAGAACTATTTCTTCTACTGAAAATGGTAGTTTGGAGTATGTGTAATAAATTAGTCAAAACATTTTCCTAAGAAAACGCCTACAATAGTTCATTTTCTCCTTTCTGTTCATTCCAAGATCAACAGTTTACTCACATCACTGTAGTTTATTCGGTTGAGTTTGGCTAACATGATTTCTGGTGTATCAGGCATGACATGAATAGTTTTCTTGTCATTGTCCCAGGCTTCAGTATATAAGCGCTACATAAAAAAATAAGAAAAAATATTTTAGTGTTCACAGACTTTATTCTTTTGATTATGTGCCAGTCATCTCTCTTGTATTCAAGGTAGAAATAAAATTATTAAAGCTGCGTGAATTCCTTACCTTTGTTTCTTATTAAAATTCTTTCAAGAATCTAATACTTAACTGTTAAAGGACTTGTCAGTTATGAAAAGTATAATAGAATTGAAGTATTTAAAATAATTTCTAGGAAAGAGTTATAGCACACAGTATTTTTTTTTAACAACCTACTATTTCAATCAGAAGCACATAGTACTTTTAACATTGGTTTAACATTTTGAGGTATCACTAAGTAACTATGGCATTATAGTGGGAAAAATCATTTTAACAGGTATCATGATTCTTATTATAATCTTTAAAATGCAATAATGCATCAGAATTTTTACAATGTTCTATGGTAACTTTCAGTATCTAACAGTGAGGATTGAAGACTTACCTTATTCATGTTTATAGCATTGTTTTTTGCCAGCACCTGCTCCGGAGTGTCTGTTATACTGGTAAATTTCATTGTGTCTGGATGCTGACGGTAGATATTATCACTAAGTATCTCTGCAGCTCTCTTGGCCCTAACAACTTCTAAGGAACCAATCGGAACCCAGCCAATGCCTTTCATCCATTCAAGGTCTGACTTATACAAATTCTGCAGATGAACAGATAAGAAACACTTTTATTAATTAGTGTTTCAAATTCATAGTTACAAAATGGGTTACCCTAGAGAAATACAAAAGTACTGAAGAGATGAGATTCCCAGCATAGTCAGTCACTCACTACATACATTATTGAATCCTAACACTACACACATTATTAAATCCTAAGCGTATTTTTTTCCTGAGCATTTTTTGGGTACAGAGGAGTACACCAAGAATGGTTGTTTTTTTTTTTTTAAAAGTAAAAGACATGGTCCTGCCTATGAGAGTAATACAAGATTTTTATACAGGAGCATGCTTTCTTAGCCTTGAAAAATATATTCTAATAGCTCCAAATAAAACCACATACTCAGACTGATGATGTGTGAGTACTGCAATCAAAAAATTCTCACTGTTATTTCCATCTTCAAAAATCACAAAATTTCAAATGTATACAGGAAATGTGATGTTGCAGAGATATGTTTGGTATTTACCTAATTATTCATTTTATTTTACTCTCAGTAGGACATGATGAATAAGTATTAGATGACCGGACTGGTTTTTAAAAACATGAGAATGACAGAATTTTCCCGTTAGTAAGTATAAAATGTAAATTAAAATAACTTAGCATAATATACTTTCCCTCTTACTGTCTCCATACTATACCCTCTGCCAACACACACCACACTTTTTACCTCCTTTGCCAAAAGTTTGCAGTGATGTATCTGTAAGGGTTAAATTTCATCTGATTCAGACAAAGGAAGCCTGAATCCCTAGGAAGACTTATACCTGTATACAATTGATAACATTTACCTTATTTCCTCTCCTACAGAGAACTTTTGGAGAAGAAGACAAATTGCAGTACCTCCAGTGGAAAAGTCCTTTCCGACACTTAATTGTAAATTGTTTGAAATATACAAACAAATTGCACTTCATTGGCACTAGTCAGAACCCACAGACACGTTTCAGACCCACTTTTAACACTCAGAGCTAATATCAAGAAAACTCACATCACTCTGGAGGTCATAGGCTTTCCGTGCATGAATGATGTCATTCTGGTCAGGCAGGCAGATCCATTCATGAAGAGGATGTTTATAGTCCACGTCGCTGACCAAGGTCTGACATTTCTTGGCCAAAACGATACCAAGCATGTCCACTGGGCTGCTGTACCTTGTCTTGTATTTCTCAAATTCTTTCTTGTACTCACGGTCACTCTGCACTTTGGCAATGTGAAGGGACCACATTATCTTGGGGTCATCATGTACTGCTCGGGCCCCAATGTGGTGACCCAACTGTTTACGATATGCTTCTTTGTATTTGTACTGAAAGAGAGAATCCAGTAAATAAGGAGGAGGTACAAAGGGCCATTCCCTGTTGTTCTTTCTGTGGTGGTGCTTTCTACGAAATCTTCAAGGCAACAGAGGAGTTTCACTGGTCATGCTGCCATGATGCTGCATATTGGACTGTTGTGTTTATTGGCACATCCCCACAGAATAACTTCACAATGGTTGTTTTACATATGCTAGAGAATTCTATGTTGGCAAAAAGTGACAAAAAGTGAATACTGAAATGAAGAACCCAATTACAGTAATAAACCATGACAGTGTCTCAGAGATCCATCATGTGAGTGAGTCTATTTAAGAACATACCTGGGGTGTGTGTTTACATGGATCATTAAAATTTTCTAGCATAGTCTGAGAAATAATTTCCTCTTCACAAATGATTTGGGAGGGTTAGTTTAAAAATTAAAAAAATTCTGTTATTTAATAGATGGAGAGTTTCAGTTTTACAAAATGAAAATCCTGGAAATCAGTTGTACAACAATATGAATACCTACCAAACAGTACCTACCAAACAGAGCCCTACCAAACAGTATACTTAAAAATGGTTAAGATGGTAAATTTTATATAACATATCTATTTAATCAGAATTAAAAAATTTTAAAACCTATAAAAATGGACAATTTTATTACTCTTGGATTAATTTTTAGCATATCCAGGCATATGTTTTCATTTTTAGGGTAAAGAAATACTGATTCTGTGCACCCCATGGCAAGAAAACTTTTAATTTTTTTTGCTAACCTATGTTCTTTTTCAAGCGATGGGGCAAACTCAGTTAAGCCTCCTTCTTTTCTGGCATTTTTGCCTTGAGTGTGTTCCAAGGAGAGCTTCTGAGATTCTGTAAGTAGCTCAGCATACATACATCCAACTTTAATCAAGGCACTCACTCCTATTGAGCAAAGATCAAAAATACAGAGTCAAATGAGCCACATTCCACTCTAGGCTACGCTTCTGTGGTGCTTGTGATCTTGGGCATATTATCTGTATCTCAAGCCTCAATATATTTGCCTATGTACTGAAGGGACTTAAGGTGGATGACGACCAAAGAGATGTCCAGTTGTATTCCCTGTGTGGCTGGCCTGATGCCAAGAAATGTTAGGACTTGATCAATTCTTACATCACTGGCAATATCCCGAGAGGCCTTGGCAGCCACAATGGGAATGGCGTCACTTCTCAAGTCATAGCCTTCTTTCTTGGCTTCTTCCATGGCCTGACGATAGAGGTTCTGAGGAAAGAAGAAGTAGCTTTTAAATATAGAATTCACATTCACTCGAGAAATACATTTTTGTCAAAGCAAGACCACTTTTGGATGCAAAACTACACTAGTATATTCAGCCTTAAATCAGAAAAAGAACTCTTGCTTTCTGTTTATCCTTGGATATTTATTTAAATGAAAATTTCATATTCAGCAAGTTTTGACATCACAATCTCTCTTTGCACAAATCTTATAAATTTCATACATTAAATGAACAGCTCTTAGTGTGTTTAGATTGTTCACTACTTGCTCTTTTCATGCAACAACCAAGAAATGTTCATTTATTTAACTCCAAATTTGAACTGGGAACATTTTTACTAGCAGAGAATAGTATCACATAATAACATATAATAATACTACCACTAGGAGGATGTGTCCATAATAAAATTTAGTGCTGAACTAAGGATGTATCACTCTTTCTGAATTCTGTTAATGTTGATTTGCTCCCTCTTTATTATTTCATCAATTGCTGAAAGTTATTAGCAGACATGAGGGTAGCAGGTATCAAAGATTTAGAACTGAAAACTGTAAAACAGACAAAATTCTATTTATTAACTTCTTCTGTGAATTGAGAATGCACCGCCACTGTTCAATTTCTGTGGCAGGGCAGATGTACACAGAAGACAAAACATGAATGTTACCTGGGAATGTCATTTGAGAACCAAATCATCTATACCAATGGTTTTTAGCCCTTTTTGTTTGTGAACCAACGATGAAAATTTTGACTGATTCTGTATCCACTTAACAAAAATGTTAAAAAACTGCAAATGTCAGTATTCAATAAATCAAAACAAAATAAATGTACAGTTTGATAATTTCTAAACATAAAAAATAAAAATTTATTGGCTCTCTTAATGAGACATGACTTGTAGGAGCTCATGGTGGCTTGATTGAAAAAGTTTTGATGGGCAATAATGAATTAAGTTTCCTGGTAGAGTTTTGTGGGGTTTCTGTTGTTGTTATTTTGTTTGTTTTTTGAGAGAGTCTCACTCTGTTGCCCAGGGTAGAGTGCAGTGGCACAATCTTGGTTCACTGCCTCTCAGATTCAAGTGATTCTCGTGCCTCAGCCACCCAAGTAGCTGGGATTACAGGTGCATGCCACCACGCCCTGCTAATTTTTGTATTTTTTTTTTTTTTTTGAGACGGAGTTTCGCTCTTGTTGCCCAGGCTGGAGTGCAATGGCGCGATCTCGGCTCACCGCAACCTCCGCCTTCTGGGTTCAGGCAATTCTCCTGCCTCAGCCTCCTGAGTAGCTGGGATTACAGGCACGTGCCACCATGCCCAGCTAATTTTTTGCATTTTTAGTAGAGACGGGGTTTCACCATGTTGACTAGGATGGTCTCGATCTCTTGACCTCGTGATCCACCCGTCTCAGCCTCCCAAAGTGCTGGGATTACAGGCTTGAGCCACCGCGCCCGGCAATTTTTGTATTTTTAGTAGAGATGAGTGTTGCCATGTTGGCCTGGCTGATCTCCAACTCCTGAATTCAAGTGATCCTCCTGCCTCAGCCTCCCAAATTGCTGGGATTTCAGGCATGAGCCACTGCACCCAGCCACATGCATCACAGTAACTACTAGGATAACTTTTTTTCTTTTTCTTTTAAAAATGAAATCTTTACATTATCATACTTAAATATTTTAATGTACGTCTTAATATTTTAAAATGTATTCTTTCCACCTTTTGCAAAACTTCAAACCTACAGAAAAGTTGCAAGTTCCAACTATCCAACTTATTAACATTTTTGCCATATTTGCATCCTCTATCTCTTTCTCTTTATGTGTGTATGTATTTCATTTTACTTATTATTTGCAATTGTTGAACTGATTAAGAGAAAACTGTATACAACATGGCCTTCATCCTTGATTACTTTATCATGTGTCTCCTAAGAATAAAGATATTTTATGTAACCACAATATATGTATCAGACTCAGGAAATTTAACTTTGATACAGTATTATTGTCTAGTTCTATTCTCTTTTATTATCAAATATAAAGTCAATATTCGAATTTCATCAGTTGTCCCAATAATTTCCTTTATAGCAATGTTGCTTTCCTATCCAAAATTCAATTCAAGAGAATGAGTAGCATTTAGTTCTCTAGTTTCTTTCTTCATCTTCAAACCATGCCTTTTTTGTTTTAACATAGATGAGAGTGACTATGAAGCAAGTGGGATGCCACTCAAACCGTAGGGGCATTCTTGGGCAGATAATTTAGAAGAGTGTGTCTATGGAAGTTGAAGCTATGTTAACTGATTTGTGTAAAACGATCCATGCCAGATTACCCCTTGGAAGGCCTCTGTGTAACCTCAAGGGTGGTAGCTGAGGTGTGAAAGCAGCTCATCTATATCCAAATACAGCCTTGAGATCAATCTACGATTGAATAATCTTTCATTTCGCTTTCTCCCTTTCCTCTTTTACGAGGTTTATTGAGTTAGATAAAGCAGACACAGTACCAGTAGACAGTTCTGGAAAAGAACTTAGAAACAATGTGTGGTTTTAAGGGAAAAACTACAACGATCTATGGTTCTACAAGGCTTTATCATCCCTCTACTGTTCAGTGTACTTTTCATTGCTGACGCTGTGTAAAGACAAAATCTTAAACGTAAGGAAAATCCCTAAAAAGTGTGGCACAAATAATTAAAACTTAATTTTTATGCCCCATTCTCAAATTAGATTGAATTAAGAATACTGGACTAGTATCTGGATTTTAAATATGTTACAGAGGCATTTAATTTTTTAAAAAATATTTTTATGACTTAAGACACAGGGTCATTACTGTGTTTAATAAGTAGATTATTAAGATGTGCCAGTTTATAGTCTTTTCAAGATGAGATTTTACAAGAAAAGGCTAAAGAATCAATGTAATATCTCTGAGATAAATTCCAGAGGGAATTTGTTTTACTTCAAAATTTCTAGGAATGTTTCTTTTGAAAGTGGAAGGTCAAATATTTCAATTATGTTTTTTTCTTTAAGAATAAATGCCCTTGTTTTAAAAATGGTAGAAGTGGGGAAAAACGTACTTCAATCATCTCATGGCTTCAGGCCAAAAAATAGAGTTCTTTAATTCTTTCAACATTTAAAAAAGATGCAGTGCTTCGAAGGAGAGCACACTTTTAGCTATCATCAAGGATATATTTTAAAGCTTGTTACTTAAGAAAACTAGAATAGGTAAATGAGAACTTAAGAGGAAAAAATGGATGGATTTGCTTACTTTTACATTTATGGAATGAAGGTACCACAGGCAATGGGTTGAGAAGAAATTCATGTGGGCCATTCTGAAGTCTAATCGTAGATTCCTCAGGGGATCAACATGTTAATTCAATGTTATTTTTATTTATTTGTGTGTATTCATGGGACATGAATGTGATTTTGCTGCATTAATACATTGCCCTGTGGTGAAGTCAGAGCCTTCAATGCACGATCATGCAATTTTAAAGAAAGTAAATCCAGCTGAAAATTTTAGAATTAAAAAATAGCCCAATTTCCTTGCAGCAGTCTGAAAAAAAATCTACTTGAATTCCTCTAATGTAAACAAATGAGAGAGGCTTAAGAGCTTCTTTACAATCTGGAATAGAAATTAACTTCATCTGCCGAGAAGATAACCCAACTGAGAAGCTCTGTGGCCAAGAGAAAATGGCCCATTCAAAAGTGACTGAAGCCAAGGCCAATCAAATATTTATAATCACGCTTGTCAGTTGGTCTGTTTCATAATGCTGGAGAAAGCGAAATCATATCCTCTTCATTTTACTGGTCATGATTATTTGATCTAAGCATGCCTTCTCTTTAAGGCTTCATTATTATAAGCAAAAGTAATTAATATGAGTAAAATAATAAATTTGGTCATCTTTAAAATCAGTAAATTTTCTAGTGCTGTCAAACTGAAGAAAACTCTGCCTTTCTTTCTAAAAGAAAATGAAGCCACATAAACATGTTTAAAAAATTAGTAGTCTTCTTGAATCAACCATATAAATTCTTGACTTTGGCAAGAACAATTGAGCAAAATGCTATTTATGCAGCAGTATTTCTGGACTGAAAAGATATGCAATGACAAGTTTAGCAAGGCTGGAGATAGTTCATAAAATAATGTATTTTATTGTTCTCAGGCCGTGTGAAATGGGTGAATTTAAGCATTCTTATTTCAGTTCTTGTAAATAAAGCTCAAATTATTTCATGCATGTTAAATACACCTAATTTTCATGGTGAGTTGAGTGTAAAGAAGAGACATTAAAGTTTATTAAACAAACATTTTGCACCAGGTTCCACACTGAACATGTTAAATATTTTATCTCATTTAGTCATTCTTTAAAAATTCTTTAGGATAGGCATTTTAATCCTACTTTACAGATGAGGTAACTGAAGAAAAGAAACTTGCCAAACAAATTTTGAAGCAAGTACTACATTGATTAATAGCAAGAATTATTTTCAATTACGTTTTAGTCATTAATAGTTGACTTAAGATATTTTCCCCTCCTAAAATGAAGATACTTTTGTGTCTGTCTATCTCTCTTTCTTTCTCTCTCTCTCTCTGATCTATCTACCTTTCTATCTACCTATTCTTTAATACAATGATATGTATAATGAAGATAGGGTAAATGGCATAAAAAGCCAGCTAAACCACCTGGCTTACATGAGGATTAAATCCATAATTCTGACATTTTTACATCAGCAAAAATCAATGTGGCCAGACCAAAGAAATAAAACAATCTTACCTCACTATAATTTATTTTATTTTGTCTTGCTAACATGATTTCAGGTGTATCAGGCATAATATGGACTTGGGTCTTGTCTTTGTCCCAGGCTTCTGTGTATAAGCGCTGTGAAGGATAAAAAGGTTAATGAATTAGAAAAATAGTTTGTTGTAAACAAGAGTTTTCAATTAAAAAATCATGACAAAATTGAGAGGCAGCTTTATTGCTGTCTGTGCATGTGCTGTATGTTAACATTCTTTTCAACCTCTTTGATTTTACAATATACTTATTGTAACAAAATATAAATGTATACTAAGATATGAAATGGAAAATATATATGTGGCATATATATATATATATATATAAAATCAAACACACTTGTGTTTGGTAACCCCTCACCCCAATTAAATTAAAAGCAAGTATTTTCCAAGCATATATTCACATCCATATTTGTACTATGGCTATATTAACAAATCCTTCCCACAATTTTATTTCTTTGATGTGTTCTTTTGTTGGTTAATTAACTGCAAATATACCTAGATATGCTATCTCTAGATTTCTTTTTGATAAATATTATGAAGATTTGTATCTTTCTTTTTTTTTTTTTTTTTTTTTAATGAGACAAAGTTTCACTCTGTTGCCCATGCTGGAATGCAGTAGCACAACCATGGCTCACTTCAGCCTCAGCCTCTCCAGGCACAGGTGATCCTCCCACCTCAGCCTCCCAAGTAACTAGGATACAGGTGCACATCACGACACTCAGCTAATTTTTATATTTTTTGAAGAGACAGGGTTTCAACATGCTGTCCAGGCTAATCTCCAACTTCTGACCCCAAGTGATCTGCCACCTCAGCCTCCCAAAATTGTTGAGATTACAGGTGAGAGCCACCATGGCTGGCTTGCCTCTTTCTTGTTTGTTCTGTGCTTACCTAAATATGTATTCAGCAAGAAAGAAACCTTCATACCAAACCACTAACTCTTACAGACTTCAAACAATTTGAACCCAAAATAGGTGTCCTATTCTTAACTCTGACTATTTCACAAGAGATGTCAAAGCAGAAATGCTCCCATGTATTGTTATCTAACAGAATATGCAACTGAATCACTCTACATTGAATAGCAATTTAACTGGATTAAACAAAGGAGACTAACTTAATTAACAATAGGTATCTTAAATGACACACAGCCCTGACTTATTTACCCACAAATTGGGTGCTCACCTTGTTCATGTTGAGAGCATTGTTCTTGGCCAACACCTGCTCTAGAGAATCAGTGATGCTGGTAAATTTCAGCTTGTCTGGAGGCTGGCGGTAGATGTGATCACTGAGTATTTCTGCAGCTCTCTTGCACTTGACTACATCCACAGACCCAATGGGGACCCAGCCAATGCCTTTCAGCCACTGGAGATCAGATTTGTAAATGTTCTGGATAGATTAAACACAAAAGCAAGTATTACTGAAGTTGTTATAACATGATTTCAAAAATAAAAAATTAACACTAGAAAAGCTTGGGTAGTCAAATTTCATGTATATGTCCTTCAATACAAGAAGGCTGAATTGAATATAGTCTCATATTTCTTTCTCTCCAAAAAAAAAAAAAAAAGGAAGAGGTGCCTAAAAAATGAGCAGAAAGAAGACTGTCATCCCTTCTAAGAGTTCTATCTAATCCTAGACCACTGTCTTAGTATTTCTATGAATTACTATCATGAACACAGTTACCATGGATCTTAAGTACTCACATCGCTCTGGAGGTCATAGGCCTGCCGAGCGTGGATGACGTCATTCTGGTCGGGCAGGCACGTCCACTCGTGCAGGAAGTTCTTGTAGTCCACGTCGCTGACTAAGGTCTGGCACTTCTTGGCCAGCACCACCCCCAGCATGTCCACTGGGCTGCTGAACTTGGTCTTCCACTTCTCAAAGTCCTTCTTGTACTCCCTGTCACTCTGGATCTTGGCCACGTGCATGGACCACATCATCTTGGGGTCATCTTTAATGTTCCGGGCTCCAATGTGGTGGCCGAGTTGCTTGCGGTAACCATCCTTGTATTTGTACTAAAATAAAGGTGGTCATTTCAAAAATAAATATGAATAGAAAGGCTTAGAAGTCTCATTAATTTAAAACTTTATTATTTTAAAATTGCTAATTCTTGCAGAGAAATGAAAGAATCTGATGATCAGTTTATCTCCCCATCCTAAATCCCGATTAGACTTTACAGCACTAATCTAATGGGCAGTAATCTAATGGAAGTCTCATAAATAGCCTAACAGCAACAGTCTCATAGGAATAGTCCAGTGGGAAGGTAAGACAAACTACATGGTCTTTTGGCTTGTAGACGTTAAGTCTTTAAAGGAAGCTACACTTTCCAGAAGATCATTTGGTACTGTGTACTGCTGTTTCTTCATCTTGGGCCCATGAAGTCACTAACCCAAAACTCTTACATATGATTTTGAGACTGCTGTTCCTGAGTCCACAGATAGTAATTTAACCCTCCACCACCATCCAACATACCCACACTCCTTCCCAAATCTGACTTTGCTGACTTTCACTGGGGCACTGACTCTCTGAAGTGGTCTAGATTATGTTTCCATCCTACCAGCACTGCTCTGTTGGAGATCAAATTTGACTGAGGTTTGTTTGGGATTCCTCAAGTGAGAAAATGGAATGTATGTCTACAAAAAAAGCATTTTGTTGTTGGCGGTGGTAAGGGGTAACTGGATATTTTCTATTTCAGATACTGCACCACACAAATATTTACAGAAGTCTGAATTTTCAGCTGGGCACAGTGGCTCATGCCTGTAATCCCAGCACTTTGGGAGGCCAAGGCAGGCAGATCACCTGAGGTCAGGAGTTTGAGACCAGTTGGCTAACATGGTGAAACCCTGTCTCTACTAAAAATATAAAAATTAGCCAAGTATGGTAGCAGGTGCCTATAATCCCAGCTATTTAGGAAGCTGAGGCAGGAGAATCACTTGAAGCAGGGACATGGAGGTTGTAGTGACCCAAGATCATGCCATTGCACTCCAGCTTGGGCGACAAGAGTGGGACTCTGAGACTCCATCTTAAAAAAAAAAGTCTGAATTCTCCACCAAATAACCCACTTCTTTCAGAGATGGCAGGAAGAGAAATTATGTTCACCATTTTGTTGTTTTCCTCATCTTTGTCTTTCTGTTTTCATTTTAAAAGAACTCAAAACAAAGCACTTAAGATAATTTTCCAAAAAAAAAAAAAAATGAGCTGGCAAAAACACAGAGCAGATTTGGGGAAAGGTGGATTTTCCTACACTTGGTTCTATCAGCTCTTTTTCTGAGGTTGAACAAATACATGTTAAAAAAAATAAGTTATTTTTTAACACCTCTTCTGCCATTTTCGATTTTCTGTAATGCTCCATGCTCAAAATATGGAGATGAAATTTCTCATAATTATAGGTATGAAAAAATGTAGAATCACATCCAATTTTATACTGAATTGAAGTATACTGGTTTAGGTCACCCTCTTCCTCCCTAAGACTCAGATACTAAAGTCTTATGAAGCTTAAAATCTAAGTTTTTTCAGATGAAAAACATTTATTTGATTTAGAAAAATAAGTCAATAAATGTGCTTAAACTGGCCCCCAAATGTTATAATAGTAATGATCCTCCATCTTCACTTCATCCATCCAGGTAAATATCAAGGATGTTGCTACTTACGTCACTGATAATGTCCCTGGAGGCCTTGGCAGCCACGATGGGGATGGCGTCACTTCGCAAGTCGTAGCCTTTCTTTTTTGCTTCTTCATTGGCAAGTTTGTATAGACTCTAAAGAAAGAAAGTCAAAAAGTTCTAGCAAAAGGTTTGACATCAACAATTCAGAGATTATTAAGTGACTTATATAATAAAATTTAAAAAAGGATAGGAATTGGAAACAATCCAAGTTTCTGGCAATATGTAAAGGAAATAAATTATATTCTACCAAAAATACTATATAGCATTAGAAATAAATGGGACATATCAATGAACATTAATATGTATTGATACATTATTTTATATCATTATATATAAGTTATGCATAAATATTATATACATATCAGCATAGATTAATATAATCTAGTAATACAGCTTGATGAGCAAAGCAGCAATCCATATATATCACTAAGTGGAAAAAATGGCAGAACAATGTTTAATATTATCCATTTATGTGTATAAATATATTTTTATTCCTTTTCTAGACCTACGATTTGTATGACAATCATGTAATATTTTATAATGTTTAAAAGACAAGACAAATTAAAATCTAAAAAATATAGTTAGCAACTACAATCACAACTTTCTAAATTTTGGTTATATCATGTTAGTAAACCAAGTGTCTATAAAATTGCATTTTACTTTAAAAAAAGTCCGTAATCAATACTGTTGATAGAGAACAGTTCTTCCTCATGCCTAAGGTTTTCTTTCTGTAGGCAAAGCTCAATTATTTTAACTACGGCCCTTTCTGTCCCTTTACTCTCTCTGCCCTGGAGAGGCGCACTGATTTACTGATGCATCTAATTGGTAGGGATGGAATTAGTGGGCATGCTTGGCTCAGCCCTGCCCTTCTCCCTCTAGGAAGGAGCCTGGTATCCTCCTCTGCTTCTGTTTTCTAAACAGAGCCTCACTTCTGAGCGGGAAGAATCAGGGCAGATCGTCTGCTCCAGAACAGCCTGTGCCTGGTAGGTAACCCTAATTCTGATGTTCAGTTAGTATGCTTATTGGGCTCTCATACAAACGGATCCTTTAGCGTAAGTTTAGTAGTTTTTTTTTTTTTTTTTTTGAGAGGGAGTTTTACTCTTGTTGCCCAGGCTGGAGTGCAATGGTGCAATCTCACCACAACCTCTGCCTCGTGGGTTCAAGTGATTCTCCTGCCTCAGCCTCCTGAGCGGCTGGGATTACAGGCATGTACCACCAAACCCAGTTAATTTTTGTATTTTTAGTAGACAAGGGGTTTCTCCATGTTGGTCAGTCTAGTCTTGAACTCCCAACCTCAGATGATCCGCCTGCCTTGGCCTCCCAAAGTGTTGGGATTACAGGCGTGAGCCACCATGCCCAGCCACGTTGGTAGTTTTTTAAAAAGTGAGATTTTGACTTCTATTTCTACTCCTTTGTTTTATTTATTAATTTTACTCAGGGCCCAGGTAGGGAAGAGGTGTGTGTTATTAGAGGCCTACTTGGGAGGGGTGGCACATTTAGTAAATAAACATATAGCACACCCAGTAGAACTTGATTTTCAGATAAACAACAAATAATGTTTTGGTGGAAATAATGGGCCAGTATTTTAACTGACAATCCTAAGAAATGCCTAAAATACTACTTAGTCCCACTGACTCACATTGGAAATCACCATGAACAGAAAAGACAATGCGACTTCAATTTGTCAGCAGAATCTCATATAATATTCAACCCAGAGATGAAAGGTTGGATGGGTAGAGTATTAAGTGAAAGACCCACATGCACCATGATAGCTGAGGCCCAAGAATCTCCATAAAACTAATACTGTACAGACAAACAACAACAACACTATAATGTAGCACCATGGATTTTTGCCCCACCTCACTGTAGTTGATTTTGTTCTGCCTTGCCAACATAATCTCTGGTGTGTCTGGCATTATGTGAATTTGAGTCTTGTCTTTGTCCCAGGCCTCTGTATATAAACGCTATAAAAGAAGATGTTGATTAAAAATCATTTGAAATAGAAATGACAAAAAGTTCACGTAAAACTGTTATTAAGGACCTAATGGGGAAAAATAAGCCAGACTTGAACATAAAGTATTCCACTGGAAGCGTGAGTCTTATTACTAGTTATCAAGATTGAAACTGGGAATAATCGAAATTATTTAGAGGATTTCAAGCATGTAATTTAAAAAGCAAATTCGACCCCATGGCTTCATAGATAATTTCATTCCATTAGTCATTAAAGTTTAATAACATCTTCTGGCATCTTGTAGAAGCTTGAGGCAGCTGGGGCTCACCTTGTTCATGTTGAGGGCATTGTTCTTGGCCAGCACCTGCTCCAGAGAATCAGTCACGCTGGTGAATTTCAGCTTGTCCGGAGGCTGGCGGTAGAGGTTATCACTCAGTATTTCTGCAGCTCTCTTGCACTTGACCACATCCATAGACCCAATGGGGACCCAGCCAATGCCTTTCAACCACTGGAGATCTGACTTGTAAATATTCTGAGAAGAGGAAAAAAGTCAAAAACTCTTCATCAAAATCAAAGTATTTTGGGTAAATACACAAACAGAATCAGTAATAAAGTGCAATTCTGTTTCCTAGTTAGAAAACACAATTCTAGAAGAATTATGCTCATAAATGACCCAGAAATATCTTCTAGCTGTAATAAAAACTTATCAAATGTCTCAAGCTATTAGGAGAGGAGTGATCTCAAGTAATATCTTCTGTCAGTTGGTTCAGTGAACGATATCATAATTGTAATGTGTCTATGCAGAGAATACCAACCCAGAGTGACAGAAACCACACACACATCCAACAACAGGCTCTTAGTGAATCAATTTTAGGCCTAGCTAAAGGAAATGCTCCAAAGCCATTAAAAGTTCCACTGTTTAAGAATATTGATGACATGTGGAAATGTCATTAATACAATATGAAATTTTAAAGTAGCACATAAAACAGTGTGGGTAGATAAATTATACGAATAAGAGTGGGTTTTTCTAGTGGTTGGATTGTGTTGGATTATTATTCCCTTCGATGTATTCTTCCATATATTTCAAAATACCTGTAATGCCTTTAAAAGCACAGTTAAAATATAATAGTGATGTAGAACCCCTGAAACCCTGAGGCAGATCTTCAACAGCGGTAACTCTGTCCAAGATTCAGGGCAATAAATAAATATTTAATTGTTCATCTATTAAATGAACAGTTTCATTATGCAGGGTTCCCGTCTTTTCCTCACCAAGTCCTCAGGATGGAAGCACAGACATCTATATAGAATCATTTTGCCGTATTTTTAGTTCTCATTTTATTTAAAAATATTTTTTTGCTAAAGATTTTTATGTACCCATTAAGTACTCATAGCTACTTCACAGTCATAGTATTGGACCTTTGCTTGGCTCATTAGAAAGATTTCCCCTGTCACAGCAACTAAGTAGAAAATAAAAACTCATATTTTGTAGTCTAGATTAAAAAAACCTATTAGAATTGGCCTGTGCTAACTAGTTATTGCCCCATAAATAAAAATAGCAAGAGTGAAAACAAGACGGGCACGGTGGCCCATGCTGTAATTCTAGCACTCTGGGATCCTGAGGTGGGCAGATCATCTGAGGCTAGGAGTTTGAGACCAGCCTGGCCAACATGGTGAAACCCCCATCTCCACTAAAAATACAAAAAATTAGTGGGGCATGGTGGCGGCAGTCTGTAATTCCAGCTACAGAAAAGCTGAGGCATGAGAATCACTTGAACCCAGGAGGCGAAGGTTGCAGTGAGCCGAGATCACGCCACTGCACTCCAGCCTAGGCAACAGAGCGAGACTCTGTCTCAAATAAATAAATAAATAAAAATAAAAACAATAACAGTTTATACCTCTGGAATGCTTTTTAACTTCCAAATACTTCCCACAGTTTGGAGGTCATATCGAAGGGTGAGGAAGGCAATCCAGAGAAGGTACCCGGCAAATAGACAGATGGCAAGCAATCTGTCAATGTTGTCATTGCATGGGTGACATCAACCCTTTTAAACTATCTTCTACGTGCAGGCAAAGCCTTTCTTTTTGGAAATAATTGCTAAACACAGGGTTCTGTATGTCAAATGCTACAGAACAGACGTGGGAGTTTTCTCATGTAGGCTGTAAGGTTTTAGGAACAACCAATTAATATATAATTATTACTAACTAGTTTTAGTCACCAAAACTTGCTAGTGCTTTAATTCCTTCAAAGTTTATAAAATTCAGAGTGCAGGAAATGTGCCTTTCACATCCAGATTTGAGATAGTGCATCTGCTTCCAATAGGTTGTAGGTTCTGTCCTTACCATGTGGCTCCTCCACAGAGAGCCACGCTAGGAGGAAGTTTCTGTCACACAGTCCAGTAGTGTACAGACACAGAGACTTCTTTTATTTCATAAGCATAATATTTAGCTTTGCAGTAGGCAGAATTCAATAATTCATTTTGCAAAGAAGCCAAAAACAAATTCCAAAGTAATTTCTTTTTAAAATAAAAACATTTCTTCCTTCCTTAAAAGAATAAAATAAAATGTCTCCCTCTAGTGGACCCTGAATTCCAACATTACTTAATTCCAATTTTGTTTTTCCAAGACCAAGTCCACTTTGTAAATTTTACTTACTTATGAAGCCTTGTTATGTATTTGTGATAAAGCAATAAAACTGTATTCTGATTTAAAACTTATTCATAGACCAATCAACCTTAACTTGAGTAGGTCAATGGATTATATATAAAGGATAATTTTCACATAGTTTAAATTACTTCTATGAACAGCTCCATTTGTAGATGCTGTACTCACGTCACTCTGGAGGTCATAGGCCTGCCGGGCGTGAATGACATCATTCTGGTCGGGCAGGCACGTCCACTCGTGCAGGTAGTTCTTGTAGTCCACGTCGCTGACTAAGGTCTGGCACTTCTTGGCCAGCACCACCCCCAGCATGTCCACTGGGCTGCTGAACTTGGTTTTCCACTTCTCAAAGTCCTTCTTGTACTCCCTGTCACTCTGGATCTTGGCCACGTGCATGGACCACATCATCTTGGGGTCATCTTTAATGTCACGTGCTCCAATGTGGTGGCCGAGTTGCTTGCGGTAACCATCTTTATATTTGTACTAAAATGAAAGTGCACAAATCAGGTTTTTATTGTAACTCCCTTAGAGGCCACAGGTCTGTACAAAATCAACTTGCTTACATTATAGTTCTACTGACTTTTGTTAATAAGCACTAACTCAAGCCATTATCCTGCCTTCATCCTGGAAGCCTTTATAGAGGTAGAAAAATAGATGGAATTCATGTAATTGTAGTGTATACCCCACATCAGCTACAGCCTGCTACTAAGGAATATCTCTGAAAACAGGAAGTGCATATGTGGGGAAAGGTCACCTGTGGAAGTTAGGGAGAGAAAATTTGAACCAGGTAACCCAGAGAACTGGATTCTAAACACTAAAAGCATGTCAGAAAAAGGGTGCACTTGGTGGAATGGTGTCTTTAATAAACAGTAAAATGAATGACTGATTCCTACAAGGACCACCTGTAGTAACAACAGAGGAGAATTTATTATTTTTGTTATTTACTGGATTCATGCACTCAATGGCAGTGGCAAGCTCTTGGCATCATTTTGAAAACGGATTGTACTTGCAAAACTGACATAGCAACCCAACTTGTTAGATCATGCTCCTACTAAGGTCATGGGTTCTAGCCTCACATGGGCCAACAATGTTTTTATTATTTATGACCAATGACATCATTCTGAAATCTAAGCCAATTATCCAAAATACACGCTTTTAGTCTCAAAGACAGCTGACTAAGTGTAGGTGAGTCAGCAAGAGGCAATATGGTACAATGGAAAGGAATGAGATTGTCTGGAGTCTCAACTCCATCACCCACTAGGAGTTTGATTTTAGGCAAGTTGCTTAAACAATCCACAAAATGGGGATAATGAGGATATCTACATTCTAGGGCAATTATGAATAAGAAGTAAGACAATGCATGTAAAACACTTAGCAAAGAGTTCTCAACGGGTTATGGTTATTTCATTATTTATTATTATTGTATGAGTCCATTTGCTGAGACAGTCCCACATACATATAGCTGAATCACTAACATAAGATTCCAATATAAAGGACAGCAGTGGGCCTTGATTTTTAGAACAGTCGTTTGTTCCTCAAGAATCCCTGAAACACCAGGAAAGAATGTCAGTTTTACTCTGGGAGACATACTACAAGACTAGGAGATATTGTGAAGAGTGTGATCTTGGCTGGGCATGGTGGCTTATGCTTGTCACCCCAGCACTGGGGGAGGCTGAGGCGGGTGGATCACCTGAGGTCAGGAATTCGAGACCAGGCTGGCCAACATGGTGAAACCCTGATGCCACTAAAAATACAAAAATTAGCCAGGCGTGGAGGCGGGCACCTGTAATCCCAGCTACTCGGGAGGCTGAGGCAGGAGAATTGCATGAACCTGCGAGGTGGAGGTTACAGTGAGCCAAGATCGTGCCATTGCACTCCAGCCTGGGCAACAAGAGCAAAACTCCATCTCAAAAAAGAGGGTTGACCTTAGGTCAGTAGCCACCTCTGGTACTGATCAACCACCTTCTTTTCATAAGGGTGAATTGCAATAGCAAGTGGCATAAGTGTTTTAAAATACTATATATTAAAATGTTACAGAAAGCCAGGCCCTGAATTGTACTAGCAGAACTTATAAGCTTTTTATAAGCCTGGTGATAATTCTTACATAAGCATCTCCAAGCCTGCAGCTTCACTCTAACAGTGTACACATGAATGAATCTTTCTCTGTTCTTGGTTGACCAGTTTTCATGGAAGATGCTGTGTCCTACAGGTTACAAACCCCTTTTGTAAACATCAACATTTTCATTTCCCTTAAAACTGAGGTTTTGAAAAATTCTACACAAATACATCAGGATATATTTTTAATGGTCCAGGAAAGGTTCTTTTTCAAGATTAGTTCAGTGAAAATGCCACATTAGCTTGACTACATACTCAGAATGGAAATGACAACTCACGTCACTGATGATGTCCCTGGAGGCCTTGGCCGCAACGATGGGGATGGCGTCGCTCCGCAAGTCATAGCCTTTCTTCTTTGCTTCTTCATTAGCAAGTTTGTACAGACTCTAAATTTGGGCAAATAATAATAATAATCAGCTAGATGCTGACATTTATATCTAAAAACTGACAGAGGACTGTGATAATTCACTAAGTTCTCCACAGACAGTGCCTATAATTATCTTACTTCTGAGAGTTCTAAGCCTTCTGCATGTTTGCTGAAGTGAAGACTCAAAAATAAAGGTGGGCACAGTGGCTCACGCCTGTAATCCCAGCACTTTGGGAGGCTGAGGTAGGTGGATCATCTGAGATCAGGAGTTTGAGACCAGCCTGACCAACATGGTGAAACCCCGTCTCTGCTAAATACAAAAAAAATTAGTCGAGTATGGTGGTACATGTCTGTAATCCCAGTTACCAGGGAGGCTGAGGGAGGAGAATTGTTTGAACCCAGGAGGCGGAGGTGGCAGTTAGTTGAGATTGTGCCATTGCACTCCAGCATGGGCAACAAGAGCGAAACTCCAACTCAAAAAAAAAAAAAAAGATACCCATAAAGACCAATGCACCTTTATTTTTTACTTTAAAAACTATGTTGAATTAAGTATATATACATATTATAGGGTTGTTTTAAAATTTTTTAATTAAAACAATAAATCCAGTTTAAAAAATATGGGAAAAATTAAGCTGAAACTCATCGGTTTATCGTGGTAAAATGTGGCTGGGAGGGAAAGACTTAACTGTTGATCATGGCAATCAATTCAACTCACATTTATTCTGCCCTGACCCTGTGTCTCTGACTGTGGTGGGTACTTGGGAATCAAAGATGAGGTTGAGGCCCCTCTCAACCCAAAGTTCCCTGACAGAACTGAGGGAGAGACTGATAACCTGCGAGACCAACTGCTGAAAAGTCCAACCACATTAATAACGAAGAGCTCCAGAAAGGAGTCATTTATTCTGAATTCAGAGTCAGGGAAGTTCCTGCAGATGGGGTGACTTTTGAGTTGGACTTTGAGCAGAGTTTCAATAGGCTCGGGTAGCATGAAGAGCAGAGGAAATCATGTGAATCAAGTCACCACTGCGGTGGGGAAGCAGAGGGGTGTTAAAGAAGGTGGGTGAGGCCCCAGGGAGAAGTGGCAGGAGAGGGCAGAGAAGAGCCTGGAGTCAGACTGTGAACGCCTGGTTCTAAGTTGGTGTTTAATTCTACAGAAAATAGGAAAGCAGCCAAAAAGTTCTCTTCTTTTTAACACCAGAGGGGAGTGCCCATGACAGCGTCCCAGGCTGGGTGGGTGGAATAGGGGATCACAGGTGAAAGGAGGAAGGGCACCTGGGCCTCCTCAAACCGGCAGCCGAGCAGCCGCACTAACACATCCCTGAGCTTTGTCAGCAAAGACAGAGTTAAGAATTCCAGAAATGCTGAGTGGTTAGATATAGGGGGCGCCCTTTGCTTCCTGAAATTCCTGCACATATAAGGCATGCTTTCCTGTAACAAGACCTATCGTATAGGTTTAGCTAAAAATTCAATGCTTTCTGACTGGGGAGTAAGACTTGATGTTTTTAGTTTTTGGTGACAAGAGCTAGCTACACAAGCACTAAAATTACAGTTTCATTTCCAAAAAAACATTACTTAAGATGGTGGCAATTCCACCTAAATTCTCTAAATTGTGCTCTTCAGAAGAGTAATATATTGTTGATTTATGCTGCCAAAGAAACAATATTTTTCTTGCTAGTGGCACAATGCTAGGTGAAATAACTAACACATCAGCTGCCAGAATCCAAGATTCACAAAAATCTCCACAGGCTTATACCCACAAACTCAGAATACGAAGAAATTGCAGAGATAAATGCCAATCTTTGAACAGAGATAAATTACCAATGCATAAATGCAGGATGGAAGAAACCTAGGTTTGGCCCACATAAGATGTCTTAGAGTTTAAGTTGATCTCAAGTTCTGTGTGCACCAGTGGTGATGGCTGCCAATGTGCCCTGGGAGCACAGGATGGAGAACAGAGGTCAAATGTCCAGAAGAGGAAACACAATAGTTAAGCATATTCAACGCCAGTCATTCCTCATTCATAATATTTTGCTCAGTTCTGAGAGTCCCACTTTATGATATCATGTAAGGAATGCTCAGGAACTTGGGATATTTGGATTTGAAAGTGAACCCAGGTGAAGGTGGCAGGGGAGGCACCCTGGCACTGTTCTCCATCTCTGAGGGTTGGCACAGATTTGCTCTGTGCAGCTTCGGAGGACTATGGGAGTTTTCAGTGAGAAATGCTGTGACTCAACACATCAGAAGCACCTTCTCATAAATTTTCTATAACAAATGGACTGATTTATGAGATTACTTCCTTGCCATTGGGAACCCTTAACCAAATGCAGGTCAACAACTTATTTGGAGTGGGGGGGGGCACCTTTGCACTGGTGTGGACACTTGGCTCTCTGCCTAAGTATCTGTGATTCTGCAATGGTGGCATGTGGCCCTGTGCTCACTGAAAGTGAAAAGGAAATGGGCTTACTAATATATACATTGACAGATATTTCTCTTTCTCTCTCTCTGTGCATATATGTGGGTTTTTGTGTGTGTGAATGTGTGTTACCTGGTGGTACTGTGGATTTTAGTTCCTGCCTTTAATCTTATACACTAAAAATCTTAAATTTGGATCCTAAACCACATTTTAGGAACAACATATGGAAAATATGTTTACTCCAGTTATGCTTTAGCATAAAGCAGAGATACATGTATAGGTTAATTGCTAATTTCCTAACTTCAAAAATTAATAAGAGAAAATGGTCTACATAATCTCATGGTTACAGCTTAATTAGTTCTTGTCATTTGTATTTCCTAAATGACAATTCATTTGCATAAAGTTTGACATTTATGCTGGTGATTGAGAAATGCAAGAGTTGTTACTCACACGAAGCACAAAAAAGATTCTTTATAAAGCTGTCATGTGGCATTACATCACCATAGAGTAGATCAATTGAAATAAGCAGCAATGTGCAAATGTCGAAGAATCTGCTCTCACCTCACTGTAGTTGATTTTGTTCATTCTCGCCAACATAATTTCTGGTGTGTCTGGCATTATGTGGATCTGAGTCTTGTCTTTGTCCCAGGCTTCTGTGTACAAACGCTATAAAAAAAAAATAGACAAATTCATCAGGAAAAAAGTTCTGTGTATAGTTAATATAAATTTTAGGACCACAAAAACTCTATAAACAAAAGCAATAAAAGGTTATGAGTCTTATACAGAACTTACTACTTGGAGGTGTTTTATGCACACCTCCAAGTAATAAGTTCATAGTGGAATATATATTTATAAATGCATTCTAATAATCTGAAATGTATGTTAACAATTAAAAGAAAAATGAGAATAAGCATATTTTATTCAGACTATTTTTTTCATAAAATATGCCACTTTATCAAAACCATTAAATAACTAAATATAAGAATATACATGATATATATCACTTATTAATAGATAGATGACAGCCCGATAGACAGACATATATATAGATAGATGCCTTTTGTTGCTCGATACTCTCTTTCTTCATTAATGCTTCATTTTTGTAGATTCAGCTTTATGAACCCCACTTTGGTTCTTAATTTTGAAGTCTCACCTTGTTCATAGTGATGGCATTATTTTTGGCCAACACTTGTTCCAGAGAATCAGTCACACTGGTAAATTTGAATCTGTCTGGGGGCTGGCGATAGATTTTATCACTCAAAATTTCTGTTGCCCTTTTGCATTTTTCCACATCCAAAGAGCCAATGGGCACCCAGCCGATGCCACGCAACCACTGAAGATCAGACTTGTACATATTCTGTTGACACAAATAGTCAATAAATATTTATCTCTGTATCAGCAATGCATTTTCATCTAAAGGATAAGAGATCAAGTAAAATCACTCTCAAAATATAGTTTGGTGGACAAGCCAGGTATCACACAATATTCCATTTTGGTCTGAAGGGTTAAAGGATTAAAATTCCTAAGAATAAAGGCATTCTATTTGCCTCCTGTAGGGGGAACTGGCAAGCTTGTGCCACATATTGCCATTTTCTTCAAGGGGTGTTAACTAATTTCCCACCTCTGCCCGTTATTATGACTGTCAGTGCTCACATCACTCTGGAGGTCATAGGCCTGCCGGGCGTGGATGACATCGCTCTGATCGGGCAGGCACGTCCACTGGTGCAGGTAGTTCTTATAGTCCACATCACTGACTAAGGTCTGGCACTTCTTGGCCAGCACCACCCCCAGCATGTCCACTGGGCTGCTGAACTTGGTTTTCCACTTCTCAAAGTCCTTCTTGTACTCCCTGTCACTCTGGATCTTGGCCACGTGCATGGACCACATCATCTTGGGGTCATCATGTATAGCTCGGGCACCAATGTGGTGGCCGAGCTGCTTACGATAGCCCTCTTTGTACTTGAACTAGAAGAAGAAAAAGACAGAGAGTCATCTGTTTTAACTTTTACTAAAACACAATTACTAAGCCTAAACTTTTCTATTTATTTATAGAAAATTTTCCCTGAATATATAAATTATATATGATACATGTATCTTGTAAACCATTTAGAAAATGAAATATATGTCATATATCATCAATATGAAATACATATATAAAACATATCTCATATAAAATATATATCATATATATATTCACACATACAGGAAAAAAAGAAAAATTAAGATATAATGCTGCAATTAAGAAATAATTTTTTATGATTCATGTGTGAGAATATAATTAAGTCATACTGTATATGGGTTTGTGCCTGCTTTTTTCAGTTATTATATAAGCATTTCTATGGTCATTAAATAGTCTTTCCATATTTAATTTTTTTTTTTTTTTTTTTTTTTTAGAAAGCATCTCTATTGCCCAGGTTGAAATGCAGTGGTACAATCTTGTCTTACTGCAACCTTCAACTCTTGGGCGGAAGTGATCCCCCTGCCTCAGCCTCTCAGTAGCTAGGACTACAGGCATGTGCCACCACACCTGGCTAACTTTTAAGTTTTTTTGTAGAGATAGTGTCTTGCTAAGTTGACCAGGCTGGTCTCGAACTCCTGGCCTCAAGTGATCCTCTCACCTTGGCTTCCCAAAGCACTGGGATTACAGGTGTGAGCCACAGAGCCTGACTTATACACATGATTTTTAATGATATTTCAGGTATTTCATTATACGGTATTTAACTCTTCTGTGATTGTTGAACATTTATTCTTAAATTACTATTACTTCCCATATTTTGGAAATAAAGAAAAAAATCTAGTTTTTTTTTTTTTTTTTTTTTTTTTTTTTTTTTTTTTTTTTTTTTTTTACTTCATAGACAAAAGAAATGGAAAGAAAAATTTTTAGAAATGTGAGCAAATCCATCTTTTAAAGAAAGCAAATATTTGTAGCCCATCACTGGATGTAGAAACAAATACATGTTCCACATGAATTATTGAACTTTGAATAATATGTCCTATAATTCAGCCCTTGTAGGTTCATTGGTTCATACAGCAAAGGCTGGTTTCTGAAGGAACCCTACAGTAAGTTCAACTGTATATGAGAAATACATCACTGGAAAAGCCCAGAAAATTATCTGAACTATAGTCAAGTATCCAATACTTTTGGTCAGCAGGAAAGGGACATGTTTTGAAATGCATGTTGCTATGGACTCAACCATAACTGGAATTTAGCCTTTGTGTTCATAACTCTATTACCATTATTTTAAACCACTCATTGAAACAACAAACTTAGCAACAGCTTTAACCTCACGGCTTATTTGTGCCACTTTACATCCAGGAGAGAGAAATAAATCTTTGACCCAAAGCTAAGGCAAAGAACTTTCCAAGTATACTTACTTCGCTTGCAATATCTCTGGAGGCCTTGGCTGCCTTGATAGGAATGGCATCTACTCGCATATCATAACCTTTCCTCTTGGCTTCTTCTAGGCCAAGCTTATATAATTTCTAAAATAGACATAAATAATAAGTTGGATTTATAAAGTGCATTGTAAGGAAAATGTATCATGCACTATGAATATATTGCTTACCTCACTGTAATTTACTTTGTTTTGTTTAGCTAATAAAACTTCAGGGGTATCTGGCATAATGTGGACGGTGGTTTTATCTTTATCCCAAGCTTCTGTATAGAGGCGCTAAGAGAAACAGAAAGACATGACTGGTACAGGCCAGTAATGAATACACACATGCAAACAGTCTGATTTTTAATGAGAATAAAGAAATTCAGCTCAGTGAATTGGCATTTTGTGACATTTTCAGGTCTAGATGTCTTGTGTGAATAAAAAGCACAATACTTTAAAACCATATTAGCATCAAGCAAAGGAATCAAAAATAAGTTTTCTTTTATAGAAACAGATTTCAGTGTTTCCATAAACAAAAAATTAATAACCTCCTCAAAGAAAGATAAGGCTTACATGATTCATGGTAATAGCATTGTTTTTTGCCAAAACCATCGGTATGGAATCCATAAGGCTGGAAAACTTGAATTTATCTGGGTGCTGACGGTAAACATGGTCACTCAAAATCTGGGTGGCTCGTTTGTTTTTCTCATCCTCAAGAGAACCAGCAGGCATCCAGCCGATGCCCTTTAGCCACTGAAGGTCTGACTTGTACAAATTCTGAAAGTGTAAGTGACAAAGCATTAAATGATTTGTCATAATTAAATCATTTATCATGATTTGTCATAAGTTGTCATAGTTAAATCATTTGCCCCTAAAGAAATAAAAGTTCATATTATATTTCTAATGCTTGAATTCTTAGGAAATTCTAAATTTTTGTCATGAATTATAAATCAAAATATTCAAGCATATTTTGAAAAATATTTTAAACAGAAGCACATAGACAATGACTCAATTCTTTGATTGTCTAGCTCGACATCTAGAGGCTTCCTCCAAAGCAGTAGAGCTTTGCTCTTTCTCTGTGGAATAATGGTGTCTTCAGATGTTTGGGTGACTAGATGGGGTTGGGCATTAGTCCAGGGAAGTGGAACTCAATTGTGTAAACTCAATTCCCCTTACTATGGGACTCTGATTCTTTAAAAAGCAGACATAGTGTTTTGTTGGCCAAAGGAAATCCTTAGACTCACATCGCTCTGGAGGTCATAAGCCTGCCGAGCGTGGATGACATCACTCTGGTCGGGCAGGCACGTCCACTGGTGCAGGTAGTTCTTGTAGTCCACGTCGCTGACTAAGGTCTGGCACTTCTTGGCCAGCACCACCCCCAGCATGTCCACTGGGCTGCTGAACTTGGTTTTCCACTTCTCAAAGTCCTTCTTGTACTCCCTGTCACTCTGGATCTTGGCCACGTGCATGGACCACATCATCTTGGGATCATCCTTAATGTTCCGGGCTCCAATGTGGTGGCCGAGCTGCTTGCGAAAGCCTTCTTTGTACTTGTACTAAAGAAAAAAAAAATGGTGTCTCATTCTTTTCAAAATTAACTTCTGTTGCCATCTTTGTGGCAAATTACAAAGCACACTAACTCTAAATATTTTACTAAGCCTAGAGAGCCAAAGACTTCAGTCTTTTGATAAGAAAGATTAAAGGCTAAATTCAGCTATGAAATTCCATACATAATAAATGCATCCTTGATCTTATCCTCATCCCACACTGTATGAGATCATTTTATTCCATTGTAATTTGTTACCCCTTAGATTGTGTTCAATTTAAAATTAAATTGAGACTGCTTTGAAGTGATAAATTGCAATCAAATCAATATCAACAGAGGATAAATTCTTACTTCACTGGCAATTTCCCGGGAGGCTTTTGCTGCTTTGATTGGTATGGCATCAACAGGAAGATCGTAACCTTTTCTCTTCAGCTCCTCATAACCCATTCGGTAGAGTTTCTGTTAAGAAATGATCACTTTGGGAAATACTGTTCCCCATAGACAAATACAGCATAATGATCAAATGTGCTAAATATTTTGAGTCTATGAGAATAGCATCTGTGCCCTAGAATACTCAAACGTAATCAGAAATTATGCCCATTGATTGCTAACGATCCTGTTTTAAACTTTAAAGCTCTTCGATATTGCCTAGATCAGCAAAATTGTCAGCTCTTCCCAAATACAGTCATGCATTGGTTAATGACAAAGATACATCCTGAGAAATGTATTATTAGTTGATTTTGTTCTTGTGGGAACATCACAGAGTGTACTTATGCAAACCTAGGTGGTACAGCCTACTACACACCTAGGCTATATGGTATAGCCTATTCTTCCTAGGCTACAAACCTATGGAGCATGCTAGTGTAGGCAACTGTAACACAATGGGAAGTATTAATATTTGCATATTTAAACATAGCTAAACATGGAAAAGATACAGCAAAAATACAGTATGATTATGTTTTGGGACCACTGTCCTGTATGTGTGCCATTGTTAGCCAAACTGTTGTTACGCAGTGCATGTCTATACTTGCAAGAATTTGGCAGAAGTAAACAGCAGAGAAATGAAATGGATTATTATTTAGGTGCTGTTTTTCAATTAACATTGACTTTCATTAGAAGTTTTTGTTAGAAAAGAGCTTATGGCTTTTCATCTAATTCTTCTAATGGGGAAAAATCATGCCTAAGGGACTGTCTCTTCCATGTAGCCGATGCATTGTGAAATAGTCTGTCTTCCAATATGGGACCATCCCAAATAGGATCCACATCTATAGGTAAGCTATGAGTCCACCATAATTTCTAAAACTTAAGATGTTTTGAAGAAAGTTTAACGAATTTTAAAAGCTTAAGTGAAAGAATGTGTTCTTTCATATCTGTGACATAATTTAAAAATTTAGAATTTAAATGGACTTTTATCCGGAAACCAGGTTATTGAAAGTGCCTATTGATCTTGGACTTGTGTTTATCTGTTAGTCCTTCGTGGCAGTACTTTAATACATTCTTTAATGTTCAAGACATTCTATTAGAATTTAGAGTTTATTTTTAAAATATTTAATTTTTACATGTATAAATTTCAGGAGATTATGCTGCAATGACAATGACAATAAAAATAAAATTCTCCTGCATGGGTTTTGGATGCTCACTGATCCAAAATTTTACTGAGTATCTACTATGTGTCAGGCATGGTTCTAGATAAGCAGTGCAGATTCAATAAGAATTGACTTTGCCTGCAAAGTGTGCCTGTCCACACTGGGGAGAGCAATATAAGCCATCACATTATGAGGATATGTGTAACAATGGACTGCAAAGAACAGAGAATACAACTCCTCATTCTGCCTGACACAGCACGTACTGACATTTTAATGTTCAATCTAAAAGCCACTAAATAAGAAATCTAAATCATATGTAGTTTATTAATTAAAGTAATTCAGGGATTCAAAGATCTTCCAGACAACCTCACTGATTTAGAAACAAAATGAGCTTTCTGAAAACACATGCTGAATTTGAAAACTTACATCACTTGTGTTGATTAAGTTTGCTTTAGCCAGAACAATGTCAGGTGTATCAGGCATGATGTGGATCTGAGTCTTGTCCTTGTCCCAAGCTTCTCTGTAAAGTCTCTAAAATAAAAAATAAGAATTTTTCAGTGGTGGTGTTAGATAAGTGAATGACATAGTTGCCTTCAAACAGAATTGCTGAATTTATCTGAATTAAACATTATACAGAATTGACATCATAAGCAGACAACATAAGCAGAAAATAGATGCATTATTTCTTGACTTATCCGGGACATAACTGCCTCTCAAAACAGAGATTATAGGTCACATTTTCAAAGTTACAGATAATCCCGCCTACAAGAAATCAATCTAGGTAATTACAGGCTTTGTCAATATTATAAAATAAAACCAGGTTCTTCATCTTTTGGGTTGTATCTCAGTGTTTGAGAGGCAGCCTTCGCCTTTTCAAAGATGACTTATTCAAAGTGTGCATAGAAATCAGGGAGTTTTATTTCCTATGTGGTTTATTATTATTATTATCATTATTATTTTGAGACTGAGCCTTACTCTGTTGCTCAGGCTGGAGTGCAATGGCACAATCATGGCTTACTGCAACCTCCATCTCCTGAGTTCAAGTGGCTGGTTCACCATAGCCACCTAATTTTTGTATTTTTAGTAGAGACGGGGTTTTGCCATGTTGGCCAGGCTAGTCTTGAACTCCTTACCTCAGGTAATCTGCCTGCCTCAGCCTCCCAAAGTGTTGGGATTAGAGGTGTGAGCCACCATGTCCAGGCCCTATGTGGCTTATTATTTACAGTTATACCTCATAATCATTGTGAAGGATTAGGATTCCCAAAAGGATTTTGTTTGGGAATTTATCAAAATCACTTGGATGTCCCAGAGCCATCCATATGTTTAACAGAAGACAAAGGGATCCAAACAAAAGTTTCACTGATTTACTAAAATGAAGAATTTTTTTTTTGAGACAGAGTTTCACTCTTGTCACCCATGCTGGTGTGAAATGGCACCATCTCTGCTCACTGCAATCTCTGCCTCCCAGGTCCAAGCAATTCTCCTGCCTCAGCTTCCCAAGTAGCTGGGATTACCAGCACCCACCACCATGCCTGGCTAATGTTTTATTTTTAGTAGGGATGTGGTTTCACCATGTTTGCCAGGCTGGTCTCAAACTCCTGACCTCAGGTGATCCACCTGCCTCAGCCTCCCAAAGTGCTGGCATTACAGGCATGAGCCACTGTACCTGGCTAAAACTAGGAAAATTTGATGAAAAACAGAATATTTACACAGAATCAGAAAATATCCCTGCCAGATAACTTATCCATTACAAAGGATAAAATGGTTACTTGACAGTATAGCAACCTGTCAATATCACTTTAACCAAGTGACCAAAGTTTAAGTTATTAGTAATAGAACAAATTAACATCCTGTGCCTCCTGATATGAGGTACTGAGGAGGATACAATGTGTGATCTTCTGTTGAAAAGACAATCTGAGCCTAATCACAAGGACCCACCAGAAAGCTCAAATGGAGGGAGATTCTACAAAGTAACTGGCCTATGTTCTTCACAAATGTCAAAATCTTGGAAGGCAAAGAACCAGCCCAGAGTAAATAAGACTAAAGACATGACAAATAATGCAACCTGTGGTCTTGGATTAAATCCTGGGCCAGAGAAAATTTTTTCTTTTTCTATACAGGACGTTAGTGATAAAACTGAATAAATTCTGTAGACTAGCAGACTAGTGGAAATTAATTTTGTGATTTTAATCACCACAATGTGATTATGTAACAATGATATTTTTGGAAAGTACACACAGAATATTTAGGCATCATAAAGCAATTTACTTTCTCATATAAATACATAGATAAAGATATAGGTCCTAGAGCAAGAAAGGGAGAAAAAGAGACAAAAAGAGAAAGCAAATATAGTAAAATGTTAACATTTGGGGAATATGTGTGAACATATACATGCACACACACATACACACACATGTGAATTACATGTACTAATTTTTCAACTTTTCTGAATGCCTCAAATTACTTCAATATAAAATTTTTTAGTCTCATTGATTCCTTAAACTGTCCATTTCCCTTTGAGGTACACAGTATGAGATGTGTGTGTGATACTTTTCTTTTTCCTGCACATGTTTAGTATGGTACACATAACCCAGAGAAGCCAATTAAGACCCTTAGCACCAAAACTAAGCAAGGCTTGTTAATTTCCATATACGTGTATCCCAGTTTTGCACTACCCTTTCGGGTTTCGTAACACCAGAGTTTCTCTTTGAAAGTTTTTTTATTTGCATATATTCACGGGGCACAAGTGCAATTGCGTTGTGGTGAAGTCAGGGCCTTCAGTGCATCCATCATTGGAGAAACACATGTTGTACCCACCAAGCAAACAGCAGAGCTTCTCTACCTCATAACACTGATATTGTGTACTGGATGATTCTTTGTAGTGGGGGCTGCCTTGTGTATTGTGGGGTGCTTAGCAGCATCCCTGGCTTCTACCTGCTAGATGCCAGCCAGTAACATGTCACTCCCCAGTTGTGAAAACCAAAAATATTTCTAGATGTTGCTAAATGTCCCTGTGGGACAAAATTGCCTCTGGTTGAGAGTCACTAAGTTAGATTATTTCTTCAATGGCAGGTGCCACTTTCACCTCATGGAATGCAGAGAAAATCCTAAAATTATTTACACTGGGATGGACGTATTGATCTATTCAGAAGGAGAGAGAGCAGGCTCAAGGACCCCAGCTGGCCCAGGTTTTGTGTGGCTGTCCTGAGGCCTGAGAGCTCCATATTTCAGAAAGTAGAGCACACTGCTGGGGAGTCCTGTCCTGGGACATGTATATTGATAAACTTCGTGATCTTGGGTTTCTCTCTTGGTTATCTCATTAGTTCAGAGCTTTTTCTCTTATGTTTCACGAAGAAAAAAGAAACTTGCATTCCAAGAAGGGTGACATATTTTGTACAAATTTGTTATTTCTCAGTCAGTTTGTTGGATTCTGATTGTCATCATAAAAATGGTAAAAGAATAAGTAAATGCTTAAACATTCATAATGCAGCTGACAGGTCAGCATTTACTACACGTCCTAGAAATCAACATTATAAAAAGCTTGTGAGGGGTTAGTTGGGAAAAGAGGAACTCCAATTTATCAATGCTCACTCTAAGCTGATTATGGGTTTATATATTATATAAAACTTCTGATGTATATGATATACATAAAGTACATAGTCTATTACATATAGTATAAATATTTAGATCCTCCTAAGACCTATAGTATATGTATTTAGATCCTTCTAATAATGGATCTAAATATATATACTATATATTTACTATAGTAATGGACCTAAATATAATACTATATAACAGATGGTTATTATATGTCTATTTAAATGTTCTTACCAATTACAGAATCTCAGTGTACATAGTTCAATATTTATAATGTTTAAGGTTAGGATGTAGCCGAGCAGTGTTGAGTAATCTTTTCCTTCTTTGCATGTAATTACTCCACGCTGCTATCTTTTATTTATTTTTTTCAATGAATATTAATTACATGCTAGACAATGAATATTAATTACATGCTACCTATTACATGCTAGACACTGGTGTCAAAGCTGGCAAAGAAAGTAAGTTGAAGATGGGATATATACTTACTTACAGTGACAGAATTATCTATTTATCTTTATTCAGCTAAACTAAAAGCATTATACTCATTTGGCAGGAAATATACTCTTTGTAATATCCATTGTGCCTGCGTAAGGTACTCAGACTCTTTCCCCCTCATACACTCTACCCCAGTAAAAAAACATCTGGGTGTTTCATGCACTCAAGTTTCAAAGAAAAAAGTTTGTCCAATCATGTACCCATTACATTTTGGTTAAATAATAAATAAATAAGCTTTGGGTGACAAAAACTGACACTGATCCATTTTTACATGATTCAGTGTAGGACAGCTGCTAATTCAAATAAAGTGACCCAATATAAAATATTATATGGTGATGTAGGAGGCAATGTTTTGCTGTTCTCGTTTATTAAGCAAGTGCTATTGAGCAAATACTAGGTAGCAGGTACTATAATCTATTTTATTTATTTCCAGAGTACTACTCACATCACTCCTATTTTTGGCATTTGTCTTTGCCAGAACTATGTCCATGGCATCAGGAATGCTGGTGAACTTATTTTTGTCTGGAGGCTGACGATATTTCTTCTCACTGATGATTTCTGAAGCCCGCTTGTTCTTTTCTGCCTCTAAAGAACCCAAGGGACTCCATCCTATGCCTCTCAGCCACTCAAGGTCAGACTTATACAGATTCTGTGAAAAGACAGAGCAAGCCATCAAAATCTTATTTTCACCTGGACTCTTGATTCAAGCGATTCTATGCATTACAAACAGATTCATTTTAGATTTTCATAATAATTCCTCTTTCTAGTTTCTGCTTTTCTTTGACTAAATAGCTACTCATATAAAATATGAATTAATATATAAACTATTGGATTTAATAGAAACTGACCTCACTTTGAAGTTCATAAACTTTCTTAGCTTGAGTAACATCATTCTGATCGGGCAGGCACGTCCACTGATGTAAGTAGTTCCTGTAGTCCACGTCACTAACCAAGGCCTGACACTTCTTGGCCAGTACCAGTCCCAACATGTCCACTGGGCTGGAGAACTTAGTTTTCCACTTCTCAAAGTCCTTCTTGTATTCTCTTTCACTCTGCATTTTGGCTACATTCATGGACAACACAAGTTTTGGATCATCTTGCAGATTCCGGAATCCAATATGGTGGCCAAGTTGCTTTCGGTAGCCTTGTTTGTATTTAAACTGAAATCAGAGAAAACACAGTTCTTTCAGTAACACAAAGGCCAAGGTAAGCTCAACTCGCTTTTCTTTCTTTTCTTTCCTTCTTTCATTATTTCGAGACAGGGATCTCACTATGTTTCCCAGGCTGGTCTTGAACTCCCAGGCCCAATCTTCTAGCTTCAGCCTCCCTAGTAGCTAAGATTAAGGGCACATGCTACCCCACCCAGCTTCAATTTGTTTTCTTTTAATGTTTGTTTTCCAAAACTGAAATGAGAGAAGGGCTGTCTATGCTAACAGTATGGAATGTTTACTTACTTAAATTAAGCCTTGTTTACATGGAAGCTTCTGAAGAAATCTAATGTAGTTGAGTATCAAGAGGTTATGAGAAGAAAGTAATTCTAACTAGATGCAGAAATATATGCTTGGTTGTGCTAGATATTGTGTATGCTGACTTTGGGGTTGTGTTTAATAAAGCTCTTGTGATATTCTTATAGAAATGATATCCTCATGGGTTAAATGGCAGAAAAATTAGGAAGATGCATGACTTGGTAAATATGCCTAATAGTGCAGATTAATTTCTTAAATAGCAGGATTTTTTTGTGGCTTGCCACGTGGTTATGTCATATAACCTTGTCCTGTTTGGGATCTATATCTTGCATGTACAGATGGCTAAAAATAACTAAATATGTTAGATTAGAAAGAAAATTCCACGGGAGCTCAGCATACTGGATGGGTCAAAATGATTACATAAATGTAAGACAGTAAAAGTAAAATTTGGTATTTAGATTCAATTGAGAAAAATCATATTAGTACTAGATGGCAATAACAACAGTGATAATAATGAGTATTATAACAGCATTTACTTGACGTTAGTGCTGAACACATGTCATGCCTCATATGATACCCAATTTCATTACTACACATATAAAATATTCAGGGGTTTAAGTGGACTATAAACTTCAACATGAGCAATCTGACAAAATTGCTTTTGAAAAAGTAGTGCCATAGATTCTGTATGGGGCACAGATAAGCTCTCTGACCTGATCTCCTGTATCAAGAAAACAACACTGAATTTTGGGGGATTCTATTTCAACAGGAGTTTTGAAAAAATAGCATAAGTTACAAATAGAATAATCAGAAGATTGAAGAATTCATAAAACTGAAACCAATGGAGGGCAAATATGAAATGTTTGAAGTGATATCAACTGGAGGAGGAAACAGGCTACTTTTTGGTGTTATAGCACAGAGAGCTAGAGCTTATTGGTAAAATCCTTAGATAAAAATAAGAAAGTATGTAATGGCAATTAGAAATGATCTAACAAAGAAATGACCTGCCCTGATGGATTCCCAAATTTCTGTAAAGAATTTTTTTATTTTTGAGACACCGTCTTGCTGTGTTGCCCAGGCTGGAGTGCAGTGGTACAATCACAGCTCACTAAAGCCTCAACCTTCTCAGCTCAAGTGATTCTCCCACCTCAGCCTTCCCAGTAGCTGGGACTCCAGGCGCACACCACCATGCCTGGCTAACTTTTTATTTTTTGTAAAGAAAGAATCTCACTATGTTGGCTTCAAGTGATCTTCCTGCCTTGGCCTCCCAAAGTGCTGAGATTATGGGAAGGGGCCACTGCACCCAGTCTCCAAAATTCTTATATTTTGAGGTATCTACAGACTGTTGGAGATGGAGACAAGGTAGGATGCTAAGTTTGAGATTAGATTAAATGTCCTTTATGCTATTTTCCAACTCTAAATTCTATGATTCTGATTCATTAAAAACTTACATAGTTCTGATTTTCTGAAATTTTATGAATACGAGGACATTTGAAATTGAGAGGAAACACATCTCTATAATAGTGGGAAAGTTTGCTTATAGTTCATTTGACAGTAAAATTTCAAAAGGTTCTAACTAACGGGCTCACACAAAAAGAAAGGTACTATCAAACGTTGAGTTGTTAGGAAATTATTCATGTTATTTCTTCAATTCCTAGACTATCTTTCACTACAGCATTAAATGAAAATGAGTTTACACATCATTATTGCTTTAGGTTTATCACCTCGTTGATTTATTTCAACAAGGGATTGACTTGCAAGCTGGAGAGTGGGTAATAACATATCATTGAATTAATTTTCCAGCATTTCTGGAGTGCCAGAAATTAATTGAATTAAACAAACTCTTCCCTTATATTCTTAAAATTTATTCTCAGATTCCATCTTTAGGCACTTTCCTTCTCCACTCTGTACTTCAATCTGCATATTAACTAAATCACTGTTTTCTTTTAAAGATTTTGATTAAGAGGTCCTGCTTCCCTATGAAATCCTGGTAATTTATTCTCTATAACTAAGGCCTTCTGAATTTTTGTGGTTAAGTTTTGGGATTAACAAAATGATATGCAAGCTACATGCAGAATATCTAAGTAAAATGCTTGTAAAAATTAATTAATCAATAGAGACTATATCTAGTTTTTCACGAGATTTGCTACCATTTCTAATCATTACTGGAATCTACCTTTGGGAGAGCAAGTCTATGAAATTTAGAACAGATTTTCAGCAGAAAGAAGAGTTAAGTAAACCCTTGGCACCTTAAACCTAAATTTCTGGATGTTTTTGGATTTTTTTATATCCCAAGATAATTTATTACAATTATGTAAGTGCAAAATGGACTAAATTGAAATAATTGACGGCCTATTTTCAAACATGTGCATATAAAATCTATCAGCATCAGTTTGTTGAGGTTGATTTATTATCTGGCACTTTGAATTTGTCTAAAACAGACAAGTAGAAAACAGGAAAATTATTATATTTTCAGGCAAAGTAGGGAAAACCTGCAATCTCTGGGTCCTTTGTAATATCCCCAAGCGCAGCATCTTATTCTAATACATCTTAGAGGTCTTCTGGCCCAACCTCTATTCAGGAATCCCCTTTTGACATATGAACAGTAAAAAAGAAGGGTGAACTCTAGATAAACAAAGAGGGTAGGAGAAAATGAAGGAAGCATTATATTTTGAAAGGTAGAGCCTATCCATAAAAATAGTTACCAACATTAAGCTACCTGATTCAGAAAAAAATATATCCTTCTAGAATTCAAACTAGTACTCACATCACTAGCAATGTCTCTTGAAGCTTTAGCTAGCTGTACAGAAATCGCATCAACTGGGAGATCATAGCCTTTCTTCAAAGCTTCTTCCCATCCAAGTTTATAGAGTTTCTGAAAATTAAAGATATTCTTCAGCATTATTCTGTCTAAATAAAGAATCCCAATAGATAATTAGGGGAAAAGTTTACCTACAGAGTGAATATCAGATCAAATGCCATCTACCCTATCTTTAAAGATATGGATAAAAATAAAACGAGCTGTTTCAAGGAGTAGAAAAGCACTGACTCAGCATCATATGACCTGGCTTTAATCTTTTTGGCTGTGAGAATCCTGGTGGTAAACATATTTTATCACAGCCTCTGCTGCTCAGAAACAATTTGGTCATATCAGGCATATCAGGTACCTTTCTCACTGCTGTTAACTAAAGCCTGGGCTTACTATTTTGTAGACAGATATTAAGATAATTGCTAATGAAAAGAAAAACAGGTCACACATTTTAATTAAGTGATAAAAGCAATAAATGGTGAAATGCCTTTTATAAATTGCAATAATTTAGTTGTAATCTTTCTGAGTTGACTTTACTGATTGAACGGATGTATGTGTGTTAAAACTGGGTAATAATAAAAATAGCTCATAGTTATCCAGTACTTTCCATGGGCCAGGTACTGTGTTGAGGGTCTTACACGGAATTTCCCATTTAGTCCTCATGGCAATCCAATGTCATAGGCACCTTTATGGTCCCAATTTTAGGGATGAGGAAAGTGAGACTGAGAGAGGTAATTGAATTACCTAGCATCGTACAACTCAAAAATGGCAAAGCCAAAACTCATACCAAGTTGGTTTGATGCAATTTTTAATTTATTTATGTATTTATTTATTAGAGACAGGGTCTCCCAGTGTTGCCCCAACTGGATTCAAACTTCTGGGCTCAAGGGATCTTCCTGCCTCAGCTTCCGAGTAGCTAGGACTACAGCTGCATGTCATTGCACCTGGCTGTTTGATATAATTTTTCCAACTATTATCTATTGATTTCCTACTTGGTACCAAGCACAACAAGCACAGAGATGAGCAGGCACAGAGCCTTCCTCCATGAAGCATACAGTGGTGGCTGATGCCTTTGCCCTTAACCACTCTATTTTGCAATATCCTGGGCTAATCACTTCCAAATTTTCATTGTGTCAACATTTATATCAGTATTTACTATTACATTATTTTATAAGTTTCACAAGTTTCAATACAAAACTTAAAAGTAATTTTTATTAGCTTTACCTGACTATACATTGTTTGATTCTGCTTGGCTTGTAAAATATCTGGTGTATCAGGCATCACATGAATCTTGGTCTTATCTTTATTCCAATCAACGGTGTATAAATGCTAGGAAGTAGGGGGAAAAAGATATGAAATTTGAATAACTGTTTGGGACAAGCAGGAAAGAAAAATACATATTTATATAGTAGTACTTGAATGCACTCAATTTGAAGTAGCAAATAATAACTAAGGTAGCATATAATTCAGAAAAATCCCTAAAAAGAAACTCAGATTAAAAAAAAAATCTTTCAATTATTTCCTATTCTCTACAGTGGATTGAAAGTATTCAAGATATAATAATTAAAAACATGAATAATTTCTAACCCAATTGAAGGTCGAGAGAAGAAAAAAGTAAGAGGTGGGCAGAAGAAGAGGAAGGTATAGGGGAATGATCTGGAATGGTTTGCCACAGCCTAGGAGTGATGGACCTGAATTAGATTTCTCTAAAGAAGAACAAGATCCTGCTAGCCTTTCCTCACATGGGTGTGGAGGGCCACCGTTGTCTCTACCTTGTTCATGGTATGTGCATTCTGCTTGGCAAGCACCATGTCCATGGAATCAGTCAGTTTCTTAAACTGGAAGTTGCTCGGGTGCTGGCGGTATTTCTGATCACTGGCATATTCGGTTGCTTTCTTGGCCTTCTCCACTTCCAGGGAACCTGCTGGACTCCAGCCAAGCCCTTTGTACCATTCATTGTAGTCTTGCTTATATTCATTCTATAAAGAAGATAAGTAAATTCTACTTTATCTTATCCATTTAGATACAAAAGCATGGCAGGTAAACAGATTGTGAATCTCCCTTCCCATGCTAGGATTCCAACCATCACCCAAGTAGAAGAGAGGCTTACATCACTCTGTATGCGATTCATATTCCTTGTCAGCTCAATGTTCATTGCATCTGGAAGGAGGATGTACTGGTGAATCAGGTGCTTGTAGTTAGTGTTGGTGATGTTGGCTTGGGCATCCTTGGCAGCTGTGACACTGAGCATGTCGGCAGGCGTGTGGTAGCTGGTCTTTGTGTTCTCATAGTTTTTCTTGTACTCCCGATCAGATTGCATCTTAGCCACTTGCATGGAATGGACTAATTTGGGATCATCCTCAAGACTGCGGAAACCAACCATTTTCCCCTTCCCTTTTTCATAATTGTATTTGTATTTATACTGTGAAGAAAATGTGAGTTTTTACACAGAGCAATTCCTTTGACTAAAAATCAGTCTAGTGTCAATATGCTATATTTCATTAAAACATTTGTATAGAGCTCTACAGTTCAAAAACATATTTTTTCATATTTATTGGTGTAACTTAATACAACTTTCCCTTGTGAGGTAGATGGCAAAGTTCTTATTACTGCCCTCATTTTATGGATGAATAAGCTGAGACCCAAGGAGCTTAGCAACTTGCTGAGGCCACTGAGAATTAGAACCCAGATCTTGTGATGATGCATCATACTGACTTACATATGTACTTTGCCATTAGTGCTAAGAGGACTTTAGTAGGTAATAATACAGAAAGTTTTAAAAAGCAAAAAACAGAAAATTTCTCTTAGTGCTGTCCTAAGAAATCATCCTGTCAGTCATTTACTCGTGAGAATAGGTTCAATTATGAGACACACTGTGTAATTTTTGAATAGCTTTATATTTGTGGAGCTCCTTTTTCTTTAAGACTCTCTAAACTGCTATAATGGGGAAGAAACTGAACTATTTATCATCCCAACTTTCTTCTATAGAGGGCAGATCTTGATCCATGAAGAGCTTCTTTTTCTGCCTATCTCCTTGTGGGGGTTGAGTGTGCAAGTTGACGGCAGAAGGTAGTAGAGCCAAATTACTCCAATATAATAGAGGGGAGAAGAATTTGGAGGTCTCAGGATAATAAGAGAGAGTGGGATGGGCTGGATAGGTAGGGAAGATGAAGAACAAAGATACAAGAGGAAAGAGAAAGTAAAACTGCTGGGTGACCAAGGGACAAGTGTTCTGAAATGTGCTCCTCCCAGGACCTCCAAGTCACTAAATGCTCCCTGTGAGTGGATTTCTTGTGGAAGCAACCAAATGAAAGAATTGAGTTTCATATAGGTGGCATATTATGACAGTGATGTGCTGGTACTCCTGCTTTTTGCTGGGGGTGGGGGGAAGCCTTACTTTGTAGTGTTTGCCAGTTTCTGTCATGTAAATTCACCCATTATAGCCAATATCAAGGTACCAATGGTTTAACAACTGGTTTGCAGAAATTCCTGATTATTTACTATCACCTATCATGAGCCCAAATGATCAGCACCCTTGCATACACGAGCATCCTGTTAGGAAGTCAGATCTGAAGAAACAGGAGGCAAGAACAACACAAGCCTTTCACCAACAAAGTTTAGATGACTTCGAATTTCTATAAGCCATAGCCTTGGTGACAGATTCAAATTAAGTTTCCCTAGATCTCATGATTCAGGGAGCTGACATCTATGAGGGTCATAATGTGGTTAGCTTGGTGTTTTTTCAGAAATATCAGAGAAAACACTAAAGCAAGGTTAAGAGGCATTCACAGACAGTGAAATCCACTGCTTTTCATATTGTGTCCACTCAGTGTTTCCAGAACTCAGCCCTTATTATTTTGGTTCCTTAGAAACCCCGAATCAGGTGACTGCTTTCCTTCAGACTTACATCACTTGCAATATCTCTTGACGCCTTGGCAGCTTTGATAGAAATTGCATCAGGCCTGAGATCGTAGCCTTTCTTTTTAGACTCTTCCAAGGAAAGTTTGTAGAGTTTCTGTAAAGAGAGGTGAAGGGATGAGTTTTCTTCTAAATATGAAAGCCTGGACTTATTTTAGAAGAGTAAACTAGCACTGTGGCATCTTTTTTTGTTTTGAGGAGAATGCTTCATTGGTGTGTCAGTGGCTGAATGTTCCTACAAGTATCGTATCTGTGTTTGAAGAAAAATCTATAACAAACTCAAACATATTTTCAAGAAACTACCAGAAAAACTAAAAGTTACTGGTCTCTATTAGGTTGTAAATATACTTTAAAAATGTGAAAGTCCCAAAGATTCTCACTGATGCAAATAAGAGTTAAAAGAACACTACAAAACAGCCATGTTCTTACATCAAAAGAAAACTTCAGTTTTATAATCAACCCTTTTATTTGTATAATAATGTGGAATCTATATATTTTTTTAAAAAAGGTCAGCTAGTCCACATCTCTGTGGAATTCAAACAAAGATAAGAAAAAAAAATGGGTAGGATTAGAGGATTTCCTAGCAACTATGATTAGGACAAAAAAGGAAATGAAATAAACATCAAAGCATTTTCTAACAAGTGTTGTACATTCCTTGTTTTGGGGTTTGCCCCAAATTCTCCAAAATGTTTTTCTTCCCTTTCCATTTAACCCTTTCTTTAGAACATCTTAAAAGTTTGATGGAAAGGCTCTTTAAGAACAAAATCCTAGGACTCTCATTTCCTTTTTCTCTTCTCCTGGCCCCCGAGCCTCTCTTCTTTCTGCCAAATCTCTCAATTTAATGAGTGCCTGCCCCTAGGACAACATCACCCTTCAAATTTTTAACTGCTTGACCCAACCCCATCGACAGCCCTACTGCAACTCCATGAAGGAAGATTAGAAAGAGAAACAGTCTCATGTGTGGATTTCCACCATTATTTTTTAAACATTCACTCTTATAATTGAGAGAGATGTCAGTTCATTTGTTCTTACTGGTTCAAATCTGCTGGAGAGAAAGATGAAAACGGGGGGAACTATACTTACATCACTCATATTAATTGCATTTGCCTTTGCCAAAATAATCTGAGGGATATCAGGCATGATGTGTACTTTGGTTTTATCAGCCTCCCATGCTTGTTTGTAGAGATGCTAGGAAAAAAACAGCGTAAATTAGTGTTTAAAATCTTAAAAGAAGCTCAGTTAGTACATACATATCATTGTGCATATATAGCAATATCTAACTAGGTATTTATTTATTTATTTGAGACAGGGTCTTGTGCTGTCACCCAGGCTGGAATGCAGTGGCACAGTTATGGCTCACTGCAACCTCCACCTCCCAGGCTCAAACAATCCACCCTCCCACCTCAGCCTCCTGAGTAAGTGGGACTACAGGCATGTGCTACCAAGCCTGGCTGATTTTTATATTTTTCATAGAGACGGGTTTTTGCTATGTTGCCCAGGCTGGTTTCAAACTCCTGAGCTCAAGCGATCCACCTGCCTCAGCCTCCCAAAGTGCTAGTATTACAGGTGGGAGCCACTGCACCTGGCCCAAAAAATTTTAATGGAAGTGTTGCTTATTAAAACAATACAGCAAAGAGGATATACAATGGAAAGTAAAAATGCTTTTTCCCCTTATCTTACAGCATGGAGATGACATTTGCCTCCTAAAATTTTCTGTGCATATTAATAAAAATACATATGATACTTTTAAAACACAAATGAAGCCATGTTCTACACCTTGCTTTTTAATTTAATAATATAGGTCAGATATCTTTGAACCTTCTTACAATAATTTGCTTCATTCATTTAGAGAGCTATATAAGATTTCATTAGGAGGTACAATCTAATTGATTTAACAAGTTAGTTCTCTGTTGATGAATATTTAATTAATAGTCTCTAGCCTTTTTCTGCTACAAGCAATGTCATGATCCTTGTGGTGGACATGGAGATATGCCACCAATATACCCATTCAAGGAAGGACCTGATGCCCCACCTTTTGGCAAACAGTCTGTAGTCATCAGCTGTCTCACTCAAGAGCATGCCCTTCCCAGATAACCGCATCCAACAACTCATCGAAGTGGAGGTACACAGATCTAGCCATTTCAGTTCAGTGCATGTCTCTACTGACAGAGACACTTGAGAGCCCTCTGTGGGACTGGCCAAGACTTTGTTATACCAGCATCACTCTTCAGCTTCTCCACCTGCCTCGTCCTTTCCTCCCAAGGACTAGAATCCCCCAAAAATACTCTGTACCCCAATTTTCATCTCAGCATCTCCTTTCAAAAACCCTAAAATGCAAAACATAGTCTTGTGTATATGTATGTCTATGTATCTCTGCACACATACATAAGGATTTCTATAGGGTAATGATACCTGAATTTTTAATTTTTACAAACATTAACAAATTGCCCATTAAACGTTTACTTTAACAGAAACTCCCTTACAGATACTGTGTGTAATATAGCTTTCTAATTTTTGCAAATGCAGTAGATGAAAAATGTTATCTCTTTGTTTTAGCCAGTCTTAATTAAGCATAACATTCTTCTGGAATAGAGGTTGGCCATTTTTTTTCTGTATAGACAGAAATTTGTTAAATTTCAGGCTTTATGGGCTGCACAATCTGTCATTAGCTACTCAACTCTGTTGTTGTAGTTCAAAAGCAACCAGAGACCATATGCAAACAAATAGCTGTGGTTGTGTTATTATAAAACTTAATTTATAAATACAGTTGTTTTCTGAACCTTGTTTTAGACCAGCACTATACAACAGAACTTTCTGCAATGATGGAAATATTCTGCATAATCCAGGGTGGTAGAATCTAGCCACATAAGTTGATTGATGTAGCTAATGTGAATGAGAATCTGAATTGTTAATATTAATTAATATAAATATAAATCAACATATGTGGCTAGTAGTAATAGTATTGGACAGTGAAATGCTAGTGGAAAGAGCAGTGCCTAGTTATCAGAATCCCTGTTCCAATCCAGACCCTGCTGTTGACCTGCTGTGTGCCCTTCGGGGAGGTGCTCTGCTTCTCTGGGCTGTTCTTTTCTCAATTTTGCAATGAATCTGCGATTCACCTTGATGATCACCAACATGTCTCTCAGTACCAGTGCGTGCTGGTTCTATGATTCTCATCTTGGCATCATTATCCTGAAATGTTAATCACTAACACTGAAAAATATCTATATGCTCATGATAGTTTAGATTTGAATCGTAAAAGAGGCACAGAGGCTTGTGCCTTGTCTTTTAGGCAGGTCCCTTTCAAGGAGGTTGATCTGCACAAATCTTTCAATTATCTGAAGACTCTAGGGGGTTTACGCCATGAATTAGCATAATATAGCTTTATCTTTCTAGCACAACTAGGGCCATTATTTTCTGCAACTGTTTCATGTTTAGATCTAAATAATCTTTTTCTGTATTATGTTAATCAAAGGCATTTCTGATTTTGATCCACCAGTGCTGCTGCAGTTATTTTATTATTTTTAACTTCAAAAGCAGATGTTCAAGATTGATTGTACTTGTTGGTCTTGATCTCTTATTGCAAATCAATGTAAAAATAGAGCAAGGCTTTTCTAAAAGCTGGAATAATTAATGAACCAAGGCAATACTGATGTAGAACAATTGCCCTCAAGATTGCCCAGAGAAGGTCCCAGTTTGAAATGCTGCTACATCCATTAATCTTGGAATTTTCTTTGATCCCATCAAAGCAGTAAGGAAGCTGGGGTTGTGGGGGGAGGTGGTTTGCAACAAAAGCTGTCACCAGGGAATCTGCTGATTCAGTGTCATGAATGTCTATTCAACCTCACCTTATACAAACAGGACTCATTTTCAGCTGCTGCAGCAAAAGAAAGAGTCCCTATTTATTTGATTATGTCAATAAGATAGGATGGTTCATGGAAATATGCAGACCACTAGTTAGAAATAATTCCTATCTTTTTTTTTTAATCCCAAGACTATTTTTCTAGGTAAAATAACCTCAAGTATGATGCCCTATAACTATTAGCAAAACCTGTGGATTAAATATAAGTTATACCTGGATTCTCTCTGATGCACATGAAACACTGCATTATTGAAAGACTTACTTCGTTCATAATTTTTGCATTATTCTGGGCCAAAACCATGTTCATTGAGTCCATCAGTGTGGAATACTTCAAAGTGTCTGGGTGCTGGCGGTACTTCTTTTCACTAATAATCTCCATGGCTTTCTTGTTTTTCTCCGCTTCCAGGGAGCCCAGAGGGAGCCATCCAATGCCCTTCATGAAGTCAGCATAGTCGGCCTTGTACTGATTCTGCAAAAGACGCAAAATTAAATCTTAAAGCTTCCCAAGGATTCCAAGTGTGTGCTTAATATTCTGTAACTTCCACTTCATTTATAACTTTTCTGTAATTTTTCCACTTCAATATTTGGTGGAATATTGGTATTCAACCAACAGTATGTTGAATTTCATCCACTTCCTCCCTAAGCTTTCATCTTTTTTATATTTCCTTGCAGGATAAATTAAAAATAAGCAGAAATGTCTTTGTGACTTTTCTCAATGTCTTCATAATGAAAAAGTACTAAGGAGTACCACATAGATTCATCTGCCAGGTGACTGTTATTTCCTTGAGAAAGGTGACAATGCTGACCTTTCTCACAAAAATTCCCAAGTCCCCTTGGTTAACAGATGACCATGGAAACCCCATGTTTCTCTTATGCCATCTTTGATCACCCACCCCTGTTACAATTCCCTCAGGTATGCCAGAAACTTTCCTGGTACTTTGTGTAAATTTCATTGTTTGCCCCTCTGCTTTGACATCTCTCTCTAAAACTGTATCATGGTTGCTTTCATTCAGACACTATGTAAAGACTTAGCTTTGTCTTAGATGAAGGGTTTTAGAGCCTCTCTAAAATTAGAGAGGGAGGCACTGGTGAGGGAAAGGGAGCAAACTCTTTTTATTCCCTGGCAATTAATAGCTCAGCCTTCACATTCCCAAAGAGAAATGTAGGCTTGGTGTGGTCTGCTTTGGGTTTGTAACTTAATTCAGCTCTCCAACCATCAAATGGCCTCTTTAGCTAAATTCTTGGCTCTATACTGTCTTCCTTATATTTATTCCAAAAACGGCCTCAGCCATCACCTCCTCAAAATTTCATCAGTAAGATCTGCAAGGTTAGAAGTGGTGGAATGAAAGCCGGTTGGGGGGTTGGGGAGGGGGCCTGAGCTATCAGGTTATCCGATTTCTTTTCCTTTCATTCCTCTATTAAAAGCCTAATATGCTTTTGACCATCTTTGCTAGACATATGTCCTTCACTACATTCTTTGTGAAACGAAGTTCCATTTGCTGTCGTGGTATTCAGAATCCAACAATGTTCACACCAACAACAGCAGAAAAGACGTCTTTCTAGAATTGATCTCCTTTTGCTAAAAGACATGAATTCAATCTAAGGTAACAAATGAAACACTCTGTGGGAAATTGCAGAAGAATTTCTTTCAGGATTTTCAAAATGTTATTACTTATGGTCATTCATGATTGCTTATTATCCAGAGTAAATGCTCTGCAAATGTTGTGGCTTTCACATACATCACTTTGAATCTGCATCATATTTTTGGCCAATTCAAAGTTCATGGCATCAGGAAGCATGTTGTAGGTATGGATCACGTTCCTGTAGTTGGTGTTGGTGGCTACTTCCTGAGACTTCTTGGCTGCTACCACACTGAGCATGTCCACCGGGGTGTGGAAGGAGGTCTTGGATTTCTCGTATGCCTTCTTGTATTCCCGGTCTGACTGCATCTTGGCCACTTGCATGAAGTGCACCAGCTTGGGGTCATCTTCCAGGCTCCGGAAGCCAATGTGTTTCCCTTTGGCTTGTTCATAGGCTTGTTTGTATTTGTACTGTGGACAGAGAAGAAATTGTGACAATGAAAATGGTGAAAGAAAGAGAACAAAGTACCATTCGCTACATGACATTAGCTTTGTCTTAGGTGAAGGGTTTTAGAGCTACTCTCAAATTAGACAGGGACGCATCGTGAGGGGCAGGGAGCAAACTCTTTTTACTTCAGTTTTTTTCCCCCAGACTTGAGTTCATGGAAAGAAAATAACCTTAGAGTTATATGAAGAGATCTGAAAATAAATTGGTTTAGAGAGATTTAGAAAGCAGATTTCCCCACTCATCTGTCTGAATGACAAAAAAGGCTGCAGGCATGATTTTTCATGGTGCATCTTTAAATTCAGGAGAGAGACTGGCCATGGGCCTCCTGGATAAAACGTAGATTGCATCTTTACATTTGCTTAGAATTGTCTGTAAATAACTTGAATACTCTAAAGGCTACTTATTTTAACAAGACTCAGTCACTATTTACATTAATTAATGAACAGATGATTAGAGGGTGCTAGGATGGGGGGAAGGGAGGTGTCTTGTACGTCACATGGGATAGCATTCCCACCAACCCTGAGTAAAGCTGACCACAGCTCCTACATGCACACAAGCTTGACACATTTGTTCTTACTTGCTCATCCCCAAAAAGGTCCAGTGGAAGCACTTACATCACTGGCAATGTCTCTAGAGGCTCTTGCAGCCTTAATTGCAATGGCATCAGGCCTTAGATCATATCCTTTCTTCTTTTCCTCTTCCCAGCCAGCTTTGTACAGTTTCTAAACAATAAAATAGAAAAACAACAGCATCTTGTTATTGGGGTTAGAACAGAGGTCCCAACTACAAAGTGGTTGGCATGTAGAAGACAGACATAAGTATCAGTTCCCTTTACCCTTCTCCCCAGCTTTTGCTGTTGTTAATCTACTTACATCACTCATGGTGATTTGGTTTACTCTGGAGAGTAAAATATCTGGTGTGTCTGGCATGACATGAATGGTGGTCTTGTCCTTGTTCCATTTTTCAGTGTAGAGCCTCTGCAATGAGAAAGTCAGGTGCATGATTTTACAGCAGGACAAGTTTACCTCAATGCTAGCAACGGGAAGAGATTGGCATTTCCATGGTAGAAGAGGTTAAATGTGGTATTAGAGAAATGGATGAAATAACAAAAAGATGGGCCGAGTAAACTAAATATACAATGAGAAAAAAACATTATTGAATAAGGGAACCCTCTACCACCAAAGCATCAAATACCATCTTGCCTCCTCTGCACAACTCGGTAGAGTTTTGTGGTTCTGTCACATTCGTAACATGCTATTGGGAGATGACCTGAGGGGGGTCACTATGAAAGAGAACACTCTCAACATGATGGAAGCAACAGAGTCCTCCTACCAACACCACCAAGACGATCAGAAAGATAGAAACACTGAAGGAGATGATGGGGGGCATTTCCAGGCTCAATGGCGTGAGCACCATGAGGGTTCCCTGGGCGAGGCTAGCAGGTGAGTCCTTACCTTGTCCATGTTCAGTTTGTTACTCTTGTTAAGTGCCTGTTCCATTGTGTCCATGGCGTATGTGAACTTTAGCTTCTCGGGGTGCTGGCGATACTTCTTCTCACTAAGAATCTCTCCTGCTTTCTTTGCCTTCTCCACCTCCAGGGACTCTATGGGGACCCAGCCAATCCCTTTCATCCAATTGGTGAAGTCAGATTTGTACAGATTCTTTACAATGAAAAACAAAAAAACATTTTTCATTTCAGAAAGAGTCAGGGCTTGGGTTTCTTTGGCTACATGATTTACTTACAATCAAAAAGGAAAAAGGGAAGATGGGCAGGGGAAAAAAATCTGCTTTTTACTTCCTACAGTCTTTCAGAAGAAATTAGTTATAAAAGTGATTGCATTCATGGTGGTTTTGAACAGGAAATTCTGACCCAGCAATTCCTTTAAAAAGTTAACTTTCTTGAGGAAAAGAAAAATTAACAGAATTTCACCCTGGAAGGAAAATTATATAACACCCATTTGAATCTCCTAATTTTTCATAGACAACATCATATGTTTGGGTCTAACACCAATATTTTAAATATATATGTACGCATATATAAAAAATTAACAACAAAACTACCTATAGTTCAAATGAGTGAAATCCTAAAACTCCCAGTTTTGGAGGGGATCCTTAATTACAGTGAGTGTGGCCAGGTCTGGGATGCAGTAAGTGGTTCCTATTTTTCCCTCCCACCCATTAGAAATGGATGACAACTTGATAACCAGTACATACATCACTCTGAATCTGCATGGCATTCCTGGAGTGCTCCACATTCAAGGCGTCAGGCAGGAGAGTATAGTTGTGGTATGGCTGTCTGTAGTTGGCATTAGTGGCAACCTCCTGAGATTTCTTCGCAGCTGTCACACTGACCATATCCAGAGGTGTGTGGTACTTGGTCTTGCTGGCTTCATAGCCCTTTTTGTACTCACGATCAGACTGCATTTTGGCCACATTCATGTAGTGAACCAGTTTAGGATCATCCTGAAGGCTGAGAAATCCAATTTGCTTGCCTTTGGCTTTCTCATAGGCCTCCTTATATTTGCACTATTTGAAAACAAAGGACAAACAAAAGTTGGAAAGCATAGCAGTTTGATATAAACCTAATTTATACAACACATTAAGCAAAAGCTAAATTCAGTCTGAATCTAGATAACATCTAAGTTTTTTTCATACTTTAAAATAAACAATTAGCAAAATATTTTTAATGGCTCATCTTGAGAACTGCTCTGGAGAGATCATTAAGAATGGAATAATGGGATAGTTTATATTTACACTCTTCATAAGTAGATTATTTGAATATACCCAAAGGTTCCTGAGAAGTTTATTACGCATTTGATATACACTTTTATTTATTTATTTTGAGACACGGTCTTGCTCTGTCCCCCAGGCTAGAGTGCAGTGGTGTGCAGTCATGACTCCCTGCAGCCTCCAACTCCTGGGCTCAAGGGGTTCTCCCTCCTCAGCTTCCCAAAGTGCTACGATTAGATGTGTGAGCCACCATGTCTGGCTAATGTATGCTTTTTTATTATCGTATTTCCATTATTAATTTGTATTAACTTAAAAAGTATTTGCATAATTATGAGTACATTTCAGCCCTAATACAAATTAGTGTATTAATCTTGAAATTAATGTGTTTTTGCTCTATCAAGGTGTTTATTATGTCAATTCATATAGGAATATAACTTAATTTGTAAAAAAAAATAATTAAAATCCTGTTATGTAATTAACTTAAAGTAATTAACTAAAATCCTGTTATGTAATCCATGGAACTAGAAATATGGAAAACCACAAAGAATTAGCAAAATATTTTTTCTGGTTTTCCATGTTTCTATTTCCATGAATTTTTTTCTTTGTGGAAATTATAAAATTAAAATGTTGTATTCTTTTAAAATACTTGGAGACTTTTCTAATTTAGTGTTATTTTAGTATATCATGACTTTTTCTGTGACAAAATCCAAATAAAAAGTGTTTAAGTTCCTAATGATAGTAATGAAAATTTCAAATACTTCACAGTTTTTAAAAAAGAATTTTCTTCTTTGTAACAGCTTTATTAAACTTTCAAATATGTGAAAAATATTTTAAGTGAAGCAATATAAACAATGTAATTGGCAATCAGGATTTTAGAAAATATTTTTATATTATAATTTCTTTACTTGATTGTTCATGCAGTTGATACAGTCTTACATATCACATATAGATTTTTTTTTTTCCTTTTTTAGAGACAGGATCTCACTTGGTCACCCAAGCTGGAGTGTAGTGGTACAATTACAGCTCACTGCAGCCTCAAACTCCTGGGTTCAAGAGATTCTCCCATCTCAGTCTCTCAAATAGTTGGGACTATAGGTACACACCACCACACCTGGCTAATTTGTTTTTATTTCTATAGACACAGGGTCTTGCTATGTTGCCCAGGCTGGTCTTGAACTCCTGAAGTCTTTTAGATAGACAGAAAGTTTCCTACTTTTAAATAAGACTTACATCACTAGCAATATTCCTTGAACTTTTTGCAGCAACAATTGGGATGGCATCTGGTCTCAAATCATAGCCCTTGGCAAGAGTTTTCTTCCAATCTGCTTTATAATAAGCCTTCAAAAAAGTAGAGGTTATTTGATTATTTGACAACATTAAAAGAGGAATGAAACAGAATGCCAAAATATTTCTTATAAAACATGTCATAATAGATCCATTTCTATTAAGACAATCTACAAAGTTAGGACTATTTGTCTTTTACATATATATTAGATTTTATTTAAAAGGATTAGTAAACTGTTTACACAGTATAATCTCAACTGATCAAAAAATGTATATTTTTCATAACAATGCAACAGAAAGGTAATGCTTTGACTGTTGGATAACAGAAGGTTTTCATTTATTTTGCATAATTTTCTATATTTTCCAACTTTTCTATAATATATAATACTTTTGGGAAAAATATTCTTGCAATGAAGTATTTCAAGCTTATGGAAAGATATGAATACCAAAACTAAAAATACAGATGTAGTACAACTCAGCTTTTATTGATCTTACTGCTTAAATATTACTTATAAAATTAGAAAAAAATTTAAATGAACCAAAAGCATAGGAATGTATAGATGGAGATGAAACAGAACCTAAAAACATTGGAAAGAATGACTAAGCCATCTTTTAAGAAATTAACAATTTTATCCAAGTTTGATTATGTTTTTAAATTAGGATTTATCAATATCTTTTTTTAGAAAAGGAAACAATTCATAATAGTGGATCTAAACATTACCACCAATTAGGTGTCTAGACTACTCAAGAGAGAGGCTAGTTACATACAAAAAAAGAATTTGTGAAGAAAACGAAAATTTTCTGGATATTTTCATAAGTAATTAAAATAAAAGTTGCCAAAAGCAACATTTTCCACACTACAGACTAGGCACTCTTGTGTTTTCTAAGCTTGTCTATCTCATGTTCCATTTTTTTTTTTTTTAAATGGGACACAATGTACTTGACTGACTTTACAACCCACTAATGAGTCACAGCCCATAGTTTGGAAAAGTCTGTATTAGGCAAAATTGTATTGTGGCCCTAGGCTCATGTTGTATGGTTAAGGGTTTAACGTGGAGGCTCTGTGTTCACACTCAATTTCCCCCTCTACAATTCTCAGGGCAAGAGTTACGAAGAACCAGAAAGGAGAGGCCCGCATAGGCAATATTAGCACTGGGCCAAATACTCACGTCACTCATGTTGAGGGCGTTGACCTTGGCTTGAATAAACTGAGGCAATTCAGGATCAATAGTGTACTTGTGCTTCAGTTTCTCTCCCTCCACCTTGTAGTTCAACTAAAAGCAAAGGAGGCAGCAAGCACATATCATTAGCTCACATCATGTAAGTTTCATCAAGCACAGAGACCTTTAAAAAGGAAGCCTATCATTGTGTTTTCCATTTACGAAACAAATGCCTACTCTGTTATAAGGGAGGGGACCCTGGTAGATGCAATTATGTTCTCATTCTACCAGTATTTACTGTGGGCCAGGCAGGATGGTACATTCTGTGTTTAAAGAGGTGAGGAAGGCAGATCTGTCCTTATTGGAGCTTATTGTCCAACAAAAGGGACAGACAAAAAAACATGTAAACTACAAACTATCACTAGAATTTGTGATGTGTGGTCAATGGAGTAATTGTAGCAAAGAAACAAGGATGGTCAGTAAAGCCACTCTGCAGAGGTAATATTTATGCTCAAACTTGGAGACGGGGCAGAGGAAGAGCATTTGGGACCTGAGGCTGGAAATGTCCTGGCCACCTTGAGGAACTGAAAGCAGTCTAAGTCATGGGGCTGGAATGTGCCTGGGTAGAGGTGCGGTGGGGCGGTATTAGACAGGAGGTGCAGAAGGGTCATAGAGAGGAGGGTCTTTTCAGTGAAGTTGATGAGTTTAGATTTCACTTCACATTCAAGAAGTTCCTAAGGGGTTTTACACATGAAAGGGACAGGCTTGGATTCGTGTTTTAAGACAGGCTTTTGTGGTTGTTTGAGACCCCAGGCAGGGAGTCCAGATAACAGGTTATTGCAGTTGTCCACATGAGCCATACGGAAGCTGGAAGTAGGGTTGGTGGCCGTTGGGAGCAGGCTGGCTGAGAGATATTTAGGAAGCTGACTCAGCAGATGCACTGGATGTGGGAGTTCACACAGGGAGGTGTTAACAGTGGCTGCCAAGTTCCAGCTTGAGTAACGAGGTAGATGTTGATGGCATTCATTGTGATGGCGAAGACTTTATATAGTGAGTGTACAGTTTGCCTAGCTAACTGGAAAAACACCACGAGAAGCGACATCTCGCTCGGTACAAAATAAATCAAAGAATTTATACCGTGTATTACCCCTAAGATAGAATTAACCCTTAGACATCTGTGATAATGTGGGGGCAGAAGCTAAAATCCACAGATATTCAAATCCAAGGCAAGGAAAGCGTTCCCAACCTTCCAAAATCTGGGGCTAAAAATACAAAAAGTCTTTCTTTGCTTTTTACTTACCCCTCTCTTGCTGGTGGAGGCATTTTAACAGAACTCTAAAATTAACAAGTCATGTGAGGCCCTGAGCATTGTAATTAGCTTCTGACAGAAAGAATAAGAGTCCATATAGATATGGTCTCAGAATGAGATCCCAGATGACTGCAAATAAACTGCTTATCTCCTCCCCAGAGGCCTCATTCTAAGATTGCCTCTCAGAACATGGAGCTATTATGCAAGGGGATTAGGACATTACGCCTCTTCCCTTTATGACTAGGTAGAACTATTGCAATCAAAACAATAAATAGCTTCTTTTGCAATTCAGACAGAGCCACAGATAATAATAGTAATAATGTCATTTCATATGTATAATGTGTATCTGCTTACAAATAGCACAGGCTCTCTACATTTGGAAAACAAAGCGAATTTGGTATAGCCCCTCATTTTTGCCTCCCTGTTTTTCCCATGTTCAAGATCCCAGTTGCTTCAGAAGTCAGCCCTTTCTCTCGTACCTATGAAAGCAGTTTATTTGCTGACATAGATGCATCCTCATGCATTGAATTAGGAAGGATGGTGGAGCGGCTCAGACATGTGGGGTTATTTATGGACAAATCCTTTGAAAGGAAACCACTCACATCACTTAGCTGCTTTGTGTTCTGCTGAGCCAACACCATGCCCATGGAATCAGGCACACTTGTGAACTTGATGGTATCTGGGTGCTGTCGATACTTCCTCTCATTTAATGCATCGCCTGCTTTCTTGGCCTTCTCAACCTCCAGGGAACCAATAGGGATCCATCCGATGCCCTTGAAGAAGCTGTTATACTCGTCTTTATACACATTCTGTAAAAGGGTAAGCTCATATGAGAAGATACCCTGGAGAATATTCAAGGGATGTTTCTGGGATCTGAAACTCGCTAGCCAAGGGAAAGGAACAGCAACTCTTCAGCATGCTCATGTCTGACTGTCACAGAGCTTATCTGGAGGGTGGTAATAAGAAGAAGCTGCTCTGTTGTTACAGTGCATTACACAACACAGAAGGGAATCTAAGTCACATATTTTCATGGATACTGCTAAAAACATTTTTTGTTGTTTTTGACAATAAATTGGTACTTTCCACAATGGTTGTTTATCTTAAAGCAGGTTTTTTCAAGTCTCTTACTTGAGACTGGAAGCCTGATAAAATGGAGAGAAATGACCATGCTTCAGAATGCATTATGCAACACAGAAGGGAATCGAGGTCTCCAAGGGTACTGCTGGAAAATATTTTGTCACTTCTGACAATAAACTGGGCTTTCCTTTTGATTTCACTGATGGCTCCAAAACTAAATTACATCCATACTGTCCACCTAGGCTGTGCCTGAGCTCATCCGGGGAGCAATAATTTCATCAAGTGACAAGAAATATGTAACAGCTCTTCCCTTTACAGAGGACAATTCTAAGAGAAATCTGGCTCCTGCAGAAGGAAACGCCCTGATTGTTAAACACCTCTCTGTGCAGCTCTCCATGAATCATGTTGCAAGCATAAATCTTTCCTGGTTCATTTTAGATGACTCATAGATTTACATGGAAGACATTGTGACCTTGAGTTAATAAAGGAAAAAAATAAAACCCCACCTTTCCCAAATTCAGGAAGGATAGAAAATTCTTCTATATTGCATTTTATATCTATCACCATTGCAGCCAACCCATCAGGAATATCCATCTTCTCTTGCTGAGAATCAAAGTGGCTCTCATAGTTAGTGGAATATACTTTTATCTTTCATTCATAAGTTATTAAAGACAACATTAATGATTATGATATAAGCATAGAAAGCAAGCAAAAACAGCTTGTCTACTATGCCTTTAGTAGTCTTTCAGTAATGGTTGTTTATTCTAAAATGAATTTTTCAAATATCTTACTGTAGTATGAGGTCTAATAAAAGAGAGAAATGATCATCCTTTAAGTGCAAACATCTCTGGGTCTGTTGTTACACATACTTACATCACTCTGAATTTGATTGACATTCCTCGTATGCTCAAGACTCATGGCGTCTGGTAGGTATGTGTAATGATGCAATGGCTGTTTGTAGTTGACATTGGTGGCAACATCCTGGGCCATCTTTGCAGCTATGATGCTAACCATGTCCCCAGGGGTATGGTAGCTGGTTTTGGTGTTCTCATAGTTCTTCTTGTATTCACGATCGGACTGCAACTTTGCTACATTCATATAGTGGACAAGCTTGGGATCATCCTGGAGGCTTCTGAAACCCACATGCTTTCCCTTTGCCTTCTCATAAGCTTCCTTGTATTTATACTGTGGAGGCAGAATTGGGTTAGCAAAGTCCTAGGCATTGATAACATTAATGCTACAATTATATTCACATACAAAGACACTCAGAACATTGTGACTTTCTCAAGAGTGTACAAAAAATGCAAACCACAACCTCCTCCAAAAGGTTCAGTGAAAACTTATATTGGAGTTTCAAGCCAATGTCATGATACATTTGAGATCAGTTTATTTTCTTTGCTATGACTCCTAGATGGTTTGCATGTGGAATTTTATTTAAAACAAACTGAATTTTCACACTTAATATGAACATAACACATTCTAAAGATAAGAGCAGTATCTCTTGGCTTCATAGAGATGTGAGTGTTTTCAATTTAATATGTTCTTTTACGTCACAAATATGGGTCCCAGCTGAAAGACAGCTGGGCCTTCACCAGCTTCTTTTATCAGCAGCTGCTTTCCAAGCTCACTGCTGAAACAGCTGCAAATGAATTAAGGAGCCACAGTAAGGACAGGACCTGCTGTGGGGTTTTCCCATCAATAGAAACCTAACGGACAAAGTTCTGCTGTCCACTGTCTCTTGCTGCTGTAAGCAGCAATGGGATATAGATTGAGCAATCCTATAACAGGTCAAAACCTCAATTGTTATGCAAGACAATTCAAATCCACTTAAACGCTGCAGACTTTCAGCTCCTGCAATTTAAGCCTTAATTCATAAACAAGAGTTTAGCAGGCAAAAGGAGTCAAGTAATTTCTAGGCATGTGAAAAAGCACTGTGCAGTTGCTAAAAATAAATAAATAAAGTTGTATCATAGACTTTCACTCTCTACTTAAACTAGAAATGCATTTCATAGTGATGTGCATTGTGTGCAGATCTTTGAGAAAGACATTTTCAGTCCCATTCCTCCAAGAAAAGCAGTAGCATTTTTACACCCCTATCTCCTGTGTGGTCTGTACACCTGGTTGGTTTCTTCTCTTTTCTCAAATCAAGATTCTAGTCCCTGGGATAGCATGTAACAGTGAACTCTGCAGGGCATGCATGCTTTCTAAAAATTTTGTTTTTTAAAGATGGAAAGGAGTAGAAGTGTATACTTTTTCTGGTACAGATGAAATGGACATCAATTTACATGAACCAAAATTATATCCTAAAAAAGTAGACTTTTCCCCCTTTGGTTTATAAAAATCTGTACATTTTATATAACATTTTTTCAATGTTTTTAATACAGTTATAATGCAGTCAGTCATTTGAATTTAATGTGGTAATGCAGTCAGGATGTTCCCACTGAAAATAAATGTGGGCTGTCAGAGAAATGTGTCAGTGAAGGTAATTTGGGCTGTGAATCAAAGGAGAAAGCCACTGTCAGATTTATGACAGCCCTGCCAAGTGGGGTCAACTGAAAAGAATCACAAAAATATTTCTAAAAGCGACAGGTTTTCCAAACAATATTTTGAGACTTTAAATGCCATTAATTTGACATATTTCTTTCAATGAAGTATCAATTTAAACAACATTTGATTACTTTTTAAAAAGGCAAACACCCAAATTTCATCTAAAATTTTTACTCACATCACTGGCAATGTTTCTCGATGCCTTGGCTGCAGTGATGGGAATAGCGTCACCCAGCACATTGTTGCCCTTGGCTATTAAGTCATGCCAATCCCGTTTATAACAGACCTGGACAGAAAAGCAAACAGGATGTCAGCATCTGTGTACTCATCAGCTTAAGTGATTCCTCAACTGCTGGGATTGTTTTGTTCTTTTCCAGACAGAAGTTAAAGGAATCCTCCATAGCACATACCGCTTTAGGAAATCACATTGGCAAAGTGTCACACTTTGTGTGCAGCATGAGATCATTGAACTCTGCACTAATTATTGACCTATATCTGGTTTTGACACCTATTGAAGAGAGGAATATTCAAAGACTGGATCCAGAGAAAAAGAACAACGTTTTGGAAACTATGGTATGTGAGGATCAGCTAGAGACACAATGAAGTTGTTCATTCTCATGAAAGGAAGGTCAAGAGAACACCTGGTGGTGAGTTTTCGAAATTTTAGGGTTGTTATTTTAAAAAGGATCTCATTTATTGTTATGTTTCTGGAGGATAACAACCTCCCCCACATGCAAAACTAGGAAAATTAGGTAGAAGTTTTAGGGGAATAGATGTTGGGCTCTACATAAAGAAGAATGTTACATCCTTTAAAGTTGTCCTACACTTGAAAAGGTCACCTGAAGAGGTAAAGGACCATCCTTATGGGATATGTTTCAATGGGGGATTTGTGGGAAACTGACCTAAATAAATAGTCAAGGCACCATCCTACTGTTAAAGTCTATGATTTTATTGTCAGGTCTGAATTTGACATCTCAGCGAAGACTCTACTTACGTCACTTATATTGTAAGCATTGCACTTGGCCTGGAGAAACTGAGGAAGATCAGGACTCATAGTGTATTTATGTTTCACATCTTCTCCTTTAGCTTTGTATAAGATCTGCAATAAAATACATTTCACATAGTGCAGAAAGGAAATTCTATTAACTGCTTGCTTTAAACAGTTATTTTTAGCACAATCAGCCACGATTTTCTACTGTTAAAAATCATCAAAGGCATTTCTCTCTCTTTTTTTAAAAACAAAACAAGCATCTTATTATCTTAATACCCACAACTTTGTGTGTTAAAATAGAAAGATAAAAAAATTCTTAAGAAAATAAAAATTGTTCACTGCCAGAGGTGAATGGAAAGGTAAATTCAACCATGAAATCCTAGCAAGAATAATAAAATTCACCAGAGCCAAATAAATTTATTCTTTGCCTGTGAGTTAATAGTTCTCACATTTTTGTAAGTTTTTGTTTCTTTATCCCTAGAGAGAAAACAGTAGTTAGAATAAATCTTTCATTTCTGCTAAAAACTTTCCAAAATAGAATTGTATCAATAAAAGCATACAATAATTTCCTCATAATATAGAGGTGCTTATACACCAATCTAGCATACTCAAAAGGCTCACTATTTCATATTTACCCTATGTTGTTACTTTAAAGAATTATATATACTTTTCACTGAAAGGTGTCAAAATATGTGATGCAGAAATCTTACTGCATCCTCCTATCATATACATCCTTATTTCCCTGGCATGCCTACGTGGAGTATGACAAGTAAACTGGTATGCATGCAGCCAAGATAAAATCTGACATGGCTAATAGCTAAATTAATCCCCAAATACTAAATAATCTCTTCTAGGACCCAAAGAGTTATCTCTAAGTCCTCACTGCCTTTAAGCACAATATCTAAGCAATCACAGATTCATGAATTCAGCCTTCTACGCAGCTCCTTTTCTGACATTGCTACTGCCTTAGCTTCAGTCCAATTAAGAATTCCTCGGATTTCAGTGACAGCCTTCTAATTGATCTTCTTGCCTCCAGTCTCTCCTTTCCAAAGTCTCCACACTTGGGGCCAGCATTGTGTTTTAAAATACAGGCCTGATAATGGGACTCCACAGATTAAACACATTCAACATCTCTTTTTTACCTACCACATAATATTCAGACTCTAAAAATTAGCACATGAGCCCCTTACTAATCAGGTTACAATTTTGAGCCTTTCGCGTCTATACTTTTTCATTCCTTTTCTACTGCTATTATATTTTTCCTTTTGCCAGGAATGCTCGCTTCTCTCACTTGCCTGGGAAACTCAGGTAGGCACTTACCTTTGTACAAGGCACCTCCCTTGCTCTCAACATTTTCGTCTCCTGCAGCATTTGTCTCTCTGGATGACAATGCCCTGTTTGTAGCCATGTCTTTGTCTTATGCTCTTACCCTACATTCTTGTGAATTTCCACATCCCATGAATCCTCATCTATTTCATCTTTTTGCCACCAGCAGGTACTACAGTGCCTAGCACACAGATGTTCAAAAAGCATTCATTAAATAAATTAACAAGTGAATGCTTTTGATCTTCTATACACCAGACTTTCCTTTAGAAACTTTGACTTCAGCCACAGCATAGACGCTGCTCATGTACAGGCACCAAACGACACTCATCTCAATCAGACCTAAGTTAAAAAGTCTATGATAATAGTATACGCTGAATTCTTAGGAGCAAAGACACATATTCATATGTATTACTTCTCTGTATTAATGTTTTATATATGAAAAGAAAATATGAGAAGCTTAATATAGAATCGAATACAACAAATCTGCCAAAATAAAGTGTCTGGGATTTAAGCTTAAATTCTGTGTATGTATGTGTGCATGTGTCTGCATGTGGCGTTCTAGAATAGAATTTTTCCACCATGTCACAATATTTCAAAGATTTAAAAGGAAGATAAAAAGCAAGAGAGAAGAAAATGTTAGTGCCCAAACTAAACATAACTGTAATTTAAAAAAAAATTAAATAAAATAATAAATTTAAAATGGAAAGAATAAAAATATTGGGCTGCTGTTGACTTAAATTGCCCAGAAGAATAAAAACATTGGGCTGTGGTTGACTTTTCTTAAAAGCTTCCTCCATATCCTCTGTCCTCTCTATTTTGTTGTACTCACATCACTGACTTGCTTCGTGTTCTGTTTTGCCTGGACCATAACTGGGGAGTCCACGATGCTGGTAAATTTGAGGGTGTCTGGATGTTGCCTGTACTTCTTTTCATTCAGAGCATCACCGGCCTTTTTAACCTTTTCGACGTCAAGACTGCCGATAGGAATCCAGCCAATGCCTTTCATCCAGTTGTTGTAGTCTTCCTTGTAGACGTTCTACAGCAATGGAGAAAAGAGGAGTGAGGGCCCAGGCCAGGGTTTTTCTCATGGCAGACCCTGAACCTACAGGTGGGTTTTCTTGAGGAGTAAATGACACTTACATCACTCTGTATCTGCATCATGTTCTTAGACAGCTCCAGGTCCATGGCGTCAGGCAAGTAGGTGTAATGATGGAGAGAATGCTTATAGTTGACATTGCTGACCACATCCTGAGCTTTCTTAGCCGCCACGACATTGAACATATCATGGGGCGTGCTGTATTTGGTCTTTGTCTTCTCATAGTCTTTTTTATACTCCCGATCTGATTGTGTCTTGGCCACATTCATATAATGAACCAGTTTAGGGTCATCTTGAAGACTTTGGAAGCCAACCATTTTCCCTTTAGCTTTTTCATAATCTTTTTTGTACTGAACCTATTGTAAACAAAGGTAGGCATAATTTAAAATATAGCTTTGAAGGTATTACTAAACAATGAGGTCATGATTTGAAGTAATTGAGCTTCTCCTAAATTCTTGTACTTCAATAACTGAACAATTAGCAATTCACTTCTATATGCTTTGAAATGTAGCCTGCTTAAAATAAAAATGTTATGTATTACAGAACCCACTTGATTGTCTGTAGCTGTTTCCAAGAGAGGTTGAGATGGGGGCATTACCATAATTGGTATCAGTAACAAAATAAATCTCTATAGTCTTCCTTTGCATTTAGACATTGGTAAAGAAACAGGAAAAGATAAATATTTCACAATCTCTATCAATTTTATTGTGTTACTAGAGTGCAAGTAGCTGGATATTTGATTAGTTTTAGCATTTTTTTATAGCAGCAGTAGGATGTTAATATTAATAAGAGAATTTTAGTAAGTCCTTGGATATTCAAAGGGAGACCCAGAGCCAGGAGCAGGTAAACACTAACTGGCTCTGGGTAACACAGTGAGGGGGACTGAGCTTCCTTGGAGAGATGTGGAGGGCCCTGTGGGACACTAAGAAGCAGAGGCACAAGGGCAGGTTTGTGGTATGTCGGGGCAGGGGTGGCTGAAAGAAGGCACCCACGGAGAAAGGCGGTCAGTGAGAAATTCTGGGTGGGACGGGGCATTTCAGGATGAGGACATTTGTTATTCAACCATCACATATTCACACTGCAGCGATGGAAACCTAATTTCAAACAATCAGGAAAGTGGTGTTTGGGACTCTAGGAAGTCAAAAGGAAGGGGCTGTGTTTCATTTCTGGGTCATACAGGGCAGCAGGAGGAGACCCGCAGGAGGAGGGCCCAGGTGAGCTCAAGCCAGCCAGGAGCCAGAGGTCAGCTGAGAAATAAAAATCTCAGAGATGCCACAGAAATCATGGGGAGGGGGATTCCAGTTCCTATAGAATAACAGATGGGGCCTTGGGCCAGTTTTATTTAAACCTCAAACAGCAAAGTGACTTCATTTCACATCTTGGATAAAGACAAATAGGACAAGAAATAAAATTCTTAACTCTAGTAGAACCCAAAGACTGGCTATTAGAGGTGGTGAAATTGAGGCTAATTTACCTGTCTGTAGAAGTAATGAAGGAAAAAGGGAGAGGAAAGGGAAAGAAGAAGATCATATCAATAAAGTTTTGAGAAAATTTTACCATCAGGAGGCAATTATGACTTAAATGGTATCTCCACAAGAGAAGTAATGTGAGTCAGTGTAGAAATAGACCCCCTCAAAGTTAAATCTATTTAGGGAACTTTATTTCCTGAATAGTTTTCAATCAGATTTGCTTCCAACTGGGGACCACATGCATGGAGACATTTGGGTCATTGTCAGACCCCAAGCCCACCCACCCACATTTTCTAGTTGCCCACGTATGACCACAGCTGGACTTACATCACTTGCCGCCTGCCTGGCAGCTTTGGCAGCTCTGATGGGAATCGCATCAGTTCTCAGGTCATATCCCTTCTTGCTCAAGTCTTTCAAGTCTGCTTTGTACATATTCTGAAAGAAAAATGTCATTTAAGTACAACTTAGAGACCATATTAGTAGAGTCTGACACATACATCAGCCCAAGTCCGCCCACGCACCTCACTGATATTGTAGGCATTAACTTTAGCTTGGATGAACTGGGGCAGGTCTGCTGGCAGGTTGTATTTGTGAAGAATTTCCTCTCCTTTGGCTTTGTAAGCGATCTGAAAGAGATAAAAATGCACAAACAGAGAGAAAAGTTTAATGGCACTGGAAAATAATTTCCTAATGGATCCTATTTCACAGAGGTGGTTTTAAGGAGGACACTCTTGTGCATTTGCATATTCATGTGCAAATATCTGTAGGCATTCGAGGTCTCACATGCAGTTGCTTAGGATCCTGTCTCAGTGCTTATTCAGTTTTACAAAGATCCCTTGGAACTTGCACTAGGAACTTCTGGGCCTAGGTAGGGGCACAAAGTGGCAATTAGCCCAGGGAGGCGGCCTGATGAAAATGGTCACCTGCAAACACTTTCCTGAGCGTGGGAAAGCATAATAGGGTAGAATACACCAACCACCTATATTATATTTTGTGGGAAATTAAAGATAAGTAGGTTAAGAAATAAAATTCTTGCTATACTCATTCTTTCTGGTCTTTCCTAGAAACAGGCTTGTAGTTTTTGTTGTCATTAAGAGAAGTTCCTCTTACCTTTTCCTTAGAAAGCAATGTCAAATGGCTAAAAGGACAGTCAGCACAATATACATTATTGTAAATATATTAATTAGGAATGCTTTATTAATGAACAGCTGGGGAATTGCACAGCTGCTCATGTAATTGGGTCTCTTCATATTGTATAATAACTACAGGTGATCAGTCCATTTGAAATACGAATGTATTTGTATTAGCTAACATCTACTAACATATAGAGAGGATTAACACTTACATCACTCCTCTGGGCCTGGTTAATTTTAGCCTGTACTGTAATTGGAGCATCTTCAATCGAGGTAAACTTGAGTGTGTCTGGATGTTGGCGATATTTTTTCTGTTCGGCAAATAAAGAGAAAAACAATCTGGTTTTTCACTGAAGGCTAATATGTCAAAATCCCTGAAATTTATTTTGAAGCAATAAGGAAGATTTTTTATGATTTTAAAATGTAAAAATACTAGATTCTTTATTGGTTTGATGAATGCAATACAAAATTCAATATTTTTAAAAATCCATTTAATTGTGGAAGTTTTGGGCAGCACAGACGCAAATACTGCTCTCAGGAACCAGACAGACTCCATTCTTAATTTCTTGCCTATGACATGAAAGAAGATACCCTCAGCTAAGCAGAAAGCAGAAACATCACAGAGTTTTCTAAAGGTTTGACAGAAAAGTAAGCAAGGAGATTTAAAGTGTCTTTGCAGGACACAAACAAGTTCTCTTTTTCCCTGTTACTCCATCAGCAAATGGCATCAAGAAGCTGTGCGGTTGAGGAAGGAAGAATTGAAGAACTAGGGCAACAGCTAGGAATTATTATTAATAGAGGCAGGACTTTTGCTCTGCAAGCCTTAATGTGGTTAGCACATAAATTATCACCAAAGCGCTTAAGGGGCACTGCAGAGCAGACCCTGGGGAGGTGTGCCCACTGGGAGCTGTCAACTTCTAGCCACTTTAGTCCTGTATTCATCTCATATATTTTCCCAGTCCTCTTCCTTTGTGCATATTGTACATCCCACTTAGTAAGATCCCTCTTTCAGCTTCAGACTTCCAAAAACCACTAACCCAGAAGAACTATTTTCTGGAAGATCTTTGAGTAGACAAAATGGTTTTCATCGAAAACAAAGCACTGAACAAGAAGTAAAACTTGAGTGTGGAAAGTAACCTGCACACAGCACCTCTGTCCTGCGTGTTGTCTGCCCTCTTTGAGGATGCACTGGCCTGACAGCATGAGACTCTTCAACTGTCACAGAGGAGGGACACATAACCTTGCTGGCTTATGAGGCTCAAGATCATCACTATTTTTTCTTACACTGAATTATAATTTATATATTACTTCAAAGCCAACCAGAACATGACATAGGGAAGAATTCTTCAAAGACGATTTCTATAACAGCTGTGTTATTCATAATCACACAAAAAAAGGAAACCATCCACATATCCCCAAACCGGTGAAGCAATAATAACAATGTGGTACGTATTATGCTAGGGCAGAAGTAATTGTGGTTCTTGCCATTGCTTTTAATGTCAAAACCGCAATTACTTTTGAACCAACCTAATAAATCCATACAAAAGATTACTAATCAATAATTTTAAAAAATTACAAGCGGAATCATGGATGAATCACAGAAACATGACATGAAGTGAAAGAAGCCGGATACAAAAGAAATTTCTAGAAAAGAGAAAACTTTAGAGACAGAATGCAAATCAGTGGCTGCCTGGGGCTGAAGATGAGAGCAGGAATTTAGGGGGAAATTTTTGGGGGTTCTAGCAGCATTTTAAAATCTAATTGCAGTGATGAGTGCAGAATCATATGAATTTATTAAAACTTGTCAAGGTGTATACCTAATTTTATTGTATGTAAGTTATACCTTAATAAAATTGTTAAAAATATTTATAATGAATAGTTCACATCAACGATTTTGGTAATATAAAGGTCTGTGCTGGTCTACCTGGGTAATTTATGCACGTGGTAAGTTTTTTCCTTAGCAACAGCGACTGGAGAATGAAGCAATGAAGGAGGCACTGTCCATGGTTTTGAGAGCTTTAACACAACATATTCACCACTCGCCCTCTGACACACCCAATGGCTTTACCTCATTAAGGATGTCTGAAGCTCGCTTTGCCTTTTCCATTTCTAAGGACCCAAAAGGCACCCAGCCACAACCTTTCATCCAGCTGTTGTAGTCAGCTTTGTATTCAACCTAAAACACCAAGAGAAAGGTTACATTTCTTTGCTGTGTCATCTTCATTATGTAAACTCCAATGTTTTATTCAAAACAATGTTTTTGAGATTTCCAACCAGCTTCCTTACTCCAGACACTAAGGTTATTGTATATATTTCTTTGCTGAGAGATAGTAACAGCTCTTAGATTTTTGCTTTCCTTCTAACTGGCATATGTTCCATTTCATCCTTATTTCCAACGTAATGGAAGTATGTGGTACTCTAATTCCAAACTGGAAAATGCTCAAGTCTAACCTGCCCTTTAAAGAATAAGTGAAATTGTCAGGTAATCAAATGTGAGACATTTGTTTTCTGGAACTTTAAGTATTATGTTTCTATCAAATTAAAATAGAAGGCCACATTGAAGGTGGATTATTTGCTCATTTTCTAGCTGTGTAAGACTTAATGGAATTATTTGTTCTGCTTGCACTCATGGCCCTTCATGTGTACTGGTCCACTTTGGAGTGTTTCTACATTGGCTAACAACAGTTTAAAATAGTTGCACTTGTTAATTTGCATAAGGGAGCAGTTATTATTTGGAATTAGTCCTAGTTGAGGCACAGTTACTTGATGGTATTAAAATCATGAGCTACTTTTGTTGTCTGACCATCGGTGGTACCAAAAATGCACATTTTAGATACAAAATTCAAACTGTTGTTCTTTACTGTGGGCCTTTTAAGTGGAATGCAAAATCAACAAAGTATTCAGTTCCTGTCCTTCAGAGGCTTATGATCTATTTGGGGTGAAAAAACATAACAAAATCAAACTAATGACAAGTAGAATAACAATGCATAATATAGAATTGTTAGTGGCAGGAATGTAAAATTTTGCAGCCGATATGGAAAACTACTTATAATGGTTCTTCTACAGATAAAAATTAGAGTTACCATATGATCCAGCTATTCAACTTCTGGGTTTATACTCAAAAGAATTGAAAGCAGGATCTCAAAGAGACATTCACATACCCATATTCATAGCATCAAAATAGCTTAAAGGTGGAAGCAACCCAAATGTCTACCAACAGATGAAAGGGCGAATAAAATGTGGCCTATCCATATAATAGAATATTATTCAGCCTTAAAAAGGAAGGACATTTTGACACATGCTACAACATGGATAAACACTGAGGACATTTTGCCAAGTGAAATAAGCCAATCACAAAGAGACAAATATCGTATGATTTCACATCATGAGGTATCTAGAGTTAGTCAAACTTAGAAACAGAGCATAGATTGGTGGCTGCCACAAGCTAGGGGAAGAAGGAAAGTGGGAGTTGCTGTTTAATGAATATAGAGTTTCAATTTGGGAAGATGAAAAGGCTCTGGAGATTGGTTGCACAACAATGTTGATATACTTAACACCACTGAACTGTACATTTGAAAATTGTAAAGGTGGTAAATTTATGTTATGTGTACTTTAACACATTTTTAAAACTAGAATTGTTAGGATGAAGTATTCACTTGTGCAGTTCAGACAAATTAACTTGCCTAAAGAAGTTTTGATCTGCAGAAAAAAATAGTTATAAATATTTATGTTAAATGATATATTTTCTTTTCAGATAGCAATCTATGTAAAAATCATCGATGCTGATGAATACGATGATTATGATGCTGGTGATGATAAATACTGAATGTTTATTGAGAACTCACCCAGGCCTAGCACCATGCTAAGTGTTTTGCATGCATTGACATCCTCCAAACAATGTTTTTGATTTATTTCCATTTTACAGAGGAGGACTCTGGACTTAGCAAGGCTGATAACTTTCCCAGAGGGAAACAGTGATGGGATGCATGCCAGATCAGTTCTTCCTAACCCTGAAGGGCATGTTCTTAGAGAATCACAAGGGTTGTTTTGCTTACATACATAGGACAATGCAGACACCTCTGAGAAGTACAAAAACCTCACTCAACTTTGAAGTCCATTTCAGTTTCCAGCTTTTTAAAAGAGGCTAGAGAAACCCTGGTTACTCACATCGCTCTGTAGCGCGTACGCCTTCTTGGCGAGGTCCACGTTGATGCTATCGGGCGGGTAGCTGTAACTGTGTAAGATGTGCTTATAATCAACGTCGCTGGCAATTTCCTGAGATTTCTTAGCTTGGGTGACTTGGAGCATATCCAGAGGTGCCGTGTAGATAGTTTTTGACTTTTCATAATCTTTTCGATATTCATGCTGTGAATAGGAAATTATCATTTATTATAACAAATCTTCTATGGATTTCCAGAAAAGACAGATCTTTCATAAACAATAAGTTAGAGAAAGAGTCAAACATCTGAGTAGTTATTTTGCCCAAAAATGTGTTCATATGTTACACACTGTTGAAATCCCTTCAAAAAGCACACGTGGGCAGACCTTCTCAAATCAGTGAGAAACCGTCAGAGTCACAACAGACAATGGGCCGCAGCTCCTGCTCAGTCAGGAACCGGAATGCTTTTATTCTAAAACAGGGTTTCTCAAGGACCACTAACAAGTGTTACTATTATTAATGTAATTTAACCTATGAAGGGTTTTCCAATAAAGAAAGAAGCATTTTTTAAATGTAATGAAAACCATATGACAATTTGATTTTATAAAATGGTTACTTCATACACAGGGCTGTAGAGTTAGTTTCTTGGCTGTATAGAGTCATTTTTAAATGGAGAGTCAACTGATTTTTTAACCTATGATTGACAGGAGATAAGCCCTACTGAGAATCTCAAAGGTTTTCATATCCAGTTCAATTTTGGCAACAATTTAAAAGAAACTTCAGATTGCAGCAGTTAAAAGACTTCATAGGAGAAAAGTTTGGGAAACTGAGCCATTAAAATAATGTTGGCCCTTCTGTACAATGTTCTCATAAACTAAATGTCCTGACTTGGCCTTAAGGGCTGCCTTCATTTTCTGGTTTTCTGGAATGGTTAGACAAGGTGCTAATTAGGTCAAATTCCCAGTTTCATCATAGCCACTCACTAATTATCTTAACAGACAGCAAAATTTTGACCTATTCCCTTTAAGAAAATTCGAAACTCATCCTAGTTTTCCATGGTCACATATATATTAGAGACAGTGACCCAAGCTGGTAAGTACAGATGTGCATTATAAATCTTCTGTAACAATTCCTTTTGCAAACGATCTGATCTTTTTGGCTTTCTAAGGGAACTTGATCTTCCTTCTCATATTTTGTGGGTAGTCACTTTCACTGAATACATTTATTACTTAACTATAAAATTGAGACCCTGGTTTATAAAAATAAAGTATGGAAACTTTCTGATAGTTTGCAACAACATTGAAAACAACAATTTGTCTTAATTAGAAGAAAACTGATAAAGCAATGTTACAACAGTTGGTGTGTGGAAATATTTTTGAAGACATTGTTGTTACTGTTTTGTTCATGTTCACACCAGCTGACACATACCAGCACATAGAAAATGTTGTCAAAGATCCAAATGGCTTTAAAAGATTGTTTTTAAAAAGTCTTGCATGTTCAATATCTGCGGCTTAGCATTTTGCCTGGATATTATGTGAGACTGACCCATATGCTATGTCTTTTGGTCATTTACATCAATCAATTAACAAATATTTATTGGGCATTTCTTATGTGCCTACTACAGGGTTCTGTGATAGGAATAAAAACAAAAGATAAAAATGCACATGCTCTCAAGGGGGAGTCATACTCTTCTTAAGCTGAGAGAACTTAACTAGTGAACAAAATAGTCATATATGTGAGCACTATATACTGACATAATTCACTGTGAAGTTACTAGAGAAAATTATGGAATTGGAAGTTTTAAGGTGCTATGTGATGACACAATAAATGCAACATGAGTTAAAGAGGTATGTATAGATCATCATATAAAAGCATGGTTAAAACTAAATGATACAAACACGCTTCTCTTTCATCATAAAAAACTAGTATCTGCAAGCTACATTGAACATTCTCAGTACTCTTAAGGGATTCTCTAAACATTTTATACATAGTACATACTATAATTTGCAATAGTAGATGTTTGTCTCTCTGTAGTAAGAATTTTAACTGGAAAATGTTACATGGCCCATAGATAAGCCTTAAGGAGCCCATGAGTTCACCAAAATTCAGACAAAAGGCATGAAAATTAATGTTCATTTTCTATATAGATGATTCAAATCTTTTGTCAGCGTCTCAAAGGGATTTGTAATCAACGGAGTCTTTTTCCTGGATCTAGACCAAACTCATTACTAAAGCCAATGAAGAACAATGATACTCTATTAAGATTTTTTATTTGTGATTCATAAATGTCTTCCAAAGTAAAGACAGTTTTAAAATTTTCATTTTAAAAATTATTTTTCAATTAGAATAAAATGTGAAAACATCTACTTATGTTTTCTAAAAGGTTTTAAGAATATAATCAATATTCTATTAAATATTGATGAATACAGTTTTCAAAGTGAAATGGACATCAAGTACAAATCAGTGATTTCTCCCCTCAAATGTGGAGGTGCAACAATCCAGGGCATTATTCTAAAGTTTTCTACATCAGTACTTTTGTGAATGTGAGAGAGCCTATGCTTATGAAATCCTTTTCCACACGACTACCTTGGGCATCATAACAGGGGGTCCATCTTGAAAACAATACAGATTCACAAAGACACTCACATCACTCTGGTTTTTGGCTGTCTTCAAGGAGTGCAGCATCTTGGGATCGTCGTTAATGCTGAGGGCCCCAATCATTTTCCCTTTGCTTTTTTCATAGTCTTTCTTATACATCACCTGCAAAGATATCATACATGTCAGATCCCACTCACCAGGAAATGTCCCCGAGGCCACCCTGTCCAGGTCCCCAGGTCCCCAGGCCACACTCACATCACTAGCATTCTTGGTATTGGCTTTGGCTGCCAGCAGGGGAATGGCATCCACTTTAATTTCAAACTTCTTGGCTTTGCTCTTCTCCCAGTCTTGCTTATAAAGATTCTGGACAGAAAAATTCAGCAAAGGAATGAAAAGAAGAACATTAAACACAGTGTGATCCAGTAAAAAAATAAAAATATTTTCAAAATTTGTGTATACATACTTATTTCACCTATAAATTCTGTATTTATCAAATTGTAGCATATGTATTGATTTATCTATCACCCAGTTTCTTTCTCCCTACCACTAAGTATAAACTACTCTTTTTAATGTTCTGTAAACTTTCTAAAGACTCTGCTACCTTAATTTATATAAGGATGCTATAAAATGACAATGACTTGGAGAAGGTGAAATGTGACATTTACATGGGAAAGATGTTGTAAAACTCCAGGGAATAGCAGAGGGGTAATTGAGAGATCTTCTGATGGTAACAGAGACCATGGAAAATGAAATCTGATAGCTAAGTAGGAGTCTTAAGAACATTTTGACCTTAAAAGCTCCACTTACACTCTGGTAACAATCTTAATACTTGTTTATTTGTATAATTCCTAGTCTTGTCTTTCAAAATTGATAACATTTTCTCTTTCCATGCACACCAAACATAGGCTTCTGTGGCTTTGGTACTTACATCACTCAGATTGTAGGCATTGACTCTGTGTTGGATAAACTGTGGAGCATCTGCTGGTACATGGCACTTGAACTTCTCACCTTCATGTTTTGCTTTGTAATTCAGCTGATAAACAAAGGATGTTTGAACAGTTCAGGGGAACTTCTTTGAATTTATTTAGGACAGTTTATATAGCCAAGGTGTTAGTGCCCTTTTTAAAAACATGCCTCAAAGAGATACTCAATTCAGTCAAAGTCTCACATAGGATTCAAAGTCTCATTCCCTATTTCAGGGACTGTGGTATAGTCCCTCTTTTTCCATGGGAGATACTTTCCAAGACTCCCAACGGCCACCTGAAATCATGGATAGCACTGAACCCTATATATACTATGTTCTTTCCTATACGTATATACCTGTGATAAAGTTTAATTCATACATTAGGCACAGTAAGAAATTAACAATAACTAATAGTAGAAAAATTAAAACAATATATTGTAATAAAAGTAATGTGGATGTGGTTTATCATTCTCAAAATATCTGTTTGTTTTTATCCTTCTTTTTCTTGATAAAGAAAGGACAAAGGGGGATGGTGTGAGATTTCATCATGCTACTCAGAACAACACACAATTTAAAACTTATGAATTTTTCGTTTCTGGAATTTTCCACTTCAAATTTTTGGGCCATGGTTGACTGCAAGTAACTGAAATTGTGGAAAGCAAAACCAAATAAGGGGACTGCTGTGTCACCATACTTTGGGCTACCAGCTGCCATTGTGTAGATTCTGTTATATACACAGGAATATGATCTGATCTACACTGCTAGGCTGTATCTGGAGAACATGAACTTCTGTAATCAAAGCACTAACAAAAACAATAATAATTCTCAATAAAACACTAGCACAGTTAAAAATATATGTAAACAATTCTTTCTTCTTTTCTTTCTCCTTCTTCTACAGGGTCTGGCTCCATCACCCAGGCTGGAAGGCAGTGACACAATCTCAGCTCACTGCAACCTCCACCTCCCAGGCTCAAGCGATCCTCCCACCTCAGCCTCCTGAGTAGCTGGGACTACAGGCATATGACACCATACCCAGATAATTTTTTAATTTTTTTGTAAAGACAGGATTTTGCCATGTTGCCCAGGCTGGTTTCAAACTCGTAGGCTCAACTGATCTGCCTGCCTCAGCCTCCCAAAATGCTGGGGTCACAGGTGTGAGCCACTGCACCTGGCTGTGAATTCTTATTTACAATATTAAACATAGGATTGTATTTTTTTAAAAGGTGATGTTAGGTGGAAGGAAGGGAGTGTAAAGAACGGATGAAGCTGTTGAATTTTGGAGCCAAAAGCAAAAATGCACAAGATTGAGAATTATGCAAGAAGCAATTTCAAGGCAAAGTAGATTGCCTACCCAAGCCAATAAAAAGAGTGATTGATAGTGACTGTGACCACATACAGCACTATATTTCTCTTCAGCTTGCTGAGTTTAGCTAAATCAGCAATGTTAGTGTTTAGCTGTTCTTTATTGGGACGCAAAATATTAAGATGCTTGGAAAAGTTGCATATGAGCTGAAATGACTTCTAGGCTATACTGATGCCGTTCTCCTCTTTAACAACTGCATATGAGCTAATTTGTATCATTAAAACACATTTTATTGCAGGAAAAACTGTATCTTTCACTTTCCTATCTTGAGAATGATGCACTACTCTCCAGGACTTAGCTATGTTAGCACCTTGCTGTTCAAAGAGTAGCCTACCAATCACAGCGTCAGTATCACCTAGAGGCTTATTAGAAAGTCAGAATATGGAGTCCCCCGGATGTACTGAATCAGAATCTATACTTCAACAGGGTCAGTAGGCGACTTCATGAATGTGGATATTTGAGAAGCATTGCTGCTTTTCCCCTGATCTTGGCATGTTTGGACCATGCCTGTCTTAGACATTCTTTGACCACTCAATCTAAAGTGCCCATCCAGTTCTTTCTCTGATATCATCCCACTTTAATTCTGTAGCATCATTCTATATTAGTTATCCTATCATTGTTTGATGTCTGTATTGTTACTGTGCCCTTTCTTTCTGGAAAGTCTTTGCTAGCAAATTCAAGAATAGGAAATATTTGCCTTGTTACCTACCCAAATAGATGCTTTTGTTGTCAATTATTTAAGTTGATATGAAGTTTTAGGGTACATGTGACAGATCCTAATGAATAAGATAATCCCACTAAAAAAACAGTAAGTTGTTAAAAATATAGTAATTATTTTTATTATTGTCTAACACAACTTTCCTCAGGCTACAATTCAATCTAGCAGCCTCATTTGTGTTTTAATAAACAAATCTTGAAAAATAACAATATTGGGATGGTAGATGAGCCCATGAAGATTAAGCATGTAAATGCTTATGTTTTAAATGAGCAAAGCACTTGGGATCACCCACACTTGCATAAATCAAAGCACTTACATCGCTAAGCTGTTTCGTATTGAGCTGGGCTTGCAACAGTACAGGAGTATCAGTGACTGCCGTGAATTTGGTCTTATCTGGATGAACTTTGTAGGTATGCTAGAAAAGAAGATGTTCTTTAATGAAATTTATAATGTATTTATACATTATAATTTATCAATATAGTCTTGGTTATACATACACTAACATAAAAAATGGTTCCAGGTCAAAACAGAGTTTATTTTGTTCCTAAAAACTTAGTTGATGCATTTACATTCTCTCTCTCTCTCTCTCTCTCTCTCTCTCTGTCTCTCGCCTTGAATCCCCACTTCCCAAGTTGCCTCTGGTCTGCCTACAGCAACTCAGCAACCAGATTAACCCTTCCCCCACTGAAGCCTTACAATGACTCTTTATTGAACCTCATATTTAGTCTAAACTACATGTTGGTTACGATCCCTACAGAAACCATCTCCTCCCTCATCTCCTGCCATTTCACCTCTTACTACTGCCCTCCTCCCCAGTATATTCTAGCCACCCCATCATTTCAATTCCTTAAATGCTGAGCTTATTCTCTTCTTAGGCTGTTCTTTCCCGCTGCTCTTCCCCTGACCTTGGCCTGGCTGGTCATGCCTGTTTTAGATCTTCCTTGACCACCCAATCTAAGATGCCCACCGAGTCACTCTCTCACACATTGTCCTATTTTAATTCTGTATCATCATCCTATATTAGTTTGCTTATCATTGCTTGATATCTTTCTTATTTCTGTGCTCTCTTCCTTTGTTATTTGTCTCTTCCACTCCAGTGGGAGCTCCTCAAGAGGTGGCCCACTTTTTCCCTATCTTTCTCAGCACCAAGGAAATTGCCTGGCCCAGGCTGCCTTCTTGTATTAATTTGTTAAATAATGAACACCTATCTCAAACCTGCATGTCTTTCTTTTACCCTGAATTTGCATAGATATAAACTAATGGAAATTAAGATTTATAAAATCTGAAATTATTTTGTAGCAAATAGCCCTCTTCATGATAATTGTTGTGTTTCCCAGTTCCACCCCAAAATCAAATGTAAAATGTAATTATATCCTAATCATTAGACATTAGCATTTAAACTCCTGCTAAATTTACCACTAGATGTCACAAGAATCCCAAACACGATTTCAAGAATTCAGGGCAGCTAACTTACGTCTTTACACTGGTCCAGCTTCTTGATTGCTTCATATTCTTGTGTTATTGTCTGAGGGAAATAGCATTTTCCTTTATCTTCTTCATACTCTGCTTTGTAACTTTTCTATAATGAGAAAAACCAAAAATAGATTGTGATTATTACAGGTCTCAATGTCACTGTGAGGCATGAACCATTGTCTTCAAACTTACGTCACTGTTTTGAGCTGCAACTTTCATGCAGTGTGTGTGATATGGGTCCTCAAAGCTGCCTACATAATGTCCCAAAATATCCTTCACATATGAGTCTTTATATTTAGCCTGAAAAATAAAATAAATGTAATCCAAGTTAACAATCATTTGTCAAACAGTAGGAAAGCCCTCCGACCCAGGTGGTAACCGTGGCTTTTCGAACCTCACTGAAGTTCTTCAGCTGAGTATCAAGTTGATATTTCGGGGTCTCACAGTAATTCATACTCTTCGCCTTTGTCTTCTCATAGTTTTCCTTGTATAATCTCTGTTAAAGGAAAAAGAAATTAAACCAAAAAGAAAGAAAAATACACCCCATAAAGTGAAAGCCATATCACTGCTGCACTTTAACTGAAGGGGCAAAATTTATGTTTTCTCAGCATCTATTTTCCACAAAGCAGAAAAAGCAGAATTGGTGTGATAGAGGCTCATGCCTTATATAATCTCACCTGCTAATAATCACAAAGATGTTTATGTTACTTGTCCTAATATTTTTTCAGCCTGAATAACTTAAAGCACACCGATGCTGCTATTTAAGCAAATTTTTGCCTTAAAATAATTTATTTGCATATGTTTAAAGAAAAGTGAGTTTGGCTAGATGGCAGTGGCGCACACCTGTCATCACAGCACTTTGGGATGCCAAGGTGGGCAGACCACTCAAGGCCAGGAGTTTGACACCAGCCTGGCCAACATGGTGAAGCCCCACCACTACTAAGAATACAAAAATTAGTGGGCGTGATGGCACATGCCTATAATCCCAGCCGTTAGGGAGGCTGAGGCAGGAGAATCGCTTGAACCTGGAAGGGGAAGTTTGCAGTGAGCCAAGATCATGACACTGCACTCCAGCCTGGGCAACAGGGCAAGACCCTCTCTCCAAAAGAAAAAAAAAAAAAAAAGAAAGAAAAATGAGTTTTTTAAAGAGCTGATGCAAAATGACATATAAGGTATAAGGTGAACCTTAGATAATTAAGCACAGTCCTAGAAGCATACTCCGTTCAGCACCTGGTGAAACACATTTTGTTACAACTCTATATGAAAACATGATTTGTCTGTATTTCTTTTTTAATTTTTTTTTTATTTTTTATTTTTTATTTTCTTGGGGACGGAGTTTCGCTCTTGTTACCCAGGCTGGAGTGCAATGGCGCGATCTCGGCTCACCGCAACCTCCGCCTCCTGGGTTCAGGCAATTCTCCTGCCTCAGCCTCCTGAGTAGCTGGGATTACAGGCATGCACCACCATGCCCAGCTAATTTTTTGTATTTTTAGTAGAGACGGGGTTTCACCGTGTTGACCAGGATGGTCTTGATCTCTTGACCTCGTGATCCACCCGCCTCGGCCTCCCAAATGCTGGCATTACAGGTGTCTGTATTTCTTTTTTTGCTACAAATTAGGAAAGCAATTTATGTGAAGAGTTTTATTATTTTTTGTTTGATTTCCAACTTTTAAGTTCAAGGGTACATGTGCAGTATGTGCAGGTTTGTTACACAGGTAAACGTGTGCCATGGCGGTTTGCTGCATAGATCCCATCATTCAGGTATTAATTATTCATTAGCCATTCTTCCTGATGCTCTGTCTCCTCTCCCACACCCCCACCTTCCAACAGTGTGTTGTTCCCTTCATGTATCCATGTGTTCTCATCATTCAGCTTCCATATAAAAGAACATGTGGTATTTGATTTTCTGTTCCTGCTTAGTTTGCTGAGGATAATGGCTTTCAGTTCCATCCATGTCCCTGCAAAGGACATGATCTCATTCCGTTTTATGACTGCACAGTACTTCATGATGTATCTGCACCACATTTTCTTTATCCAGTCTATCACTGATGGGCATTTAGGATGATTCCATGTCTTTGCTATTGTGAATAGTGTTGCAATGAACATACGCATGTGTGTCTTTATAATAGAATGATTTATATTCCGGCCGGGTGCTGTGGCTCACACCTGTAATCCCAGCTCTTAGAGAGGCAGAGGTGGGAGGATAGCTTGAGCCCAGGAGTTTGAGACCTGCCTGGGCAATATAGCGAGACCCCATTCTCTACAAAAAGAATGATTTATATTCCTTTGGGTATATATCCTGTATTAGGATTGCTGAGTCATATTTTATTTTTAGTAAGTATGTTAGTCTTTAAAATAAGATCAATATTCTATAAATTTCTTAAAATAAAAGACTTTGCTTTCGAGTTTTTGCCTCATGTAGTTTTTCTTACTTCATCCTTTAACTTACTTCTTGCAAACTACCTTAATCAGTTGTGGGCATTGGGTGAATACCTACATGTGCATGTACCTGTATTTACACATATGAAGCTCATTTCTAGGAGAAACAATAAAGACAGATATTGATATTGCCAGAATATTTTTTCTCCTAATAAAACAGAAGGTATTAAGGAGATGAAGGAAACTTTTGCTGTATTCACTGGCATCGAAGACATCCACAACAATAGGGAAGTTCATCTTCCTTTACCACCTAGGTGAAGCTTTCACGTGTGATTTGTCATCCTGAATCCGAGATTTCAGTTAGGCTAACATCCATCCAAGGTTATTTTAAACAGCAACTTTGTGGCCACATCTGAAAATAGGAGTGAATTACAGAGACACTCACATCACTCTGGTTTTTGGCCACCTTCAAAGAGTGCAGTATCTTGGGATCATCATTAACGCTGAGGGCTCCAATCATTTTTCCTTTGCTTTTTTCATAGTCTTTCTTGTACATTACCTGCAAAGACATCACACGTGCCAGATCCCACTCACCAGGAAACGCCCCTGAGGCTGCCCTGTCCAGGTCCCCAGGTCCCTGGGCCACACTCACATCACTGGTGTTCTTGGTGTTGGCTTTGGCTGCCAGTAGGGGAATGGCGTCCACTTTAATGTCAAACTTCTTGGCTTTGCTCTTCTCCCAGTCTTGCTTATAAAGATTCTGGACAGAAAAATTCAGCAAAGGAATTGGCAAAAGTGATCTGCATGTCATCACCTTTAAAGACTAATGGGTAACTAAATACCTCGTCTCAATATAAAATAAATGGGCCCTTTTTATTGTCCAGGAAATCATGCATATTTTAAATATTTCTTCTCAAGTTGGAGCTATTAATTCTCTAAGTTGGGCTTCTCTACACTCCATGAGAATTTTTTTATCTAATCCTAGCTATTACACTAATATTTGATTCCTAACACTGAATGTTTTATAGAGTAGCACAAACATTCTACAGTTAACTTACTTTTTATGATACAAAGGCATCACTTTCATTTGACCTCTAAGTTCTCTGCAAAGGTTATTTCATAAATAATTAAAATACTTATTGATACCAGATAATCTTAGTACTCATTTGCAGAATTATTGAAGAAATTGAGAGCCCCAAGGGTAATTAAACTTTTCTATAAAATTAAGTTTGAAAAATTAAAGATAGAAATGGATATCTGAACTTCTGCCCTTTCTATCCCCTATATCTTTATTTATGCAAGTTCTCACACATGTAGAAATAAGTATCATTTATGTGAAATAAGGGACATTATAAGCCCAGAGAATAAATGAATTATAGTATAACTTAAATGAATATACGGCTAAAAGATCTACCATTAAAATTTACAATTAAGCATAAACGAGAGGTATATTTTGAGGGATGGTTACAATATATTAAGATTATCCAACTGTATGAAACTACTTATAAGATTGCTACACACATTTTGTAAGGTGAATTCAGTAATATTGGCAGAGGCATAGGAACAGGATACAAATGTTAACTGTTCTTCCCATTTTTAACATTAAACTATTCATTGAATCATAATGAAGCAATTCAAAATAAAAGCACAGGTTGTCAGTATATCACATGGTACAGGGCATGAGGAACTTACATCACTCAGGTTATAGGCATTGACTTTGTGCTGGATAAGAGCAGGAGTATCAGGGGGGATATGGCACTTGAACTTTTCACTTTCATGTTTTGCTTTGTAATTTAACTATGACGAGAAAGAGAGAGAGAGCGAGAGAGCGAGAGACAGACAGACCGAGAGAGAGAGAACATCAATTAGCTCAGAAGAATTGTTCCAGAATACAAAAATTCTTGTGTGGTACATTTTGTAAAATAAGTGACAACATTGTTGAGATCAGAAGAGACTTCTAGAGCTTGGGTGGGCCACCTGCATGACTGAACCTGTGTGCGGGACACTTGCCAGCTATGATCACATCTGTCACCATGGTAGGACCCTAAGGGAATGAGGTAGCTCTGTCAAACATGCCTCCCTCCCTGCATAGCACAGTTGGCCCTGTAGGTTCTGGGAAGTGCCCCGTGCTGTCTTTCTTGCCATCGTCAGTGCTCACGTACCGGAGCCGCTTTCTTTTCATCTGATTAGCAGTCCTCTCACAGACATCAGGGTTTTGATGTTCTAATTGGAGCCTTTATTTCTGGACATAAATCTACTGAGGTTACTTTTATTTTTTTGGTTCAACGTAAGTTTGGAAGTGCACACTTAAGGCTCACATAATAAAGTTTGTCTCAGAGATTCCAGTTTCCAGAAACTTACTAGGGAGAGAGAAACTCATGTACTGAATACCTGCTCTGGCCAGGGCATATGCAGTGTACATTTCTCCCTTTACTTACTCTTCTAAACAGCCACAAATTATAAAAGGCAAATATCAGGCAGAGGGAGGTTAAACCTTTGCCCATCCAGACTTCAATGACAGAGCTAACATTTGAATGCAGTTTTGTCTGACTCTAGAACTCACGTTCTTTCCACTACTTTAAGCTACATTTTTTTCCTTTACAGAATCATCTCATTGTAAATGTTATCCGCCCCACAAGACGCAGAAAATATTTTTATACAAATATATAAAAATACATACAATTTAAACTTGCTAATACTTACCCTGCCTTTTGAACAAACTTGTAAGTGATTGGATTTTATGTATAGAGTTATGAAATATTATCTCTTATAATTAGATGTCCTAGGTAGTTAGAAGAACTTACATCACTCAGTTGTTTGGAATTGACTTGGGCTTGCAGCAGAACAGGAGAGTCGGTAACTTGGGTGAATTTTGTCTTATCTGGATGGACTTTGTAGGTGTGCTGTGGGAAGCAAAGGCATTTGGTTTAGCAGTATCACCTGTCAGATCCGAGGTGGCCCATAGGCCAGGCAAATAGAACCTCATGCCCCGCAAGGCAAAGAAACTTGTAGTTAATAAAATATATATATTTTTTCTAACTAGACTGCAGTTTGAGAGATTCTTCGTACACCTGTATGTGAATCTTCAGATTCCTGATAACTCTTCTTTGGGAAAATGAGCTAGAATTACCTCTTAAAATGTAGGGATGCCAACAAGGGGAAAACAGGATGTTTACTACAAAATGGATTTCATTTCTTGCAATTGCCTGGCTTACACTTATTCATAAAAGTGTCAGCATTTTAAACATATCTTGACCACTAGATGCTATGGAAGGCAGTCACATTCAAAGTTCAGACTACAGACTTACATCTTTACACTGATCTAGTTTCTTAATTGCTTCATATTCTTGAGTTATGGTCTGGGGGAAGAAGCCTTTGCCTCTGTCTTCTTCATATTCTGCTTTGTAGTTTTTCTATGAGGAGGAGAAATCAGGCATAAGATGCAGCCACTGCATTCATGCCCTAAGAAAAATGTTATTTGAAAAGTCAAACAATTATTTTAGAACTTACATCACTGTTTTGAGCTGCGACTTTCATGCAGTGTGAATGGTATGGATCCTCAAAGCTGCCTACATAATGTCCCAAAATAGTTTTTAAGTAGGAATCTTTGTATTTGTTCTGAAAGACAAAACATATTTCATTTATTAATTGGTGAAATAGTGGATTCTTTTTTTAGCAGAAGGAGTGACAGTAAGATCGCTTACATCACTACTGAAGTTCTGCAGAACAGTATCGAGCTTAAATTTGGGGGTCTCGCAGTAATTTATGCTCTTTGCCTTTGTCTTTTCATAGTTTTCCTTGTATAGTTTCTGTCAAAGAAAAAAAATCAGTTAAAGTAGGTTCCTGTCACTCCCATGCTGATTATAACACTTATATTTTCTAACACTAAACAAAAGATGAAGAAAAGATATCATCTGTCAACTGTCTTAAAAACTGACAATTGAGGACAAGCACAGTAGATCATGCCTGTAATCCCAGCACTTTGGGAGGCCGAGGCAGGCAGATCACGAGGTCAGGAGTTTGAGACCAGCCTGGTCAACAAAGTGAAACCCCCTCTCTACTAAAAATACAAAAAATTGGCTGGGTGTGGTGACATGCACGTGTAATCCCAGCTACTTGGGAGGCTGAGGCAGGAGAATCTCTTGAACCTGAGAGGCAGAGGTTGCAGTGAGCTGAGATCATGCCACCGCACTCCAGCCTGGGTGACAGAGCGATACTCAGTCTCAAAACAAAACAAAACACCTGACAATCGAACATGGAGTGTCATGAATCATAAGACTGTTCATTTAGCAATTATTATAAAGCCTAAGTTTCACACATTCCAAACTCTTAAAAATTAAGAAACCAATATGCTACCTCTGACCAAGCCCTTAGTAGCAGGGATTTGTGTGTATTTCTGAATTACTGCCCTCTCTGCCTTTCAGCTCCCATACTCTTTCCTCACTGATAATACCACAGCAAACATGGAGATTTTGACCAATCGCAAGTTGTTTAATTTTTTTAAACAAACTTTCATGAAAAAGTTATATAAGAAATATACAATCTCCCTCCTTATAATAAAATCTCTTATTATACAAACAATTTGCCTTAAAAATAAGATGTACATATATGAGAACTGGTACTGTGAATTATTACTAACTCTTCTCTGCCAGGATTTACCTTTAGCTTGAAGAACAACAAGAAGCAATGGTTAGTTTAAATATGCCACTGATAGAGCAGATTATTGTCACTTTTTCATTCTGGGTTTTCAAAATGTAAATGATGCTATTCTTATTTTAGATTTTTAGATTCCTATCACACACTAGGGTCTGTTGGGGGGGACGAGGGGAGGGACAGCATGGGGTAGGGAGGTTGGGGAGGGATAACATGGGGAGAAATACCAGTTATAGGTGATGGGGGGATGGAGGCAGCAAACCACATTGCCATGTATGTACCTATGCAACAATCCTGCATGATCTGTACATATACCCCAGTACCTAAAGTACAATTTAAAAAACTATATATATATACACACCCACATATGTATATATTTAATTATTTATAAAGATTTTTAGATTCCTGTCTTTATCAACAAAGGAAATTTGAACTGGGGCTTTTAGATGTTTAATAAGGATGGTTTTCACTTAGAGAGCACAGCTGCTTTTACACTATTGGTGGGTATGTAAATTAGTACAAGCACTATGGAAAACAGTATGGAAACTCCTTAAAGAACTAAAAGTAGAACTACCATTCAATCAGGCAATCCCAGTACTCGGTATCTACCCAGAGGAAAAGAAATCATATGAAAAAGACACATGCACATGCATGTTTATAGCGGCACAATTCATAATTGCAAAGATGTGGAACCTAAGTGCCCATCAGCCAACAGGGGAGAATGAAAACGTGGTGTATATACAACATGGAATGCTACTCAGCCACAAAAAAGAATGAAATAATGTCTTTTGAAACGACTTGAATAGAGCTGGAGGCCATTATTCTAAATAAAGTAACTCAGGCGTGAAAAGCCAAATGTCGTATATTCTCACATATAAGTGGGAGCTAAGCTATGAGGACACAAAGGTATAACATGATATCATGGACTTTGGACACTTGAGTGGAAGGTTGGAGTGGGAGTGAGAGAGAAAGGACTAGTATTGCTTATAGTGTACACTGCTCAGGTGATGGGTGCAGCAAAATCTCCGCAACCAATGCTAAAGAACTTTTCCATGTCACCAAGAACAACCTGCACCCCTAAAAGCAACCGAAATAAAATGCTTTTAAAAAGAAAGCAAAAGCGTTTTGCACTGATTTTCCAGCAGAGCTATTTGGTCAGATTCATTTATACTCTCTCACTTGCCTCTTTCCCCACCTGCTCCCCAATCACAAACACGTATTTCCTATGCTGCTGAGTTTAAGGGACAAAGATCACTAACCCACACAGACAGCTGCATAAAATCCACAAATATTAGGAAAGTTTAATGCAAACCTAACCATAGGAGATAAACTCAAGTTATCACATATTCAATCTCAATCTCTCTCTCTCTCTCTCTCTGGCTGTCTTTTAACGCCTAGCCCAGTCTCATTTGCCTCATCTGTTTTAAATTGAACGGCTTAGTCGGGCTCTTAATAATTGCACAATTAGAATGTCCTGTGAAGATTTAGGGGCCCATCTTTTAAGTTCTGCTGTTGGAAAATGATGGTTTCTGAGGCCAAGATCTATCTTTGAAAGTCTCCTTCTGCCTCTGTCAAAATCACAACACATCTACAATGTGGAGGCCCAGGTGCCCAGAGCTCATAAGCACATGAGAATGTCCCTGCCCATTGAATTAACCCCACAGAACCACAAACATTAAGGCACATTATACTCAGAGGAACTCATGCCTTTCTGTGGTTAGATAGTTCCAATGAACCTACCACTCCATAATCTTAAAGTATTTGCAAAGTTATATATGCATTTAGTCATTAGATGAGAAAATTTTCATCTCTTTTGCAGCTAAGGTTTAAAAACACTTCTTGACAAAAATATACTTACATCACTTAGGGCATTTCCTGCCGCCTTCAGCTGCTTAAGCAGTGGGTTCTCTGAAGCAGGAAGCACATTATAATCTGCTTTGCCTTTATTCTTTTCATAGTCTTCTTTGTATTTTACCTGTAGGAGTGAAATAAAATGATAAAGTAACTCTCTGGGTTATTTTTGCCCCGTCTCTATTATGGATATTCTGACATACTTCCACAAATCAATTTTCTCTTTAGAAAAATGGCAGCTTGACGTTTTATAAACAAAATACTCATAGTAACTCATAACAGCAGAGGAGAAACTGCATAAATTTCTAGCATGCTTTTTCTTCCCATTCCTTTATTCATTTCAAATTATCCACAGGGTGTCAATTCTGTGCCCGGTTTGAGGACAGATATAAGAAAGAACAACACATTGTCTTTGCCCTCAAAGAGAGAGATACAGAAATAATGGGAGAGAGAAAAAGATGAAAATAGCGACCGTGCAAGACACCCCAGATACCTACTGCTGTAGAACCTTCACTCAGCTCTTAACGCCCAGCTACCTATCTGCCAACACGCTCCTAAAGAAAGGAAGCGAGAAGCACCACTAATCCACCCTTTTATGCCTCACCTGCGATGGTACGTGGAGCACACATGTATTCAATGTACAAGTAGGAGGACGAGGAAGGAGTGGGGAGAAGGAAGCTTGTTTTCCCTTCTGCCCTTCGCATTTGCACCTTTAATTCCAGCTATGGCAGGAGCAGCAAGTTGAGGGGTATTAGGGGAGAATAGAGAAGACGGGGTTCACAAGCCCCCACCAGAACCCTGTCCACAGGGATTAGAACAAGAAATCGATCCTGGTTCCCACCATAATCCCCACTGTAAGCCCTTTATTCAGGCAATATCACCACAGAAGCTCAAGGAATCCTAGATAAACCCAAGACTTATGAGCCTCAGAAAACAAAAGCAATCAGCTTGATTTCCAAGGGCAAGAGACACATAACAGAAGCACAGAGGCATCCACCCCTCAGCCTCCACAGAGCATCACAGGGGTATGCTACAGGAGTGAGGGACTCAGAATGCTTTTCTACATTAGAGAATTACCTGTTTCCTTGAAAAACAGAAACAACTAGAAAGCAGATTCACAAACTGTACTATCCCCCTACCTGCAGCTGGGATACGCAGCCTTCTCCCCTGTTAAACAGATGAGCTGCCAGGGATTGTGGCAAAGCCATCACCGCCTCTCGAGCACCAGATCTCTTCCCCTTCCATCTACTCTAGGATATCACCCCAGCCATTCTTCCCACTTCCAACATCACCAAATCTTCCCTCTCTACTGGATTCTTTCCATCAGCATGATGTTTTTGTTTCCTATCTCAAAAAGTCCCTCTTTACCCACCTTTTCATCAGCTACTTGCCCATTTTCTTCTTTGCCTACCAGGGAAATACTTAGAGTGGAATATACTTGTATCTTCAATTTCCCTCTTTTCATTCACTCATGAATCCTCTCCAAGCAGACTCAGCCAAATTGCTCTTGTTCAGGTCACCAGAGACCAGGCATTGGTAAATCCATTTCAGAGACATTTGACACAGTTGGTGATTCCCTTTCCCCTTCACTAGCTTGCCAATGTTATTTCCCTCTCCTGTTTTGTTCTCTCTTGTCTCACATATAAGTTCTTGTGGAAGAACCCACAGTTCAGTCCCTACAGCTTCCCATTTACACACACTCCCTTGATACTCTCCAGATTCATGGCAGGAAACACTTTCTGTTTGTGGATAACACCCCAGTTTATACAACTTTCCATATATCTCTCCTGAAACTTCAGGCTCAGGTAATCAACTGACCACTGACACTTCCATGTGGATATCTAAAAGACATCGCATCTCAAATCTACCATGTATGAAGATGAGCTCCTGTCTGTCCTCCAAAAAAATTACCAACTTCTTCCATAGTCTTCCCTGTCACAATAAAGGGAAACCCCATTTACCTAACTGCTTAGGCCAAAACCTGCATCATCCAATATATCAGCAAATCAGATCTGCTTTCAAAATTCTTCTCATCACCTGCCCTGCTACCCTCCTGGTCCAAAACACCACTGTCTTACACGTGGATACTATAATAGCCTTCTAAGTGATGTAATCCTGCTTTCTCTCCTCTGGCACAGCCAAGGCCAGGGTTAGAACCAAGTGTGTTTGGCTTCAAAGTTTATGCTCTCTTTAGTGACCATCAGACTATTCACCAAAGTCACTCGATAGAGCGTATGGAAATATATATGGATTTATGAACCTGTGACTAGGTTTTTCTGTAGTCAGTGAGAAAATAAGAAAAACAATGATAGTATTGAACGTATGAGTGCCTATCTTCATATAAGGTTATCAATTGCCTCTTTCTGGGGGGAGAAGTCCTGCTCTCTAAGATTACACTCTTTCTACTTCTAAATAGCAAAAGACCTTTTCAGTGAGAAGACACTACATCAGTTTGATAAATGTACAGTTTGGTTCCTCAGGCAAATAACAAATTATTCTAGGAAACACTGAAGATAGTAATTAGATATTATTAATGCTCATACATGGCCAAACATTTTGAAGTAGCCCTATGATAATTCCAAAGTACTTTTGTTGTTGTTCTTGTTGTTTCAATTCTACTCTTCTTCAAACGCCTCGCATTCGCCGATCTCAACCCTGGTAGTTCCCCCAAGAACCACCCTTCCCCCTTTTTACTAGTTTTATACCAGAGCCAAAATTACAAGAAATCCATCCACCATCAAACCATCAAGATAAATGGGATGATTTCCTCGTACCTTGCTAGCTGCCACACCAGCTTTTTTATTCACTTTATACTCTGGTGTTTCAGTCTGCATGAAGTAGATCTGGTCTTTCATATTTTCAAAATCTTCCTGATATTTCCTCTGTAAGACATTAAACAAGCTAAAGAACTGCTGTGAAAACAAACTGTACAAGGGTTTACATGAGAAGACACAGGGATTTGGAAAAGTTACCCAAAGTCACCCTGTCCTTGGTTTAGGCTGATCAGATTAGAATTAGAGATTGTGGTATCATTGCAAAAATGATTAGCAATTTTTAACAGAGATTTAGAACAATTAGAAAGGCTTTTCTTGGCTACTAAGAAAGAGCTCTTAAGGGCCAGGAGCAGAAAACTTAAAAGAAAAGAAAAACAATAGTTAGATTTATGTTTTCCAGTGAGGAGACACTAAATTAATCAATCCCATACCCATAGAGTTTGGCACCTCAGGCAAAGAATAAATTAAAAAGAGTCCTTTAACTTGTACTAACTGCACTTTGTAGTCAGTAAGAGGGTCTCACCATAATGTGCCTGTGAAAATTGGGGTAGAAATAATGGCATTTGACCAAAATAATATTTCTCAAAAGGAAAGAGAGTTTGTGAGATTTCTTTCTTAACAGGAACTCTATACAAGATCTTGCCCCAAGAAGAGGGACCTCAAGTGTTCTGACACCCCTTTGGGTAGAGCAGGTGGCCAGAAGTCACTAAGGAAAGGGGTCTTCCTCCCAGGACGACTGACCCTGGCCAGCCCTTCTCACTTACTGTGCTGATGTTTTCAGCATTCATTCTGGCATTTGCAACTTCAAAGCAAGGTGTCTCACTCCATTTGCCTTTGATTTTATTTTCATAGTCTTGTTTGTATTTTTGCTAGAAAAAAGAAAAAGAAAAAAAGGAAAAGACAAGCACAACTCATGAATTGGCAAATAAGGCAGCAAATTAAGAAATAATGATTAACTTTAAAAAATATCTTCTGCAAGCCATTCTTAGGTCCTTAATAAATGTCTTTTAAAAAGTCTTCCAATGTAGTGTCAATTTACCCAACCAGAAAGTTGGGTGAGGGGGCATAGAGAACGGAGAAAGAGGGTACTAATGCCCCCTTCCCTTGCTGAGTTTGGGGACTTCATTTATTCAGAACTTGCAGATGTCCCCTGATGTTTAAAGAAATAGAGTCAGAAGTCATCCTCTATTTATATTTCAGAGTTACAATACAACCTATCAACCTGAAATTTCTATGTCAAATGAACTCAGTCATTAATTTCTAAGCTTCACCAAAACCCCTAGTTATTCAGAAAGCAATAACCACAATAAAATTCAACTTGCAGGCTAACGAGTAGACCTTCTAGTTTAGAGCTAAATTTAATAGGAACTAGAAAGTAATTCAAAAATTGAATTATTGCCCCAATTGACTCCCAAACACCACTCCATCTGAATCCCAGTCTGTACACTCCTAGAAGGGAGAGGTGCTGTATCATCTTTGCTTTCTTATCCTCAGAACCCAACATAAAATGCAGCACACAGAAGTTACCTCATAAATGTTTGTTCAACCACACTAAACCGAGAGTTAACCAAGCTAACCCTAAACCTGGGCTCATGAGCCAGAGCCCAAGCTGAGTTAGAGCAATTTTCCCTCCATGGTTCATAAAAATGTGTTAACAGACATAACTAATGGGTCTCAAGGCACTGGCATGTGCCTACATCTCCATAATTCCCATTAAGGGAAAAGAAAGTGTCTTTCTGGTATACCTTTAACAGAAGAACTAAAGGTGAATGATGTGCAGAGTCAATGAGCTTGGGTTAAAGGAAGCTTAGCCATCACTCAAATGCCTAATTTCCTTTCTTCTCAAAAGGTTAGTATGCAAAATAATAGCCAACTGGTTTTTGTAGCTATAAATTTTAGAGTCTTGGGCCTGGGTTTAAACTCTGGGAAGAAGACCTAACTTTGTCATGACCAAATGTGTTATTTAGCCTCTCCAAGATTCTGTTGTCTCAGCCACAAGTGCTGGTGATAATATTTACAGAGAGGCCTGCTGGGAAGTTTAATAAGATCATTCGCTGAAGAGTGCTTTGTAAACCCCACAGTGCTAAGCAAATGTAGGATATGACAATTGTAATAATAATAATAGCTATCATTATTGTCATCATCATAACAGAAAGTCAGAAACTCTGTAAGAAAGAAAATTGTATGTGCAGGGAGGGAAAAGTTCTTCAGTGGAAATCTTTGCTAAGATGAGATGCATGTTATACTGCTGATTGATTTACCTGCACTTTGTTTTGAAGATTTAAAGAACTGAAGTCAATAAAATTGATTTTTGGATTTTCTAAGACTACTTATAGAAATGTTTCTAATCTTTTTTTTGGAAACAGACCTCTTCAAGAAATTGAGAAAGCTATAAAATGCTCACAAACAGTTATAACTTCAGAGGTTCTTGATGTACATATACCTCAGGTTAGGATCTCCTAATCTATCATTTTTTGGAGGGACGTGGCCCTACCTCCTGCTTGCTGTTAAAGGAGAAAAACCTTGGGTTTGGGAAGGGGCAATTGGGCCTGATCCCCAAAACTGAGATACTTTGAAATATAATTTAAATTTGAGAAGGTAGCAGATATTCTTAATGAGGTCTATATGTTGGACATTTATCAAGAAACAGGCATTGTATATGTAGATTTGTTAAGGATAATTGAGCAGGAGACTAATTCTCATAGTGAGGGATGGATGTCTGGTTTTTAAGAAGATATTAAAACCATGCAAAACAATAGTGTAAGATCACTCAACCCCCTCATCCAAAGTCCTTCCGTCTTTCTTAATCTTCACAGACATATCCAGGTCCGCAGGTATCTCCTCCTACCCAGTAGCTGAAATGGGTCAGGGTGGAGATAGAGCTCTCACAATCCACTTCTGATCACTGCCAAGTCTGGGAAGATTTTCATGATACAGGAGGAGGCTGGAGCTTGACCACTGAGGAAGTTATGGCCTTCTGCCTCATTTGTGGGTAGGACAGAAGTTGAAAGGACAAAGGTCCATAGGTGGAGGAGTGAGAAGAAAAGAGAGGTATGTGTCCACGCGGGACCCTCTCTACCAGCCAAGGGGTCTCACTCTGCACATCTGAGAGTAAGGCCAGAGTTTTTGTACAATACATGGAGACGGATTACCCATATTAGGGTCCAACATCCAACCTTCCCAACATCCAAACGCAACAGAGTTGGAGAGAAAGGTTAGGGGAAAACCTTTCTCTTCAAACTCTGTTATATTTGCAGTTGATGGAAACTTGGAAGAAAGCGTCAGTTTAACTTCTCTAGAAATTTTTGGTTTGTTTAACAGAGGAAAGTATGTCAGGTCAATTACAAGCTCTGGGACACCTTCTCTGGGTAAGAGGGTGACCATGTGTCCATAGATACAGTAAGCTTGTTTCCCTTCTCCTCAGAGGTCAGCTGAGGGGACTTCCGTGGGGCCATAAACTGGGTACCCTGCTGTCTTGCTTAAACGCATGGCTTCATTATCTACTTTCAAAATCCGCATCTGTAATTTTTATGTGGCCATCAAATGGAAAGGAATACGAAGGCAGTTAATTACCCTTTTCTTCTGTGAGTAGCTAAGCACTGGGACTCCTGATGGTTCCATTCATAGAAAAGTTATCCCTGCAGAAAGGGTATAAAGAACCCAGCTGGTATTTTTATTGCCCACAGTGGGCCCAATGCTGTCTGCTTGACTCAATCAAATCTCTTCTAGTGAAATCAATGGAAATCTTCCCAATTCTATGTGATAGAAGAATTTCCATGGTATTAGAGGACCAGAGCCTGGTTTCTTCATGCTGTGTAACAATATGTTACTGAAAGATGATTATTTTTTTAAGTTTAGGCTCCAGTTGGTATCAATGGGAAATTCCAACCTGAAATCTTCTATTTTTTCTTTTGTAGCTCTGGAAGGGAGCAGAGAGGCAGGTACAGAGAAACTAAAGGGACTTCCCCATCTTCTATTCAGGGCCCCACTTTCAGCTGGTTATGGGGTACATAGTTTCCCCACCTGGAAGGCCTGTTTCAATGAACAACTCTGCCTGTTCATCTATGTTAGAGCTACAAAATACAGCTGAGACAGAAGGAAGTAAGTAGCTGATGGCTTTGGCCAAAGGCAAAGGTGAGAGAATTGATTCTGACAGGTGTAGTAAGAAAGGCTGGCAAATGGCATGTAACATTAGTGTAATCACTGCAGATATGCAATTATTACCATCTGAATTGGGAGCTGTAAGAAAAGGATGTGAGGATGCGCAGAGAGCTCCACCCAAAATATGGCTCTCTAGTATAATGAGTATTTTGAATTAAAGGCCCTTAGAGATTGATGGAAGCTTGGAAGCTAGAAGAGACCTTTTTCTATCTACATAAAGACCAGACAGTCCCACTAAGGAGAACAATTGTTTCCTCCTAATACCCCCCCGCCCCACCCCTGCCGCATCCTATCTCTCCCTTTAGCTGATATTATTACTCCACAGGGCAAAGCCAGTTCTGGCAATGCTTTCAATGTATCCAACATTGTCACCTTGCCCACCTAGAATGGTGCCATCCAATGCATACGTAATGCAAGTCATTCTCATAGCCACATTTTTAAATCCTCTACCTCTCCCAAAGCACAGGTTCAAGTTTGCTTATCTGCCTAAGATCCGGACCTACGAAAGAAGAAATCAATTGCCTCTGGCCCCTTCTCTGAGTTTTCAACTGAATCTATATTTCAGGAAGGAAGACTAAAGTCTGTCAACAAACCTGGACAAACTTTGGTCAAAAAGTCATTGTTCGCTTTGTGAGCCCAACAGGCTTCACCCCAGACTACTATATGTTCTTCAAACCTACTGAATTCTCCCTAGTGATCATTTCTTGCCCCTTAACAGAATTCTTCTTCTCCCCATTCCCAATAACCTATTTTGCCAGAATCCAAGTTCCTAGTCTTTCTGTAACTTCATAAGCTTCAGCACCTCCTGGGGAGCTAGGGCTTCATTCTGAAGGCTCCTGTGTGAACACATTAAATAAATTTGTATGCCTTTTCTTCAATCAATCTGCCTTTTGCAAAGTTGATTTTTCAGCCAAACTTCAGTGGGCCAAGGAGGACCCCTTGGCCCCAACAGATGGATCTGAGCAACATGATTCAACAAGGGGATATTGAGTTTAAATGCATGCGAGTAAGTAGATAAAGGAGACTTTAATCCTATTTTAGGGAGGAAGAGGACATGATGCTGCTGCAACATGGGTCAAGGCATCTTGAGAGTGAGGAGGGAAGACAGTACCAGAGGTAAGTCACTTTGAGAAGCCCTGTGCCTCCCTTGTGGGATGGTTTGTTGTTGGGGACTTCTACCAATCCCAAGCATTTCTCCCCAACACACCTATTACTTTGGATGCACAAGGCATTAAAGAACTCAGAAATCTGGGTAAGACTGGGAATAAATACTGTCACCATGGCCAGATCTAGTGATTTTTTCACAGCCACCTTCCCCTTAGCTCATATTACTACTCCACAGGGCAAGGCCAGTTCTGGCAATGCTTTCAATGTATCTAACATTGTCACCTTGTCCACCTAGAATGGTGCCATCCAATGCATAAATAATGCATGTCATTCTCAAAGCCACATTTTTAAATGTAGAAACATGTGAGAAATAACTTTCATAATACAGTTTACTGAACCAAGTAAATCTGAAATATTAACATTCCAACATGTGATCAATATTAAATATTAATTTGAAACATTCTTTTATTCATAATTAAGTATCCAAGATCCAGTGTCTATTTCTCACATATTGGACACTAAGTGTTAGGGAATAAATGTCTGTGTCTCCATCCCCCAGTTTCATATGTTGAAGCCCTAACTCTCAAGTACCATGTGATTGTACTTGGAGGTAAGGGCCTTTGGAAAGCAATTAAGTTTAGGTGACGTCATGAGGGTGGGAACCCCATAATGAGATTATTGTCATTATAAGAAGAGGAAGAGACCAGAGTTGCTCTGCGTCTCCACTGTGTGAGGACACGATGAGAAGGCAGCTATCTACAAGCCAGGAGGGGGTCTCTCACCAGGGAGTGAAACTGTGATCTTAGACTCCCAGCCTCCAGAACTGTGAGAAAATAAATGTCTACTGTTAAGCCACCCAATGTATGGTATTTTGCTGCAGAAGCCCAAGTTGACTCATATACTTAGTTTATACTGATCAAAGTCAGGTGCTTCCTAGTCACATTTGGCTAGTGGGTTCTGTGCTGAAGAGTGCAGTGCTAAACCAACTGGCAAGTCTAAATTGGTGGAGAGAATGATTATAGAGGAGTTCAAAAGTAATTTTCCAAAATCACTTTTAAGGCAGGGGAATTGCTTGAACCAGGGAGGTGGAGGTTGCAGTGAGCTGAGATTGCACCGCTGCACTCCAGCATGAGACTCTGTCTCAACAAAACATATTTAAATAAGGCAAAAGAATATTTCTTTAGTAAAGAAACATTCTTTTAAAATAGACTTTAAATAAAAAATTAAAAATAGATTTTTATTTCTAAATGACTACTTGAAAACACCTTTTTATTTTTCTTCCAAGAAGATAAATTATCCTTCTCCCCCATCTTATTTATAATATCAACACTTTTTTTTTTGAGACAGAGTTTTGCTCTTGTTGCCCAGGCTGGAGTGCAGCGGCGCACTCTTGGCTCACTGCAACCTCCACCTCCTGAGTTCAAGCAATTCTCCTGTCTCAGCCTCCCAAGTAGCTGGGATTACAGGCACCCGCCACCATGATTGGCTAATTATTTGTATTTTTAGTAGTGATGGGTTTTACCATGTTGGCTAGGCTGGTCTCAAATTCCTGACCTCAGGTGATCAACCCACCTCAGCCTCCCAAAGGGATTATAGGCGTGAGCTACCCTACCTGGCCAATATCAATACTTTCAGTGGACCATGTATTTATGTACAGTTCTAAAGTTAATTTCTGCTTAGCCTCGGGAAAAATTTCAGATTGGTAGTATTCTTATTTGTGAATTTTTACTATACTTACTAGGTCCTTTATTCAAACAGCTCACAGTTAGGTAATCTGCAATATCAAACACTGACAAACATCACTGAATAGACATCATCTTCCATACTATTTCATCCTTCCTTACTAGATACTTTACTCAGAAAATGCTTAAGATAAAAATCTTGAGGTTTCATCAAAATTCAAGCAGAAGAACAAACTGCTCAACTCCACAGAGGGCAAGATAAAGTATTTAAAAGCAGCAGTATCCCAGGAGAAAGTGGCCTGATTTGGACCAATTTAAAATAGGAATTGAGCATGGGCCTATTCATCAGCGGAGCATCTGTCTCTGCATTCCTCATCAGAGCCACATTACCCAGAGCTAGTTTATTAGCCTAAATATAGGCAGACTAAGCTGTTTGCTAAGGCAAACAGCTTAAAAGTTATGAGGTCCACTGCTCACTGCTGTTAACTAAGGTATGTCTGAGATACATTCTTATTTTTATAAGTCTGACTGATAGGATAAAACTATACAAGGTTGGCTGGGCCCGGTGGCTCATGCCTGTAATTCCAGCACTTTGGGAGGCCAAGGCAGGCAGACTGCCTGAGGTCAGGAGTTCGAGACCAGTCTGGACAACATGGTGAAACCCCATCTCTACTAAAAACACAAAAAATTTAGCTGGGCATGGTGGCACACACCTGTAATCCCAGCTACTCAGGAGGCCGAGGCAGGGGAATTGCTCAAACCAGGGAGGAGGAGGTTGCAGTGAGCCGAGATTGTGCCACTGCACTCCAGCACGAGGCTCTGTCTCAACAAAACTATACAAGTTCTTCACCATGAATTTAAACCAGCTCTTCAAGGAAGTGTGTGCTTATTTGGTGACTCTGTAGTATTACTGCCATAAGTGAAAATGTCAAGTGACATTAGGATGTGGCTTCTGTTTTTAAAAGGTGACATTCACATTTATCAACCACTGAGTCATCAAGCTGGCCAAACATTCATTAACATAGTTCATGACATTTATGGATGTATTGCGTTTGCTGTAGAGTTTTTGGGGATCATATGTAAAAATACTCTGAGTGTTTGTGTTTCATCTTCAGGCTCACCTTTAGTAACCTTCCCGATAGCTGAAATGATTAAGCAGAGTTTTCAAGAGAGGGAGAGTCCCGGCTCTATTTACTTACCTTGCTCACTTGATTGGTTACTTTCTTGGCAAATTCTATATCTGGAGGATCGGCTAGAGGCGTGAATTGAGCCTGCTGTTCAGCGAGACCTTTTTTGTAGGCAACCTGATGAAATAAAAGACAGGGATGTATTTTAAAAACGATTATGCTTTCATCTTTATTTGAAGTCTTAAATTTTAGTGTAACATGTTATCATAATTTGTCCTTCTAGATGTCACATACCCTTGCTCTCAGTACTGCTGGTGATTTCTATTTTGTTTAATTTTCTTCCCTCCTCCTCAGGACTCATGACCCTAGATCTGCTTTCTTCCCTTTCTTTCCACACCATGGTTCGCAATTTCAATTATTCTCTTAACCAGCATCTTTAACTCCCAACCCCTTGTCTTTTTATCACACTCACTTAATAAAACCCCGGCCTTAGATCAACTTGACCATATACTTCCTCTGTTCTTATGCCTAGGATGCTGAATGCCACAGGAGAAAACGGGTGCCTCACGCCTGTAATCCCAGCACTTTGGAAGGCTGAGGCGGGCGGATCGCCTGAGGTCAGGAGTTTGAGACCAGCCTGGCCAACATGGTGAAACCCTGTCTCTACTAAAAATACAAAAACTAGTCAGGCATGGTGGCAGGTGCCTGTAAACTCAGCTATTCGTGAGGCTGAGACAGGAGAATTGCTTGAACCTGGGAGGCGGAGGTTGCAGTGAGCCGAGATTGTGCCACTGCACTCCAGCCTGAGTAACAGAGTAAGATTCCATCTCAAAAAAAAAAAAAAATAAGAAAGAAAAGAAAACCCACAACTCCATGGATCAGGCAGTGCTAACAAGGTAAATAGGCGTAAGAGGGACACAGGAAGAAGGTACAGGGCGGGGCGCCTCTGAACTCCAAGACTTAGCTTGAAATCTACGTGTCTGCCCAGTGGTGGGTTCTGTGAACAACAGCTTGCTTGGGGCTCTGTTCCCAATACTCTATGACCTTATGGTGTACAAATGCCACTTTGTTTTCAAGGAAACTTGCACAGCTCATTATGAGTCTCTGGTTAGTTCCTATTCTCAGAGGCCAGTCTAAAACCTCAAGACTGTCCTTAAGCCCACAATCAATTCCACCTTACTCTCAGCTTCCTCTTTCATAGAGTAAAGAAATGCTACACACTTACCTTCTCCGTATTCATCCCTCCTCTCCCACCCCTGCCCTGGATCAGAGAAGAAACATCCCTCACAGCGAATGGCTCCTGCACCCATGCTGCGGCCCCTTCCAGTACATCCTTTTGCACCCAGCTCTCTCAGTCAGCCCTCCTCTTTCTCACAACTCCAACCTCTCCTCCTTCATTAGCTCCTTCCCTTCAGCCTATACAAGACTTCTAACACCTTAAAATAGGTATGGTACCTATGAGTCATGCATATCATTTTCTCTTGCCTTACTTTCTTTCTTCCTTACTGACTCCTCCGGCTTTTTATTCCACCAGACTTGGCCCCGGCTTCCAACAATGCAGAACTAGGCACAGATCCCCAGACATACGAGGCCCTCAAATGCTTCAGGACCTCGTACATGCTGTTCCCTCTCCCATCTGTCTGCAAACCGCTGTTTCCTCTCCATGGCTCAGGACAAGCATGACTCCCCTCCCAAACCTTCCCTGACTCCTGAACCAGATGCAATGACCTTCTCCTGGGACCTCATTCAGCTTGGTCCTTAGCCCCTTTAAAGGGGTCATCAGATGACTCTGTAATTTGTTGTTTACATGTCTCTTTCCTCTTGGACTGTGAACTCTGGGATGGCAAAGATGTCCTATCCTTGGGAACCCTTGTTGTCTGCATAGTTTCTGGCTAGAGCAAGAGTCAAGGACTGATATCTCAATGTGTGTCTTACACACTGAGGCCATGGCGGGGGATGCCTCAAGAGGAGAATTATCCTCATGCTCTTCAATGACACAACTGTGAGATTTCTACAGATTATTTTCCCTTCCACGTGGCAGTATTCTTATTTATCAAGCAAAGCAGTTGAATAATCCCAAGGTTCCAATCATCTTTATACTTTAACCAAGTCTAACTATATCTTATTCCAGTAATACCCACCTAGTGCCTATAACAAAAGCTTTCGTGGGCATCAAATCAACTGGGATACAAAAGATAGATTTTGAAATGTATTTACACAAATTCCACTGCTTAAATTCTTTTAAATAAGTTAAGCCAGCTACAGTGACTCACGGTTATCCCAGCACTTTAGGAGGCAAAGGCGGATAAATTGCTTGAGCTCAAAGGTTCAAGACCAGCCAACCAAGGAAACATGGTGAAACCCTGTCTCTACCAAAAATACAAAAATTAGCCAGGCATGGTGGTGTGCACCTGTAGTCCCAGCTACTTGGGAGACTAAAGCGGGAGGGTTGCTTGATTGTGGGAGGTGGAGGTTGCAATAAGCCAGGATTATATTACTGCACTCTGGCCTGCGTGACAGAGTGAGACCCTGTCTCAAAAAAAAAACAACTGAAGACTTTATTTTAGGCATAGGACAACAAGATTTTTCATGGCTGGTTAAGTCCTTAGGGAAAAAGCAACATTTGAACAGGAGAATGCTTATTAAGTCTGACATTCTGCCAAGAAGTTTCAGACAAATCAGATCTAGAAGTCCTGATTTGTCAGGAACCTTCTTCAGAATTCTGCTTAGTTAGAATTCTGTTGTTACGGAGAAAAACAGCAGAAGTTAAAAAAAAAAAAGTTCTGTACTCTGCGTCAGCTTAAAGACTCTATGTGTGTGCAAAGTAGTTTGTCTCTACTTAGGTAATAAGGAAAACATGATAATTAGGGTTAAGAAAGACATAGGAAGAAGGTACAGAAGAGGTAGCGACAGCCTCTAAACCCAAGTCCTTAGCTAGAAATCTATGTGCCTGCCCAGTGGTATGTTCTGCAAACAACAGCTTGCTTAGGGCTCTGTTCCCAGTAATTGTAGAAGTTCACAGTGCTGACAGCAGTATTAATAGGCATGTCAGTAATCTGACACTGAGTGCATACTTGGTCTGCAATAAAAGTAAAAGCTATGCCTTAACTGCCACATCTTTTTGAGGAATAGGAATAGCAAGGAAGACTTTACTTCATTATTGTACATTCTCTTTCATTACGTCTTCTACTGTAATCGCTCAAAACATGTGGCCAATTTTAATTGTTTAAAGTCCATAGCATTAGAATGGCATGAAGGTAACCCTTCATCTCTCCATTTGATAGATGAAGGGAGAGAGGAGATTAAGTGTCTTCTTGGAAACCTCTCCCAGGCTTACATGACATGGCATTTCCTGGTTCACCTTCAACTTTTCTATTTGTTCTCTCATGCTTTGGCTGGCTCCTATTCAGTCCTAAGTGTGGGTGTCCTCCAAAACTGTGCCCTTGGCCATGCGCTCTTCTGCCTCCCTCATAGATGTTCATGTCTTCAACCATCACTTTGTTCTGATGACTCTCAAATATTAATTTCTTGCCCTGGTCTCATACCTGAGCAAGTGTACTAACTTTCTAATTTATCCATAGGATGCCTTGATCTGAATGTTCCTTCAATCATCTCAATTCTATTTCTCTTTCCATGAATGCATCTTTAACAGCTGTGCCCCTACTCACCCAGACCACCAGTCTACAGTCCGAAGCTCCTCTATGGATTTTTTTCTCTTTTTTGTCTCCAATATGCAATGCCATTCATGCTTATTAATACTTATTACTCTCAGATTCCTTTCTTCCTCCCCTTTGCCCTAATTATTACTAAAATAGATTTTTCCAAATTACCCAGTTTTTCCTAATCTCAATCTACCATATTGCCCATCAAAATTACTCCAGATTCTTTTTTTTTTTTTTTTTTAAGACAGAGTTTCGCTCTTGTTGCCCAGGCTGGAGTACAGTGGTGCTATCTCAGCTCACTGCAACCTCTGCCTCCCAGGTTCAAGCGATTCTTCTACCTCAGCCTACCAAGCAGCTGAGATTACAGGCATGTGCCACTATGCTCAGCTAATTTTTTGTATTTTTAGTAGAGACAGGGTTTCTCCATGTTGGTCAGGCTGTTCTCGAACTTCCAACTTCAGGTGATCCGCCTACCTTGGCCTTTCAAAGTGCTAGGATTAAAGGCATAAGCCACTGTGCCCAGCCCCCAGATTCTATTTTTATCATACCGTTTTCCTCTCCAAAATCTTATGATGCTCCTTATTTCTTACCATTCCATGTCAAAGCGATTTTGTATGCCTTTCAAGGTCCTGCTCCCGGCATTCTTACAAGTGCTCTCCGAATGAGGCACTCACATGATTCATTTTTGTGGTCCTTCAAAACTCAGACCTCATTTTGCCTGTGTCCCTTTGTTCAAGTGCTCCCTCTACTCAAAATGCCTTTCTTCTTCATCACTACCCATGCCCTTGAGATCACCACCTCCACATGGCCTTCTCTGATTACTCACATGTGTCCTTTCTTGTAGCAAGTATTAGACTATTGGGTTTTGTTTCATTTTTAACTTTTTTTTTTCTTGTTTGATATATAATACTTTTATTTTACCAGCCTGATGATAAATTCTCAGAGGAAGGGATGAAAACTGCTTGTAGTACTTTTCTGTCCTTTCAGGTATGCATGCATAATAGACTTTCAATAAATAACTATGGATCACTTGATAACAGCCACACAACAATATTGTGAATACGTGAGATACAGAACCACAAAGCTAATTTTGAAAGAGAAGCAAGAAGTACTCACACATTAAAACTGGTACCATGTGCTAGATGACTTGAAAATTTTGTTAGACCTTCTCTATTTCCTAACTTACCTACTGAAGGATAGAAGCATATCTTTATTATATTTGAATTAATTACATAGAAAGTGAAATAGAAAAGACATCCACTAAATTTGCAGGTGATATTAAGAGGGTGGCATTAAAAATTAGACCTCAAAAGTTAGAGATGCCATCAAATTGGTATGTATTATTTTGATTTAGGGCAAGATCAGATCCTAGGAGACATTAGAAGTAAATTCCAGTCAGTCTGAACTGGCTTACTAAGTCCAAATTGAGTATATGAGGTTCCAGGGATCTGATCAACAACTGACTGTCAAATAACTTGTCACTTTATAATACAGTGCTCTACTGAAGACTGGAGTAGCAGTCTGGATTTTCAATATGGCCTCCGGCAGATCCAACGGTCATGCGAGAAAGTACCTGAAAACAAGGGGGAGTGCTAGCCCAAGTGTGTCTCTCTGCTGCTACTGCTGGTTTCAAACCTAAGGACTCTAGTAAGCCTTTTAAGTTCCTCTAACACACGGTTTTCAAGATCTAGGATGCCAAAATTCTGGCAAGAGGGCTCACTGATTTTTCACTAACTAAATTATCTTCTGATAGCAAGAGCTCTTTGTGGGATAATTACACAAATGTGCTTTTGGTTCGTTTGGTTGTTGTTGGTATTGTCATTGTTTGTTTATTTTTAAAATGGGGTCTCACTGTTGCCCAGGCTGGAGTGCAGCGTCTTGATCATAAGTCACAGCAGCCTTGACCTCCTGGGTTCACGTGATCCTCCTACTTCAGCCTCCTGAGTAGCTGGGACTACAGACATGCACCACCACACTTGGCTAATTTTTTAAAAATATATTTTGTAGAGATGGGGGTCTTATTTTGCTGCCTAGGCCGATCTCAGACTCCTGGCTTCAAGCAATCCTCCCACCTTGGCCTCCCAAACTGCTGGGATTACAGAGGTGTTATCACACCCAGTCATAAATATGTTTCAACAAGTACACTAGTCAGGTCCCACACACAGAAAAAGGGAGACACACCACAATTTGGACTTGATGATTAGGATGGCAAGGCACAACCCTCCCATAACACTGTTTACTTAATAGATTTGGAAAGGTGGTTATGATTACAATAGGCTTTTTAAAATTGCCACTCTGTTGTCACAGAACAACTTCAACCAGAGCCAAGGGAAAAGAAGGACTCATTCTCTAGCGGGAAGAATGCTAGTCTTGGGCTCACAAACCTGGGGTCTGCACTAACTAATGTGACCCCACATTCAGGTTTGCCACCTATAAGAAGAGGGAATTGAATTAGATTATATTTAATATAAAGTATAAATTATATCTAATTTAAATGAGACATCATAAAGCATAATGATTCTAGATCTCCTCTGAAATGTAGCATTTATTCTCTTATAAAGAAGAGTTGCTGTGACCAACTGCCCAGAAGATGTAATTCAAGTTCCCCTGACTCTGCACACCTAAATGGTGTCGCTTGCTTTTCACTTACATCACTGAGAGCTTTCTGGGCCTGGGCAACTCTCCTCAGTTCCGGGCTATCATTGTAGGGGTAAAACAAACTTTTGTCTGCTTCCCAGTCTTCGGTGTACAGTTTCTAAATCAAAAAAGAGTGAAAAGTTAGGAGGAGGTAGGGTCAGATGTACACAAAATACATAATTTTGAATTCATCCATCAATGACCTAGAGAACCAGGTGAGAGCAAAGGTAAATGAAATTGACAAATAACTTCCCCCTTTCCACCCAGCTCAAGTCATTTTTACTGATAGCATGGCCTGCTTCTCTTTCGTACTTTCAGAGGGGCAGATGGGTCCGATTTTGTTTCATCTCTTCTCTGTGACTCTACCTGCCTTCTTGTTGTTTTTTTGTTGTTATTGTTGTTGTTGTTGTTGCTGTTGTCATTGTTTATTGATAGCACTTACAAGTACTAGCACAATGTAAGGAGCCAGGAAGCACTAGTTCAGGGCAATATAGTACACTTGCAAGATGGGTCACAAAATAAACCTCTAATTAGAGTAATAGCCAGGGACATCCAAAGTATAGCACAGGGTCTACAGAAAATTTTGAGATATTACTTTGTGGCTCTCTTAGCTGGCTCTCCAGCACACCTTTATTCTCCACAGACACTCCCCTCTGCTCCCAGGTTGCTCAAGTTCCCAAAGGACCCTCTCCCCACTCTGCCTCTCAGTTCCTTTTATCAAGCCCCACCCCTGCAGTCTCTCGTGTCTCAAGGCTACTCATAAAAACATTGGGGAATTGTATTCCAGATGATCAAGAGTTCACCAAGCATTATATAAAGTGTGTGATGGGATGACATGGGGAGATAGAAGTGACCATGGAGCAGGCCCTTACCTTGCTGAACATGGCTGTGTTCTTAACAGCCTGGACAAGTTCAGGGGCATCAGGAGGAAGCAGGTACTTATCCTTGGTGTCTTCCCAGTTCTGCTTGTATAAAACCTAGATAGAAGGAGGAGAGGACCTGTGGCTTGAGGTCTCACCCAAAGGCATGAGGATTTAAACAACAAAGGGAGACTCCTGAAGGCTTCTGGCTCAAAGGCTGCTGATGTGTTACTAGGAAAACATTGACCATGCCAACATCCTATAATACTCTTCCTACAATAGTCAGCTTTTGATTTAGAATTCTAATTTCTTTCAACTAAAAATTTACCTCCTCAGCTTCTTTGGTGACACTGGGACTGTATTCCATGCAGCAACAACCTGGAGCCGAGTCACAGCTGCCTCTTTGGGCAGGGAATGGACCCTTCCAACCACCCATACATTCTACAGGCCACTTCAGTCATCTGTGCAGCCTCCCTGATGAATGCAGGTATTGACTTCATCCTGCCTATGAGGCTGGTGAGCGGGATCAGGCCTGTCCAATTTTCTCCTCTAAGACCATGCAGAGGTGATGCATATGCTACTGAGTACCCCAGCCATCAATATCGTTGCCTTACCTTACTGACTTGCTGCGACACTTTCTTTGCATGTTCAATATCCTTTGCTTTTTCGTCTACATGACAGATAGTCTTAGCAACATCACCATCCATTCGATACTTAACCTGCTCAAATAATGCACAGTTAGAATTCATGACAGCCATGAACATGTGAGTATATTAAGGAATTTCTAACAACCACAGAGCATTACCCCAATGACTCTAGGTCTGTATCACAAAGCATAGTTTCTGCATTTTAGCTGGAAAATTGTGATCTTCAAAAGAGCACCTGCATTTACTGCTTGTCTGCTTGTCTGGCTGGATTTCCAGCCTGCTGCTTCTTGGCCTTACTGTCCTACAGGGTTGAGGACCACAGTGAGTTGGAGCTTCCACTCATAGTCTCCTTTAAGCTAAATGGCTAAGCCAAGCTTTTAGAAGTCTGTTTGGTTTCACATTTACAGCAACATGATCTATGGCTGATGCTTTTCTAGATTTGTGACCTAGCTCACGGTAATTCAATTCCTTATTCTCCCAGCACATATTTGGAACCCACAATTCCCAGTAGTAGGAATGTCTCTCTCTTTTATTTCAGCAATGCAGCCCACCTCACTGAGTTGATCTTGTACTTTTTTGATTCTACGAAGTTCTGGGGTATCTGTTGTGCTGGCGTATGGCTGTCCTTTTGTTTTCTCAAACTTCTTCTTGTATTTGTTCTGAAAAGAATATCCGATATTAGCCTAACAAGACAGTGGCAAAAATTTCAGGCAACATATTCACATCATCTGATTTTTTAAAAAATCCTTCAAGTTATAACAATTATCAATTGTAACAGCTTTCTTTTTGTTCCCTACCCTGACTCTCAGCAAAAAACTAAAATAGATTTGATAATTGCATCTCCTAAACATGGTTGGATCTTGGAGATAATACAAATTTATTACAGACTATTGTCTTGGAAATATCCTAAAATGATTCTATCAATCTTTTTTTTTGTCTGAATGCATATATAAAAAGCCTGAACCTCAATTACTTTAGAAAATAAATATAGAAGTTGAGTTAGTTAATTCTGAAAAGATTTGATTGCTAATACAATACAAAAATATTCAATTCACAAGTTGCCGCTAAACTTCAGTAGTTCAGATAGCTGAGACATCAACTGAATTAATGGCAGATCTGAATTACAGAGTATTCTGTAAATTTAGGAATGCCATTTCATTATTTCTGCTGAATACACAATGAATTCTTGCTTTAATGATAATGTGCATAATTTATCATTATAAATGTTTTGGGAATACTCTTGAGTATAGTAGTCAACAGTCTAAATTGTACTATTGATTTAGTTACTAGCCACTTAAAAACTATTATAGATCTTTGCTGACATTCTGGTCAGAACATCAGAAATTCTAGGTTCATAGGATCTGAATTAATAAGAATTTATGGCAATATAGTGACAAAAAAATTCTATCCTTGCTGAATACTGCAGCACTAAAGAAGGTAAGAAAATCTTGTTTTTAGAAATCTGTCTTAGATTATTCAAGGCTCTCAATTAGAAATTTACCAAATAATGAGCTGCTATCACCTAAGTAAAAGTGAATATTTATTGGTCAACCTCAATAGGATGGTTTTGACATAAACTTTAGTGTTAATAGAATCCAATGTTCTCTTAAGCTACATTTTATTTTTTTAAGCCTCCAGAGGATGTGCAATCAAGCCACCTAGTGAGACCTCAACCCATCACAGACAATCAACAAATGAGACCCATTAAAATGCATCTAAATCTGCTGTCAGTCAATATACCTTACAGAGCTGTACACAGGAATTTAAGGACCAGGAACCATTAAGAGCAGTTATTCTCAACCTGGGCTGCACTAGAATCATCTGGGCAGTTTTTTAAAACCCTTTTGCACAGGGCCTGGCATGGTGGCTCATGCCTGTAATTCTAATGTTTTGTGGGGCCAAGATGGGAGAATCACCTGAGGCCAGGAGTTTAAGACCATCCTGGGCAACATAGCAAGACCCTGCCTCTATGAAAAAAAAAATAGGAGATCCCACTCCCACAAATTTCTTTTTAATTAGCCAGACATTGTGGCATGCACCTATAGTCCTAGCTGCTAGAGAGGCTGAGGCAGGAGGATTGCTGGAGCTGAAGTGAGCTATGATCAAGCTACTGCACTCCAGCCTGGGCTACAGAGAAAGATTCTGTTTCTTAAAAAAAAAAAAAAAAAAGTCTTTGTGCACAGGCCCTAACTCTGAACCAATTAAACTAGAATGGCCTGAGCATCAGGAGTTTTAAAACTCCCAGAGGATTCCAGTGTGCAGCCATGGCTAATAACCACTGTTCTAAGGTACAGTCAAACATTTAGGTCCTCAATTTCAAATGAGTTCTTAGTCTGATCTTGGTTTTTTAAAATAAATGTTCTTCTTCATCCTACAACTCTTTATATTCCTTTTTATATACTGTTAGCTAGTCTACTGAAGAAGCTATTCTGCTGACATAGTTTAAATATGTTATAGCTTCTGTGAACTGACCTCAATTAAATCTATATTTATGATTTCATTATTCTAGATAGGCTAATAGTGATTAAATACCAATAAATGCTTTATGATTGGCCTTGTGCTTATCTTGCAGGAATGATTTCAATAAGAATGCTTTCTCATGCTGCAATGGTACAAATGAATTACATAAAATAAAAATTTAACAGTCATAAGAGCCCATATTTTTCAAAATAAGTTTTTGTTTCATACAAGTTTGAGAAATAAAATCCAGCCAGTATCCAAAACAGAGTGGGCTGAGATCAGTAATTTCTTAATAATCAAACCAGGTTAGCAGAAGTTGTTTGAAACTTACTGGGCTAAAAAGATCCTGCATTTTCTGACTGTGTGCAATGTAGGGGGTCATGAACTTTGAAGGATCCACCTTCTTCCGGATGACCTTCCTCCTCTCTGCTGGCTTCGCTGGTTCTGGCTGCGCCAGAGCGGGTTTGGAAGTTTCTGATTGCTCATAGTCAGACGTCCTTGTTGTCGTAGTCTCATAAATTTCTGTTATTGTCTGAAAATTTGATATGGAGTTCAACATTGTCGTGAAAGTAAAAACTGTGCTACCATGATCTCAGTATATATTATTCTAACTTCAAGTCAGATTTACATTCCTGGTGTTACTTTTCCAGATCTAAAGTAAGCCAAAGCAGAAAACCACATACTAAAGCCATATGAAGGCACATTAAGTTACGTAAATCTGAATGCTGATTGTTGGGACTGTGTGGAGTAAAAATCTTATTCCTTATTACTTTGCAACATTGCCTTAAGTTTGCATTTGCAGAAAGACACCATTGCCTTAAGTTTACATTTGCAGAAAGACACCCAAATACTTCAAAGTAGGGGGAAATATCAGCAATAAACTATTTTTTAAAACAGTTGAAAATCAAGTTGTCTGGGTAAAGTAAAAGCAAACTTGACATTGGGGAACAAAAAGTTAAGATAATCAAACAAAGCTCAAATTCTTGACTTTAATATTAACTTGTAAATGACTAAGGGAAAATCGGTCACTCATTCTGCAGGGTTTTAGGCATTCTCCACTGTAGTAGGAGACAAAGAATAATGAACTTTTTTTAAAAAAAGAATCACATCAATATTATAAGATATTTTCATTTCCTTGGCTTAGTCAGTTAATTAAGGTGAACTGAACTGCAGTACCATTTACACGAATAAATGCTTAGCTGGACAAGAATAATGATGACAACATAATGGGGTGATTATCCTCACAACAGTCCAATCTATGTAGTAGGCGGGAAATTACTATTTCTTACAGCAGGCTATAGTGGAAGACACTAAGACTCAAAGTTTGGGTCTAGTCCAAGGTTAAAAATAATGCATGTAAGAAAAAAAGATAAGCAGCCAAGTCTTCAATCCATCTCACAGTATCTTTCCCTTCACAACTAATACCATCTGTACCAAAGAGAGAGTCCTAGCATCAATTATGAAAAGAGAACCTAGAAAGGAAATTGTACATTTATAAAACCCCCTTCTAGTGTTGTCACATCATTGCTAATAGGTTGTTTTCTGCACATGATTACTAAGGCATGGTTGACTGTAAGAAACCAATTTACAGCATCCATAGATGTTAGTTTCTGTGCAGTCACAGGTTCTCTGAACAAGCTTCAGGATTAACCATCCATATCACTGTTTGTCATGCTCAAAGAGAAACAGCTTCATGAAGAAGATAAAGCATGAGTTAGGGATTTCGCCTTGGAAAAAAAAAAGGGCTTGAACTTGGAATATTTATGGTAATAGCTTATTTAGAATTCCTAATGTGCTAAAATCTGAGTAGCATTTCAATGCATCACCAGGGACAAAGCCTTGGAGGCACTATCCCTGGTGGCAGAGATGGTGTCCTACAAGTTACAACGCTACGCAACAAAACTGCTTGTTCCTATGCCAATCACAAATCCAAGGCCATCCCTTCTGCTACAGTTGGTTAATGGTGATAGCCGCTGACGTTCTAATTAGCGTCATCCACACAAAAAATCCCACACGAGCAATAGGGGGAACCAACCCCTGCTGTCTTGGATTTGTTGAATAGCAAAAAAAGGTGAAATAACCCATCAAACAGGTAATGTTTGTGTTTTCACACCAGCTTCTGGGCACGGGTAGGTGGATGAACTTCTGTCAGATGATCTCTTTTGCCATTTTTGTGGCCCTGGGAGTGTGAAAAAGAAGAAAGCTCTTCCGGCTTTAATGAGAATGCAGTTTATGCAGCTGTGGACTGAGCCTTACCTCTCCTGGCACCTCTTCATAAACCACTTCTTCTGTGTAGTACTGTAAATAGAGCACAAAGGCGTTGGCAAGAGAACCAAAGCAGAAACCACCTCACCTCTCCTCAGCTGAACCACTTAGGTGACTGCACTAGCTCAGTTGATTTGGAATGTTTGTGGGAAAGCCTGTTCATACTTTGGAACCCATTTTCACCTTGTAATACTTGAGGAAAGCTGAAGTGGATGCCACCCGAATGGACAAAGAGGTGCAGAGGGCTGAGAAAAGTGTATCAGGCTGTTTTTAATTAAGAGAAGCTATTTTACTTTACTGGGACATGTAATTTTTTTTCTTATGGTCCCCAGGATAGAATTTGCTGAGAAGAGATTACAATAAAAAGATCCTGAGTGTGTGGGTTGGGCAGAGAGGAACTGTGATAAAACTCACTGTTTGCAAACTAACAATAAAATAAAACAGTAACTCAAGTGTGAATGCATTTTTAAATGGATTGTATCATGGGAATCATAAGATCCCAAAGTGTATCCACATCTCAATTATTCCTATACCTCCCTGATTAGTAAGTTATCAGTTTCTTCTGGAGTGATGGGTGAGTCCCTTTCAATAGTGTGATTGTCCTAAATTTGTAAATGCTAAGAGATGAAGGGGAAAATGAGAAGATTCTTCATCACAAAGTATGGGAAAGGTAGGCTGCCATTTGCCATGGTGGCTCTGAGGTCATCATGGCCTGCATGACGGATCTGCAGCCTGGCTCTGAAACCGAGTCTACTTTTGTTCTACTTCTGACATCACTAGCAATAAATAGATGTGGAAAGGAACTGGTTGACATTTTGTTTCAGATGTGTAAGGAGAGAGGAATCCTGTCCTTAGCCTCACCCTGCTCTGCAGGGTGAACAGAAGGAGAGGCTCATGTAGGCCAAGCACATGAGGAAAGGGGTAAAGATGAAACACTTGGCTCACTTCTCAGTCAAAAAATGGATGTATAACACTTTATGCTTCATTTTCACTTATCTCTGACACCAAAACATATACAGTACTCAAGGGAAGGGAAAACATTAAGATGCAAAATTTCCCTCGGTGGCCTGCTTTCCTGGTTCAGTGAATTGTCATCAAATTATTTAACCATTGTCAATAGGCTGCCTGCTCTATTTCACCTGTGTTAACAATTGTCTAAAACTTGGCCTAATATTCCTTATTCTTGTCCTTTCTTTACTCTTGAGCTATTCTTTTAACTTACAATCTAATTCTGCCTGTATGTTATTACATATCACAACAAAAATCACAAGCACTGACAGGACAGAGAATTGCTTTTTTACAGTTGTGACGTTAGCACATGAGAAATACCATTTGGACACTCTAGGAAATATTATTTGACGCTGATGCCACATGGAGTCATTCCTATGGTCACACAAAACGTCAGTGGCTTTGGAAGAAAGATTAAACTAAAATAGAAGATTCGCAACTGTTTTGGATTTTCTCAGTATCCAAGTAAAAGCAGCTCTTTGGAAGCCATTCAATTTTACCTTTGCTGAGCTCTCATCCTTGGTAAATCCATCTTAGAAATACGCTTATAAAAGAGGCAACATTATTTAAATGGTTGGCATTAATTTGTATGCCAAATCTCACTCTTCTTTTAGAGCTATGCCACTAATTAGATAGTAGTACATCCTTGCTTCTTTCTCTTTCTTTCCAAGTTTAAGTTTGAGTAGAGAGAACAGTAAAACTTTATTTCAGATGTCCAAGATTCCCAAGGAGATATATTTTTAAAGCCAGTTCTTCTCTGTTTTCTGCATATTTTTAAAGCTATTTCCTCTCTGTTTTCTAAAATCTTCCCTGGCAATTTTTCGCACGCACCACCCTCCCATGCTCGTGATCTTTTTTGAGGTCAAAGAGATCTTGGTTCAATATTTTCTGGCAAGCAGTCTATTCGTTTATCACCTGCTGGTGAGACCCAGAAGCTGTAATGGAAACAAAATGGTAGGGTTCGGATGTCTAAAAATAGCCCCCTCCATTATTATGACATCTAGTTAAATCAGTCGAGTCTAGCACTAAGGACAATTTCCAATGGCAAAGGTATAAAATTATTCTAAGAAAGACAAGGGATATTTAAGTTGGAGACTAGAAACTGCTACTGGCATTATTATCACAGGGAAAATAACTTAATTTATAATTGTATTAGTGTTTGATAGTGATATTTCTGACCCTTAGAGACATAAGCAAAATGCACGCTAGTGATAATATCAGCATGAAAGATGTCATCAGCATTTAACCCAGAGAGGTTTAGTGTTACACTGTAGGAGATTCATTCTATTTTTCCCTCATGTCGTTCAGTGATAAAAGCAATTTTATTCATAGAATAAACAAATTTTCTTCATCTAAATATAGACTGGTCACTAAAATAATTTTCCAAAGACCAGTTTTGGCACTGCCACCTGGAATTTGGTTCTGGGTAGCTCTTACAGTTAATTTCAGTCTTATTAAGAAGCACAGATTTTCAGAACTGCCTCCAAGTGCCTTAGGCATTTAGAGATTTTCATATGTTTAAATCATCATCAATTGATAATTCGTAAGCACATTCAGATTCATGGCACTGTATTTATGTGAATTATAGTTCCAAGCCTTTGATTTTATTTCCTGAATGTGAAGCTAAAGGCAAGAGCTGGTGATGAAAAATCATAAGATGTTAAAAACAAAAGGATGTAAAATAAATATAAAATAAATGATTAACAGCTTTGTAAAATATGTTAGATGTCCACCAAGAATTGGAAGGAAATTTTTCAAGATACCCACTATAGTCTTTGTTCTTATTCAAAATTCAAAGGCAAAAGCTAGTCTTGTTTACTTAGGTAAATATATTGAAGTTGGTGGCAAGGTCTGGCTCCAACTGTCGCTGTGACCTTCATGCCTTTATTTATATTTGCGTGTATATGTGTGTCTGTGCACATGTGTACATATTATGTATAAAGTCTCACATGCTCATACAATTTCACACATATGATTATTCTGAATAATGCAGACACTAAGACACAGAGTTCTGTTCTCACAACTTTCTCTTCATCGCTAGCCCTTTGAACATCGGGGTTGGGAACTGGGGAAGAAAGTAGTTTTAGAAGACGAATTAAAAGCTGCCTTTTCTCCACACTTAGTTTTTTGAGAGCTTAAAGAAAAGCAAAAGTGGGAAACAGTGATATTTCCTTTCAATTCTAAATCCCACGTAATTACAGTGAAACTGAACATAAAATATTCCTTCTTATGCTTTAAATGGTGACTCTTTGTGAAGTTATAATAGACAACGTATTTTTCAAATGATTAATTCACCTACATGGCTTTGATTGTCACTACATAAAATAGTTTGCTGTCAGTGTTTTTTTTTAAAAATCTTACCTCCACCACCTCCTCATATTCTTCGTCATCTGCCATTTTTCCAGAGTAGTAGTGGCACCTACAAACTTTTCATATTCCATACAAATGAAAACACATTAGAGTCTATCCCCAGCACTGAAATTATCTTATGACATTATAAAACTGGAATTTGAAGCTAAACTATTGTATAAATTCATATATTGTTGCAGGCTCAGGGAGAGAAGACATTTAAAATACAAGTATAAGCAGCAGAAGCTTCAAATTTCTTTCTCTTTATTCCTTCAGTGTTGAGAATTGCTACTTCTACATAATCAATTTAGTTAAAATTGCAAAAGGAAATTGAGGAAAGGGAGAGAGAAAATTGAGAGAGTTTGGACTCAGGGAACAGAGAATTTAAACTTTCAAACACTTTGAGAAAAGACATTTTCCAGCAAAAAATTTGGTGAAAGAAGTTCAGCTTGGCTTTCAGAAGAGGCTGACATTTTTCCCCCCAGCACCAAAATTCTAAGAGGGCTGACTTAGTTTTCCATACTGCCCTGATGCACTGTTTGCAGTATATCTTAGACTTCATATTGGAACCCATAAAAATACATGTCAATAAATTTTAAAAGAAAAAAAGAAACCTCAAGGCAATGGGGTTATTTTCTTCCCGAACACCATTGGCTTCTACAGACTTTTTCTTTTGTTTCTGTAGCTCTCGTTCAAACCTGAAAAATAACGAAGTTGTAAAGCATTGATTGAAGTACATATAGGATTGTCAGTCCTTAGCCTAAGCTCCTAATGCAGAAAATAGCAAAAGGACCTCTCAAGGCCTCTACAGTTTGACACCAGAGTGTGGGATTCTTGATATGAAGTGGATGATGAGTCAGAACAGCTGTCCCTTCATCCAAAGATGTTTGCTGTGTAAGCCAATACCCTGCAGTGGCTGGTTTTGTTGAGCTAGCGAAACTGCCACTCCTCAGGCAAATGAAGCCCGGTAGAACAGGATTAATATAGGAACACAGGGCAACGTATCTTCTTTTTCATATAAATATATTTAGGGAGAAATATCAAATGCAAAAAAATGTTAGACAAGAGAGCCAACTCAGTCGAGCAATAAGTTGGTTAGTATAGGACTCGACTCTAATCCCACACTGTACATAGCAGATATTAGTAGGGCCTCAGTAGGGCAACGGGGTTAGACTTTTCCAGCCATATTTCTACCACTAATTTCCTCAGTTATAGCCCAAACCTTCGAGAAATACTTCAAGGGAAGTGGTGGAACATCTCCTGAAAGAGTATTACAGAAAAAGTCATAAACTGGCCTTACCTTCAATCTACCAAATAAATTTCCTCAGCAGCAAAGCCTCTCCCAACTCTCCCCTCCTGAGAACCCCAGGCAAAAGCCAGTGTGATGCCTGGGCTCCGAATCATCATGTGGCAAGGGCAACCAATCAGATCTTGAGTTGCTCAAATTTCAGAAGCTAAATTTACCAAGTGATCTTCTGAAAACCACCTGTTCATCAATTCCTCTAAAGGATAAAGGGTAACAAATTGCTTGCTTAGAACTATTCAAAAGGAATCAAATTTTACCTAACTTCCAGGCTATGTAGTTCAATTTGAGGTTGAATTTCCCATTTACTGAGTCCCCATTCAATGTCACGTTCATGCAAAAGAATTTAGTGGAAAATAGCATGACTTTGAGAGGCTTTGACGCTTCCATAGCTGCTTTCTTCACGTCAGTTGTCCTGTCTTCATGGCAGCAAATGCACTCACCCTGGTAAGATTCACCATGTGAGCTACAGGTAAATTACTGCTGTTAGTGTGGGAGAAACTGAGGAATAAGACCCAGTAAACATCAAGTTGGCAAAAGCAATTTTTAACAATGTGATGAGTGAAGTTAAAGGTGAAAACATTTGACTATGGCACTAGATAAGATATCCACAGGGTGTAATTAGAAAGATTCGACCCCATCATTTTTCTGTTACTAAACAAGGCGGGTATACCAAAATCCTATTTAGCACCTTCTCCCTCCATAGATAAGGCAAGCTGCTAGGAATACAGAGCCTCTCTGGTATGTAACTGAGTTAGTGATTTTCTATTAATTCAGATGACTCCTGGCTCCCAGAAGCAACGTATGAATGCGGACACAAACAGGCTCAATTTTTGAACAGCAAGAGCCGATAAAACGGAAATCAGTAACTTACAGAGAAAATAATGCCCTATTTGGCAAATCTGAACATAAGTCAGTTCCTTTGTAAAAACTATCAACAATTTTCTTAAAACTTGCTTAAAGTCTCTCTTGCGCTTTCTTTGTTCCTGAATTATTTTTTCTAATTTAAAATCTAATTCCGTCTGTAAGTCTGTATATCCTTACACATAGCAACAGAAATCACAGGCTCTTACAGGACAGAACTGCTGTTTCTCTGGGTTGCTCCTGTACTGAGGCAAAACCCCTGTGAGTCACCTATATCTTGATATGGATTTGAGACTAAACATATTATAATAGATTTTTTTTTTAAAGTTAAACATTAGAAAGTAATCTTGCCAGGTGTAGTGGCTCATGCCTGTAATCCCAGCACTTTGGGAGGCTGAGTTGGGCAGATTGTTTGAGGCCAGAAGTTTGAGAAAGTAATCTCATATTTCAAATATATGTACCTCTTCCCTTTCCATGATTCACATGGTAGTAAATAAAATCTAACATAATTGTATCATCTTAACTAATTATACCTGTTCATCTTGTGTGTTCTCACAGGTCTTATGACCAAAGGATATTTACATAATATGAGATCACTCACTTGGTAGCTGCAAACTAGAATTGTGACTTACTAGTCATTACATGCTGTAAAACATGTTGTTGAATTAAAAAATAACACAGGCCCATTTTTAAAAACATAGGGTACAAAATTATATAAAGTAAAAAATGAGCATTGACCTTCTTAAAGGTAGTCATTGTTAAGTTTCAGGTATTTTCAATATAGACATTGACATAAATTGATACATTTAATAACATGCAATAGACATCTTTTATAAAACATCACATAAACATATCCTACTCTAATTTCCACAAATAATTCTATTGATTGGATAGAGTATAATTGTTTAATCATTACTTTTTAATGGACACCTAGACTGTTTCAAGGTTTTTGCTATTGCAAAATGAAGCAAAACAAAACATACAGTAAGCATCTCTGTGCATTACCTTTGAATACTCATATGAAATGTATCTGCAAGGTAAATTTCTAGAAGTAGAATTACTGAGGCAGAAAATATATGCACATTTTGAAAATTTATAGATATTGTCATGTTGCCAGTCAAAATCCTTAAACTATTTTACATTTCACCAATAGAGAATGAGGGTTCCTCTGTATATATCTCAATATCTTTAGGGATTATTAGCCTTGAAAAACCTTTACAATCTGGGTTGAATGTGTGCTCCCAAAATTTATATGTTGAAATCCTTCCCCTCAATGTGTGGAAAGCGATTGGGTCATAAGGGTGGAGCCCTTGTGAATGGGATTAGTACCCTTATGAATGAGGCCCTAGAGAGCTCCATTGCCCTCTCTGTGCTGTGTGAAGTTACAGGGAGAAGATGGCCATCGGCAACCTGAAAGAACATCCTAGAGCCCAACCATGCCAGCACCCTGATCTTAGACATCCAGCCTCTAGAACTGTGAGAAGTAAATTTCTGTTTATAAGCCACCCAGCTTATAGTATTTCTGTTACAGCAAACCAAATGGACTAAGACACTCTTTATACATTACTTTTGAAGCCACCATGATAGTAAAAGAAGTACGACAGATGAGCAGAACCCCAAACTCCATTCATAGTGAAGTGTGCATCCCAGGAACAGGGTCTAAAAAGGAGCGGGGGCAAGAGTGAGTTCACACAAAATTACCCTGTCTTAGACCTCTTGGGATAAATTCCTCCTAAAAGAAAGCCCCAAAGCTCCTGCTAAATTGGCCTGCTGCAGGTTGCCTTAATAATTTGCAAAGCACATAAGAAGTAAGAGACTCACAAGACAGCTGGCTGTGTTCCCACCATGGCTACAAAGGGGTGAGTGCACCAGCGAGCAGCTTACATTTCCCTCCTAGACACACAGGAGGAAAACACTGCCACCTCCTTACTATATCCTGCTGATTCTAATCTGGAATGAAGCCCTCCAGAAACGAAATAAGAGTTCTATTTTACTGGCCTATCTGTGGCCTCATCTATGGAATGAGAATATATTGACACCCTGATTTATTCGTAGGTTCTTATTATATGCCTTGCACATAGTAAGTGTTCAGTAAGTGTTAGCTATTATTATTTTTACTATTACCATTTTTTTTACATTTTATGGGAAGCTTCACTCTTTATTCTGTATTTAACTGAAATACCAAATACCTCGAAGCTTCTAAAATCAGACAATAGTCTAAGAATTTATGAATATACAGGCATTTGACTAGAAGCTTGTACAACTGGCTACAAACCAAAGCCAGGGCAGTTATGTGTCAATAGCAGAACTTCGATAATGCTTCCCTAAATATGAAAATACAGAAGTGTCATGCCTGGGGACCAAAAAAGACAGGATAAGGGAGATGGAATTGTAAGTTTTTGTTGTTATTTCTTGATTCATTATTTTGATCAACTTCTATATGCACATAGCTTAGGAATCAAGCTTAAGTTTTGTAAGACTTGCTATTAAATCAGCACTTCCTGTTTCCTCTTTTCCTTTTTTCCACTCCCTAGAGACATCACTTAGACTCTTTTAGCTGAATCTTTTGTTATATTCCTTTACACGCTTAACAAAATGTCTACATTGCTCCTTCCTGATTTTTTGTTCATAGGCATCATTTACTAAGCTCCCATCTGGGAGGATGAGGCTTTAATTCTCTTCATCTAAACCACAAGCCTCACCTCCTGCTCCTCAATAAAGTTCTATACATGCAATTCAGAACTCAATGTACACATTTTCATGATTGGCCAAAGGCTATTCACAGCTGAACCCTGTATATTATTATTATTTTTCGTTTCCTCTACAAGGGCTTGTTTTTCTGGAAATTGATATTTTTCTCCATTTCTTTTATTTTCTTCCTTGGCTTAATTTTTTTTAGACAAGTGGTGTCTGAGAGAGCTTTCTGCAATGGTAGCAATGTTCTATACCAGTACTGGCCAGTACAGTAGCCACTAGCCACATGTGGCCATTGAACACTCAACATGTGGTTAGTGTGACTGCAGAACTGAAGTTTTAGACTTTTTAATTTGACTTAAATCCAAACAGCCACATGTAGCAGGTGGCGATGGTACTGGGAAGAATAATTCTAGACAGTTTTAGCACTAACACCTCAAACTGTCTAAGTCTGCTCTTGGTGTTTTCAATGTCTTTAAGTATCGTTCTATAAGTCTACTCATTTCCCCTTCTTAGATACCTCAGGGAGTCTTTTCTTCCATCTGGACCAGTTCCAGTGCAGCTGGAGCTCAGGGCTTTTCTTGAGCCCTCTCCACTGTCTTTCATTTCTGGGGATTCTTCTCTTCTCTCTTCTGAATTAGACCTTGGGTTTCCTGGATTCCATGTCTTTCTCTTGCTTAACTTTCTTGATTAGATGGAAAACATCCTCCAGTATTTTCCTGAGGAAGGATACATATAAGGTATGAACCTGAAAGTATCTGAGACAGGTCTCAATCAATTTAGGAAGTTTATTTTGCCAAGGTTAAGGATGTGCCCATGGCACAAACTCAGGAGGTCTTGACAACATGTGCCCAGCATTTAAAAAAACTTTTCATCAAAGTATAGTGTACGCATAGACCGAGACGTTCAGAACTGGAACTGGATGCTCATCCAAAGACTCCCTGGTGGCTTTTGAGCTGAGAGTGTGGGACTGGATGCTGGATTGTGGGACTTGAGACTTGTTGCTGAGCTTTGGGGCTGGATGTGGCCTGCAGTACATGGCTCCATTCTTCTTTTGCCTTACGTGACTATGGATGTGAACTAGATGAATAAGCCTTGTGGCAGAAAGACAGCAATGTAGCCCCATGATAACCCCTGCCTCCTGGTGATCATGCTTTTGTGAAATCCCCTCTTCCTGTTATGGGGCCTGTGCTATGCTGCTAACCAGAAGAATTTGGCAAACTTGTTGAGATGGCACTCCTGTGGTTACATTCAACATATAAGACTCCATCTTGCTAGCCAACTTGCTTAAGGGACTCTTCCTGCTGGCTAGATGAAGCAAGGTGGCCTTGGTGGGGAAGCCCACCTGGCAATGAACTGCTGTCATCTTCTAGGAGCTGAGGGCAGACTCCAGAAGAAGCCAGTAAAAAAGCTGGGCTTTTAGTCATATAGCTGGAAGGAAATGGTCCTGCCAAGAGTCAGAATAATCTGAGAAGGATATTCTTCCCCAGTCCAGCCTGCAGATGAGAACACAACCTCACCAACAACTTCTTTGCAGCCTTGTGAGATCCTAAAGAGGGCCCAGCTAAGCCCTGCCCAAACTCCTAATACTCAAAAACTGTGAAACAATGAATATGTCTTGTTTAAACCACTATGTTTGTGGCAATTGGTTATGCAGCTATAGGTAATTAATATATCCTTTGTTTAATCAGTAGAAAAGGGATCAAGAATATTCACAAGAATTTGGGTTTTTCTTTTTAATAAACTTTATTTTTTAGAACAGTTTTAGATTTACAGAAACAATTCAGGAGATAGTACAGAAAGTTATCGTATACCTTCCACCCAGTTTCTCCATCATTGACACTTTACATTAGTATGATACATGTGTTATAATTAATGACCTTTCTCTGTTCCAAGATTCCATCTCAGATACATTACATTAAGTTGTCATGTCTCTTTAAATGTGGCAAATTTCTCATACTTTATTTTTGATGACCTTGTCAGTTTTGAGAAGCGCAGGCCAAGTATTTTGTAGATCCTAGTACTGGAATTTATCTGATGTCTTTCCTCATAGAAAAGACTCGGGTTATGAGTTATTGGGAGAAGGACCACAGAGGTGAAGTGCCATTTTCTTCCCATCATATCAAGAGTAACTGCTATCACCGTGACTGACTACTGTTGATGTTGGCCTCGATCACCACCTGGGTGTGGTGTTTGGGAGGTTTCTGCTCTGCAAAATTACTCTCCCCACCACCCCTCTTTATACCACACTCTTTGGAAGGAAGTCACTATGTACAGTCAAAACCTAAGGACTGGAGAGTTACTCACCCTTCCTTGAGGGTGGAGTAGCTACATAAATTATTTGGAATTCTTCAGCATGGGAAATTTTTCTTATTCTCAATTTATTTAATGATTTATTTATATCAGCAAGGACTAATGGATATTTATTTTACACTTTGTGTTACAATCCAATACGTCTTTATTTTATTACTCAAATCGTTCTAGCTTTGACCATCGGCAGCTCTTTTAGTTGGCTCTTGCGTTCCTTTGACATGACCCCCATCTGTGTGTGTGTGTGTGTGTGTGTGTGTGTGTGTGTGTGTGTGTGTGTGTGTCAGAGAGAGAAAGAGAGAGAGAGAGAGAGTGAGCATTTTCTTACTTTCTGGAACTGCAAAATGCTCCAGGACTCCAAATATAAGTATGCATTCAATCTATAAATTTGGAAGTCATACATGTTCATTGTAAAAATTTCAAGCACTAAAGGTTCATGCAGATTATAATATGAAATAAAGTTTTATATATATTATAATATAAAAATTCTGATTCATTCTTTTAACTATTATTTATTATGTACAATATATGAGGCTCTGTTCTAGATGCTCCCCTCATGCAGCAGAAATCATTAGCTGCTTAAGCACTATACAGTTCTTCCTCAGTTGTGTCCATGGAAGGTTGGTTCCCGGACCCCCAGCAGATATCAAAATTTAATAGATGCTGAAGTCCCTGATATAAAATGATTTAGCATTTGCATATAACCTGTGCACATCCTCCTGTATACTTTAAATCATCTCTAGAATACTTGTAATATCTAATACAATGTAAATGCTATTTAAATAGTTGTTATACTATATTGTTTAGAGAATAATGGCCCCCCAAAAGTCTCTATAAATTCAGAATGTTTTTTTCCAAATATTTTTTATCTGTGGTTGGTTGAATTCACAGATACAGAACCCATGGATATGAAAGGCCAACTCTATGTGCTTCCCTTCTTGTCTATTAACAGAACCACAGTTTAGTGTGGTACAGAAATACGCCCATTTTAAAAATACACTCCTCAGATTCCCTAACAGTTAGGGGTAACCTATGACACAGCTTTGCCAATAAGATCTAAGTACAATTCTTGATGCTGAGGCCTGTGGGAAAGCTCTTATTTGACTGATGAGCAGGGTCAGACTCAGCTGGCATGCACTAGTTTTCTTTTGCTGATCTTCCCTTCTGTATGCCTGGAACACAGATGGAATGCCTGGGCCAGGGCAGCCATCTAGGGACTGTAAGGATACAGATCACGTGCTAAGAAATGGTAAAGCTAAAGGAGCCTTACCCTTTACTGATTTTCTTAATTTTTGTACATTTATTTATTTTTAAATTTATTAATGTATAATTATACAATTACAGTGACATTACTTTTCCCTACATACCAAACATTTTTTTCTATTTTTACTTTGCCAATTAACAATAAAGTTGGTTATTTTTTTCATATGTTTATTGACCATTTATAACTTTTTCTGTCTACGATTTGCTCATATCTCTACCCCACATTCATTTCTAGGCTATTCATTCTGTACTATAGAAATGATGATTTGCCTCCTGTGTATGATAATATTTTCTCCCAGTTATTTGTGGTGGCTGTGACCATAGAGATGAGTTGAACTTTATCTTCGGTCAAGTCTGTCAGTCTCTTCCTTTTAGTTTCAATACCATTTATTGACTAAATTGAATTTGAAATACTGCTTTTAACACACATTAAATTAAGATGTATTTCTGTTTCTAGAGTCTCATGTCTTTTCTTGTTTTCTTTGCTTTTCCTTTTTTTTCTTTTTTGAGACAGGGTCTCACTCTGTTGCCCAGGCTGGAGTGCAGTGGCCCAATCTCAGCTCACAGCAACCTCTGCCTCCTGGGTTCAAGTGATTTTCCTGTCTCAACCTCCCAAGTAACTGGGATTATAGGTGTGGGCCACCACACCTGGCTAATTGTTGTTTTTAGTAGAGATGGGGTTTCACCATGTTGGCCAGGCTGGTCTCAAACTCCTGACCTCAATTGATTCACCTGCCTTGGTGTCCCAAAATGCTGGATTACAGGCGAGAGCCACAGCACCTGGCCTTCTCATTTTCTTTACCTCCTAGGATTTTTGTTTTTGTCTTTGACTTCATTTGGTTTTGCTTTCTTATGAAATGTAATGCATCGGAAGTTATATAAAACTTATGTGTGCAGTTTAGCAAATGGTGGTAAAGGGGGAAGCCATGTAACTATTAATATTACACTAGTACATAAAGGTCATCTCTTGATCTTGGCAGTAATAATTTCCTTGCTTTTTTTTTAAATCACAAATGTATGCATTTCTAAACAATACAGTTTTGTTTTGTCTGTTTTTAGATTTCATATAATAGAATCATGCTATACACAATTTTTGTAACTTTTTTACTTTTATCTGTTTGTTGATTTTTATCATTGTATAACATTCTACCAAATGGCCTTACTTATATTTACACATTCTGTTGTAGAAAGGTAATTAGGTCTTTTCAACTTTCATCATTTAAGAACAAAGATGAAATGAACATTCTTATACATTGTATTCTTGTGTGGAGGGGTGGAAAATTTTTCCTCTACCCTCTTAGGTTCTGCGGCTTGGCTTGGGAATTAAACTGACAATAGACAGATTAACAGGAGAAAAAAAATAAATTATACTTGATGTTAATATTCTTATATGTACATGGAGGCCTTCATATTTAAGAATAGAAGACCCAAAGACGTGGATAGGCCTGAGAACCTATATTGCATTTCAGTAAAGAATAGTGTGTGGTGGAGACATGGCAAGACAGGGGAAAGAGCTGGTTTGGGCTATGGGTGATAACTTATGGGAAAGTAAACAGGAAATATTTGGGAAATACTAATGCAAGATAAGGGTTATTATAGTAGGTTTGTTTGTACAGATTCATCTCAGTGTTGACTTCCCCATCTCAAGTGATAAAAATGTTCTCTTCCTGGTATAGGAAGGACACCTTTTTCATAAGAAATGTATGCTCCACTTTTGGTTAGGAAAGGGTTAGTCAGAGAGCCCTTCGTTCATCTGCTTTTTTTCGATTACCTTCAATTCAAAATAATCAGTATGTGCCTGGTGCAGTGGCTCACGCCTGGTAATCCCAACACTTTGAGAGGCTGAGTGGGCAGGTCAGGAGTTTGAGACCAGCCTGACCAACAAGGCGAAACCCTGTCTCTACTAAAAATACAAAAATTAGTCAGGCATGGTGGCTGGCACCTGTAATCTCAGCTACTCAGGAGGCTGAGGCAGGAGAATTGCTTGAACCTGGGAGGCAGAGGTTGCAGTGAGCTGAGATCGTGCCACCCCACTCTGGCCTGGGCAACAGAGTGAGACTCTGTCTCAAAAGCAAATAATAAATAAAAATAATCAGTTTGTTAAAACAGTAAAAAACATTAGTATGTTTAGTGTTGGCATGCTCTGATCACCTTCAGGAACCACTGACAATGAAATCAGTAAGGTATGCAAATAGATGTGGAAATTATAGGTTATAGAATATGCTTATCTTCAATTTTATCAAATAATTCCATCTATTTCTCAAAGTGTTGGTACCAATTTACATTTCATCAGTCATGCATGCTCCTAACCTGGCCATCACTTAAGATTAGGCTTTCCTGCTGCGTGTGGGTGGTCACGCCTGTAATCCCAACACTTTGGGAGGCCAAGGTGGGAGGATCACTTAAAGCTAGGAGTCTGAACCAGGCTGGGTGGCATTGCAAGTTCCTGTCTCTACAAAACAATGTAAAAATTAGCCAGGTGTGGTGGCATGCATCTATAGTCCCAGCAACTCTGGAGGCTAAGATGAAAGGGTCACTTGAACCCAGGAGTTCAAGGTTACAGGGAGCTATGCTCACACCACTGCACTCCAGCCTGGGCAACACAGCCAGATCCCGTCTCTAAAAATGAATGAATAAATAATTTTTTTTTAAATTAGGCTTTCCAAAGTTTGCCTGTCTAATGGGTGTGTAACAATATAATTATGTGATTTTCATTTTCATTTTCATGACTACTAGTGGGACTGAACTCCTTTTTATATGTTTGTTAGCCAATTAAATGTTTTGTTGTTGTTTGAGAAGTGTCTGAGTCTCTTAGCCATTTTTCTGTTGAGTTGTTGACATTTTGCTTACTGATCTGTAGACCTTCTTTATTCTGAGTAACCTTTGATCATCCCATGTGTTGCAGATGTCTTCACCTCTCATTGGCTTTTCATCATTTTCATACTGATATACGATGAAAAGTTTTTAATTTTTATATAGTCAACTTTATGAATCTTCTCTTTTGTGACTAGTGCTTTCAACAAAAAAACACTTTGTACCCAATGTCACAAAGATATGTTCCTATATACTCTTCAAAAAGCTTTAGAGTTTTACCTTTTACATGTAGGTCTTTAATCTGCCTGGAAATTATTTTTCTATGTTATGAAGAAGAGATTTAATTTTATTTTTAGTATATAGATAGACAATTGTCTCATATTTTATTGAGAATTCCATCATTTCCCAACAGGATAAAGTTCCTCCTCTGGTATCAATATTTTCTGTTATCCATATTGTGAGTTTTTTCTGAGCTCCCTATTATATCCACTGGTTTATTTGTCTACCCTTGCACCAATACCACACTATTTTAATTCTGTAGCTTTGTGGTATGTCTTGATTTCTTGAAGGGCAAGTCCTTTCACCTCATTCTTTATATTCAACAGAGTTTTTGGTTATTCCTGTCTTGGATAGTCCACACAAATTTTACAACCAGCTTATCAATTTCCCTGAAAAGCATAGTCTCTTTCCTTAGTCAATTCTGTTTCACTGTTCCTAAGTCAGTATCACACTATTTTCAGCTCCTGCAGCTCTTTAGTATGCTTTCATATCTGTAAAGCAAGCTGCCCCAATTCTTCTAAATTTCATTTGGATATTTTATATTTTTGTTATTTATGAAGTACTTAGCCTATCATGTTTCATTAAAATTATCCTTGGATTTTTAAAAAATAATTGCATTGAAGCTGGGCACAGTGGCTTATGCCTATAATTCTAACACTTTGGGAGGCCGAGGTGGGTGAATCATGAGGTCAGGAGTTCAAGACCAGCCTGGCCAAGATGGTGAAACCCCATCTCTACTAAAAATACAAAAAAAAAAAAAAAATAGCTGGGCATAGTGGCAGGCACCTGTAATTCCAGCCACTGGGAGGCTGAGGCAGAGGATTGCTTGGATCTTGGAGGTGGAGGTTGCAGTGAGCCAAGATTGAGCCATGGCACTCCAGCTTGTGTGACAGAGCAAGACTCTGTCTCAAATAATAATGATAATAATAACAACAACAACAACAATTGCATTGACTTTATAGGTTTGCAAGAATTGGTACTTTTATAATGTAATCCTCCCATTCACTTTCTTTTTTATGTCTACAGCAAAGTGTTAAGGCTTTATTTATATAGGTCTTGCATGTTAAATACCGTAAGTGTATTTGTGGGTATTTTAAAGCATTTCTTTTCATTGTGAATTTTGTGTAGAAATTCTAGTAGATGCTATTTATCAAGCTTCTTACTTTTTATTGCCATTATTGATTTTGTATTTATTATTAACTTTTTTTGTAGAATTTATTGAGATGAGAAAGGTCACACATTTGACATTTTGATAAATGTCGGCCATCTTGAATCTGAAGCATAGAGCTAGCATTTTAAGTACATTTTGAATAGGATTTCTGAGAGGTAGAAATGACAGGGGGAAGAACATTCCAGGATTAATGAGCAATAGCACAGAGTTGGGAAGGTGTGTGGCCTATTTGGGAAATATAAATTGATCTGGTTTAGATCAAGTATAAGGTATATGTAGAGAAGCAATGGAAAGCCATAAAGCTGAAGCTGTTTTAGAGGACCATAAACACCCAGCCAAGCAGTAGAAAACATACGTTCTGACATTGTCATATTGCTATTCTCTTCTACATAATATCTGATTGTACTTGTAATTCAATCAGATGTTAGCAAAGTAGAAAGAATACATTATACAGTATGTAATTAAACATATTCAACTGTGAAACATGCAGATTCAATAACACAGCAGGAATACAGGTATGAATACAAATCTACATCAACATTGAAAAGAGCTTTCTCAAATTATCATACCTCTCAAGTGTTATCTACTTTTCAAAATCCATGTGAAACACAATAAGGTTCACTAATGCTGCCCCCTCATCCTTCTAAACACTCCTACCTCCTCCTACTGATGTTCCCTAAAAGCAGACCCCAAGAAAAATACGTCAAAACAGAAGAGAAAGGAGAGGTTTCAAAATATTAAATTACCCACTGATCCATTTCTAGGTTGCTTTTTTACTGTGATTTCTTACAGGATTTAGATACAGATTTATCTTCTAAGTGAGGTATTTCATTCAGTTTTATTGTTTGGAGAGTCCTAACTTTGGAATTGTGTGTCTCTTGATCTCTGCATTGAAATCAAAGTAGCCAAGGGTTGTATGTGTTTTGCTTCTACTCTTTCCATCTCTACAGCCAAGTGCAAAATTGCTCTTTTGACCCACTATCCACAGTTACTTAATTGTTACAGAGAAAATTTTCAAATTTGGCCACAATTTACTCCCCATCCCAAACCAGACTTTGCAAGTCATTGGTCTCAAAAAATACCACTCTTAAATTGCGGACATCTAAGGAGCTTCCAGTATGAGATATAGCAAAAACCATTTCATGTATGGCTTGTCAACTAACTTTATAGGCAGTACCTCTAACCCTGGGCCTCCCACAAATTGTGTGTGCGTGTGTGTGTGTGTGTGTGTGTGTGTGTGTCTGTGTGCATGTGCACATGTGTGCATATGTATGTATTTGCACATTTTTTTTTCAGGAAAATGACTTCCAGATTTAAGTTTGAATTGATAAGTCCTTACATTGTTGTTAGTAATGTCTTAGTATTTGAAAATTACACATTGCATGTATCCAGGTATATACATATATGTATATGAACATAGAGGCAGCCACAGGATTTGCAATATAAAATGTAGTTCCAGCTCAGATGACAATTTTTAAAATAGAATATATATATTTCTATGTGTATTAATTTTTATAGAGCTGGTCTTGAGGGAGGAAGTTGTTGCATAACTTCTACTGAGCAAGAGAAGTCTGTGCAGAGTAAGTGGCTTTTTATGAGGTCTTGTAGATGCCTAACTAACTCATCTGAGCCATCCTTGAACAGTCATATTTTAATATTTCTTTTTTTAAATTGATTAAATAGTTCTAAGTGCTTTTCATGAAGAAAAAGCAGTCCAGAAATTCGTAATTCCTTTGACAGAGTTTGAACTAATAGCTAACTCACCTTTCCATCATTGTTACTGAAAGTATCTGGGACCAAAACAGTTGTTTCACAAGAAAAAGAGAGTGAAAAGGAGAAAGTCTATCAGCAGTAACTTTTCAGGGTCATTATATGGCATCTGATGTTGAAAGTTTGACAACAGCAAATACAAGTAGGTAAAAAATGAACAATTGTCCCATTGATTCCAGATCCATTTGGCTCACAGGACACTCTATGTAGTATAGGTCCTTTCCTGAAATCCAGTTCATTGTGGACTGTACATTCTAGCTGACCCATTTAACATAAGTAGTTTGGAGGCCACTGAAAAACTAGGTTAGTTCTAGCATTTCCAGTGACCTCAGATATGCTGAGGAAGGGCCAAGATGGCATTATGGGCCCTGAATTAACAGATAAACTGAGACACAAACTGAAGCCCAACTTGGAGCATTCCTGGGATTATCATTTCAGTAGACAGCTGTCCAGAGTGGGCATGACCTGGGACTTGGTTAAACTTGAGAATAGCTTTTTCTAAAATGTAAGACTGGTTCCATAACACCTCTCTCTGGCTTCCTTTCCTCTTAGGTGAGCAAGGGAATTGGGAGAATCATTAGTCTCAGAAGTTGGTCCATGAGAAGAGGTTTCCATTGTTAGCGAGTGTGGGAAATTCTGAACATTAAAGCATTTCTGTGGGATTTGTAAACACATTCAATTGTAATGACCCCAAGAAACAGAGCCTTGAAGTAAAATAAATCTTCTGGATTTGTTCTACTTTGCATATCTGAAAACTATATGACTATAAACCAATATATTTAAGTAACAGTTCATTTTCTTCCATAGCATATCCCCACCTTAACACTGTCCAGAGTGGCAACTCCAGACCTGCCCTGGTCTAAACTCAAATCCTTGGGACTGGCAGAGGACAGAAATGGCACCCATGGCTGGGGAGAGAGGCTCAGATTACCATCCTCCCCACCTCTGATTGGCATGCTATTTAATTTACAACTAAATGTGTTACTCTTGGAAGTCACTCTCCTGCTTTGGGACTCATTTTCCTCATCTGTCAAATGAGTGAGGTGAATGACCCTTTCAGCTCTGTCATTGCACCAAGTATCCTACCCATGGGTGAGTTTACTTTAAAATTTGACCTCTTCCCAGCCCCTTGGGCTGCTGAGTGACAGACACCACAGCTAATCCTCCATAAATAGATGTCCCATATCTTGAGTCTCAGGATGAATTTATAGCTGAAGATTGACACTTGGTAACTTTTAAACAAGACTAATTTGACCTCCAAGAAAAAATGTTATACCATTTTAAAACCATTATATTACATTACATTACATAGCAATGTTATATGTTTAAGAAATATGAATGATACCCCAGATTTTTATTATTATTTATTTTTTGAGGTGGGGTTTTGCTCTTGTCGCCCAGGCTGAAGTGCAATGGCACAATCTCAGCTCACTGTAACCTCCACCTTCCAGGTTCAAGTGATTCTCCTGTCTCAGCCTCTCCAGTAGCTAGGATTACAGGCACATGTCACCATGCCCAGCTAATTTTTGTATTTTTAGTAGAGATGGGTTTCACCATGTTGGCCAGGCTGGTCTCAAACTCCTGACCTCAGGTGATCCACCCGCCTTCACCTCCCAAAGTGCTGGGAATGCAAGTGTTAGCCACTGCCTCCAGCCTGGATTTTTATTTTTTAAAACGTGTTTAAAGCTACCCAATAGTTACTGGTTAACTTCTCTGGACAAGACAATATGCAAGAGGAATGTCAATGAACGTCAGAGCTTTTCAGGAGCCACTGGGACTAATAATTACTTTTTACCTAAAATATTTCTGTTTCCTTTCGCTTTTCCTTTTTATGAAAAGCAATAAAGGACCTTTCAACATGACTAGTACAGTTCCTCATTGGTCACAGGTGTGCGTCATTTGATCACCCCAGGAGCTTAACAAGTAGCAGAAATATTTGGTTCCTCTGTCATTTTGCTTAGCTCTAAATGGTGGTAAAATCAATACGATTCCAGCTGATTGAAAAAAATGAATCCAAGGCTGCAGAGACTTGGAGGAATCAACAGTAAAACGAAAACCCAATTTAAATGCCCAGGAAAATATGAGTTTCAGGAAAGAGTATTTGTCATGAACTATGTGTTTGTGTGCCTCCTAACCTCCAATGCAATGGTATTTGGAAACGGCACGTTTGGGAGGTTTGGATGAGCTCACGTGAGTGAAGCCACCATGAAGGGATTAGTATATCTATCAGAAGAGAACGAGACCAGAGCTCTCTTGCTCTCTCTCTCTCTCTCTCTGTCATGTGATGAATTAATCAGAAGACTGCCACCTGCAAACCATGAAGAGAGCTCTCACCAGACTCTAAGTTTGCCAGCACCTTGATGTTGGATTTCCCAGACTTCTGAACTATGAGAAATACATTTCTGTTGTTCAAGCCCCCCCAGTCTATGGTATCTTGGTATAAAAGCCCAAACTGACTAACAGTATTTCAAAAGACTACCCAAGGTATGGTATTTTTAGTGAGAAAAATGAGAGAGTAAACTAATAATGTGCTAATCTCAAGTGAATATCCAAAACAAAATCCAGGACCTGATTAGCCATTTGGAACTGACTTCTGCTGCCTGGAATAAGAAAGGAGTCCCACATGTAAGGAAGATTAAAATGCACTATTTCTAGAGGCTAAACATCTGACATCCTTAGAATACCAAAAGGAATCCTCTTCCCCATCCCAGATCAACTCACCTTAGTGGCTTTCTCTTTCTCTAGTTGCACAAAATGGGAATGAACACAGGGTCACAAGGCCCATTGTTGCTTTGCCAGAGTCACCTGAAAGTTCAGACCAGGAGCCTTAACAGAGACCATTATTGGCATTTAGTTAGAGGTTGCCCCAGATGGTGTTTATGCACGGTCTTTCCCCTGGCCCTTTGAATATATTCCCACCATTTATAAAGCCAGCACCTGCATCTCTGTGCCTGAGGTTCTTTCCCCAGGATTAAGTGAAGCAAGCTGCAGACCAGAAGTGGTAAGGACTCAACATGCCTCACCTGTCACCAGATACAGCACTCAATCATGACTCTCAAGAGTGATCGTATTAATGCCGCAGCTGCCTCCCACCTTGGTTGGGATCATTTTGAGCTTTGCACTTAACTCAGTTTTCCTGTGGCTTAATGTCTCCACCTTCTCTTCCCTGTAAAACATGCCTTTCTTTCCTGGAGTTGCCTGCGCTTTTTAAATAAAGTAGTTTCATTTAAATCCTCTTGGTGTCTGAATCTGGAACAACTCACACTAAGACTCATTAAATCCAATGGCTATATCACAACATGAGCAAGGGAAGCTTTCAAAAACAGATATACTGCAAAGGCACTGGTTATGTAAAGTCTTATCTCTACCACACTCAGGCCTTCAAGAGGCCGCTTGAATAGGCAGGACACAGTCTCATGTTACTGTCCATGCCGTTTAGCCCACCTAACATGCTTTGCTCCATCTTCTCAGCCCACCTGTGTATAATTCCTTCCTAGAAGCTACATTGAAACCTAACCACACTATTCTCTAGGATAGTAGTTCCTGAGAAGGCTCCTAGTGGAGCCTTTCGGTGGAACCATTAGGTGGCCATGGTAAAGCAGCAATGAGTCTCGTGACTCTGCATTCATTCCCATTTTGTGCAACTAGAGAAAGAGAAAGCCAATAAAGAGAATTTAGGAGAGGTGGAGAAATAATTCCTTTAGGTATTCTAAGGATGCCAGTGCATTTAGCCCCTGGAAATAGGGGCTAAATAAATTTTAATCTTCTTTACATGTGGGACTATTTTTTGCCTATTCCAAGAAGCAGAAGTCAGTTCCAAACTGTTAATCAGGTCCTGGATTTTGTCGGATACTCACTCAAGATGAACACGTAACTAGATTACTATCTCATAGTTTCTCACTATTCTTGTCGCCAAAAATACCAGACTTGGCTATTTCTTTGAGTCAGTAAGCCACTGACTGTGTTAGTTTGGGCTGCTGTACAAAGACCATAGACAAGGAGGCTTAAGCAACAGAAATTATTTCTCACAGGTCTGGAGTTTGGGAAGTTCAGGATGGAGGTGCTGCAGAATCAATGTCTGTTGAGGGGTCTCTTCATAGTTTGCAAACAGCCATCTCGCTGTTGTATCCTCACAGGTGAGGTCCAGAACCAGCAGCATTAGGATCACCTGGGAACTTGTTAGAAATGCAAATTTGTGGTCCCTCATCTAGCCTACTGAAGCACTACTCTTGGGTAGGGGGCCAGCAATCTCTATTTTGACAAGCCCACCAAGTGGTTCTAATGTTAAAAAAAAAAAAAAAGAAGGTTGAAAACTCGCTGCTCTGCACCCCCAACCCCAGCTCCCCATCATCTTCCACATTCACTCAGTTAACATAAACCCTCAGCACCACCGCCCACCTCTCTCTCCCTACCTCTTGTCTTCTCTCCCACTGCCACTGCTTTAATTCACACCAATCAATATTTCTTACCTGACTTATCAATACGGCCTCCCTACTCACCTCCCTGAATCCAGGCCTCCAACTCTTCTCCGTCAGCTGCTGGGATTACCGTCTAGAAAGCCAATGTGTTAAGTTCCTCAGGTGTTTCAAGGAGTGCCTGAAATGCCACCACCACCGTCCATTCTGCAGGGTTTTTGAGGCCCCTCCAGTGCCCTGCTTAAACAAGCAATGGGCACGTGAAAAACAGCCCGTTATAGCCGTATGAGAGCTCGGGGGACCACAGCTGAACAATTCAGTTTGCAGCAGTGAAGAGTGAAGGAGGGCAGAGCTAAAGTCAGATTTTTCTCATCCTTCACAGTATTCCCCAGGGCAGTTCTTACCCTCCGAGCTTAGTCAGCCCACCTGGCTTCTGCATCTACCAACGCTGGCTGTAGGATTTCTCACATTTCTGAATGCTTTGAAACGAACTCCTCTTCTGTAAACTAGACATAAACACTTACATTATCAACCACATGGCACTGGTTGAGGCTCACATGAGAAAACGTTTCCCACAAGCTTTGAAAGGTTTGGTATAAAAGTAAGGTATTGTTGTTGTTAAATAATTGTAATAATTATACTAGCCAACATTCAGAAAGCACTAATTCTGTGTGTGTGTGTGTGAGATAGAGTCCTGCTCTGTCACCCAGACTGGAGTGCAGTGGTGTGACCTTGGCTCACTGCAACCTCTGCCTCCCAGGTTCAAGAGATTCTCCTGCCTCAGCCTCCCAAGTAGCTGATATTACAGGCATGTGCCACCACACACAGCTAATTTTTGTATTTTTAGTAGAGATAGGGTTTCACCATGTTGGCCAGGCTGTTCTCGAACTCCGAACCTCAATTGACCCACCCGCCTCGACCTCCCAAAGTGCGGGCATGAGCCACCGCACCCAGCCTCAACAGGCCTAATTTTACTTACCTCTCTTAACATTTCATGAGTAAGATATTATGATAATTCTACCTTTTTACATAAGAGAAAACTGAGGCACACCGATGTGGAAAAAACTGGCCCAAGGTTACACAACTTGCAAGTGATGGTATTGGGATTCAAACCCAGGTAGTGTCGCTCAGGAGTCCAAACTCCTTGCCCGAGAGCTACTGCCTCACAAGCGTGTCTGTGACTGTGTGTACTTGAAGGGCCTGGCGTGTCCTTGAGCAGGCCAGTCAAGCTGTCTGTGCAGGGATCAATCTATTGCTCTGTTGTCCATCCATCCATCCACCCAGGTTCCTCCATAGGTCATCCTCGGCAGGCGAGGTATGGTCTGAATGTTTATGCCCCACCAAATTTACATGTTGAAACATAATACCCAGGGTAAGGATATTTGGGCTGGGTGTGGTGGCTCATGCCTGTAATCCCAGCACTTTGGCAGACCGAGATGGGAGAATCACTTGAGGCCAGGAGTTTGAGACCAGCCTGGTCAATGTAGTGAGGCCTCATCTCTATTAAAAAAAAAATTTTTTTTTTTTTTTTGGGACGGAGTTTCGCTCTTGTTACCCAGGCTGGAGTGCAATGGCGCAATCTTGGCTCACCGCAACCTCCGCCTCCCGGGTTCAGGCAATTCTCCTGCCTCAGCCTCCTGAGTAGCTGGGACTACAGGCACGCGCCACCATGCCCAGCTAATTTTTTGTATTTTTAGTAGAGATGGGGTTTCACCGTGTTGACCAGGATGGTCTCGATCTCTTGACCTCGTGATCCACCCGCCTCGGCCTCCCAAAGTGCTGGGATTACAGGCTTGAGCCACCGCGCCTGGCTAAAAAAAAATTTTCTTTAAAGAATATTTGGAGATGGGCCTTTGGGGGTTGATTAGGTCATGAGGCTTTCATGAGTGGGGTTAATGCCATTTACAAAAGAGGAATGAAGGAGTTCCCTTGCCCTGTGTGCCATGTGAGGTCACATTGAAAAGATGGCTATCTGAACCAGGTAGACTCTCAACCCGGGCCCCCCAGCAGACAGCAAATCTGCCAGCACCTGGATCTTGGACTTCCTGGTCTCCAGAACTGTCAGCGATAAATGTTTGTAGTTTTGAAACCACCCAGTCTGTGATATTTTGTCACAGCATTCCCAAACAGAGCAAGACAGGGCCAGAGTGATGAAAAGTCCTGTCCCTGGGGTCAGAGCACCTGAGTGTGGGTTGCCAGGCTCTGCAAAGATACTAACAGTGTTGGATGGGCATGGTGGCTCATGTCTGTAATCCCAGCACTTTGGGAGGCCAAGGCAGGAGCACCACCTGAGGCGAGGAGTTCAAGACCAGCCTTAGCAACATGGGGAGACCCTTCTTAACTTACACACACATACAAATTAGCCAGGTATGGTGTATACCTGTGGTCCTAGCTACTTGGGAAGCTGAGGTGGCAGGATCGCTTGAGCCTGGGAGGTCAAGGATACAGTGAGCCGTAATTGCACCACTGCACTCAGGCCTGGGTAACAGAGTGAGACCCTGTCTCAAAAAACAAAAAGTTACTAACAGTGTGGCCTCACACAAGTAACCTACTTGCGTTGGGTCTTGGATTCCTTATCTGTAAAGTGAGGATGATATTTGTTCCTGCCTCATAATGTTTTATGCAGATTAAATGACAGGATTCGTATAAAAAGCCCAGCAGAGTGCCTAATACACAGTAATTGCTCAATAAATATTGGTTATTATTGCTATTTCTCTGGGGCAGTAGCAGTGGGGTCAGGTAAAGCAGTCCCTCTCCATCAAAATGTGGAGAGTATATTCCAGGTACAATATCCCGGGGGAACACTGGAAGCACTGAGAAAATGGTTCTGAGCCCTGAGACCTCTCTAGGTCACTGAACAAGAGCAAACAGGCTTAAGACCTGGGGTAGGCGCGATGTTGTTTGCAGAGCTCACTGCTGCAAATAGCAGCCACCTGCGGCCTGGACAGTAGCACGTCCACTCTTTGGCAAAGGATGGGAGAGATGCGGATGAGGAAAGGACAGGAGACAGCCGGGCAGTGCTCTGAGTCAGGAGCATGAGGACGTGAGCAGAGTGATGTCAGAGCAAAGGCAGCGTGTGTTGGCTCAGCAGGTAGAAGGGAAGGAACGAGGCACATGTCAATAAAAAATGGCTTCTTCCTAAGTGCGAGCAGGGCTATCTGTGGGGAGCCGGTCCCTTGGCCCAGCCTCACTATCGCAACGTGCCTCCAACGTAGGAGTCTGAAGTCATGACTCATGAGGCACACAATTGCTGCCGGAGATAAACCCACAGGATTAAAATAAATTGTCGTTTCTTAGGGAGTTTAAAACTTGCATCCCACTTCCACAAGTATACTGTAAATTAATATTTTCAAAGTAAATTCTGTAATTATCTTGTGAATAACATAGTTGTATTGCACTCTATTTTGTGTTATAAATGGTTAATTTAAAACATTTGAAGTATTCCACAATATGTATAATCCTGCAAATCTTGCTACAGCATTTTTAAAAAGTTATTTTTTAGTAAGTCAGGAGGTTTCAAAGAGGGAGTGGGGTAAGCTAGGAGATGAATCCTGTGAAACTCTGAAAATCTTTTGAAACTGGACCTCAGGGTGTTATGGGTTTGTGTACCCCTAAAAGATATGTTGAAGTCCTCATCTCCAGGGTCTCAGACTGTGACCTCATTTGGAAATAGGGTCACTGTCGATGTAGTGGGTTAAAATGAGGTCATCCTGGAGCAGCGTGGGTTCTTTTTCTTTTCTTTTCTTTTTTTTTAGTGATTAAAGCAAGTATTATCAATGAATGAAACTAAAGACTCAGCAGTGTGGGTTCTTAATCCGACATGACTGGTGTCCTTGCAGAAGTAGAGACAGAGAGCAGAATGCCATGTGAAGAGACAGAGACACAAAGGGAGAAAGAAGACGGGTTTGACGATGGAGGCAGAGCTTGGAGTGATGCATCTACAAGCCAAGGAACTCCAAGGATTGTCAGCAAACACCAGAAGCTGGAAGAGACAGGGAGAATTCACCCCCAGGTTTCAGAAGGAGCCTGGCCCTTCTGATTCCTTGGTTGCAGACTTCTACCATCCAGAAATGCAAGACAATAACTTTCTATTGCTGTATGCCACCAGTTGGTGGTACTTTGTTACTTTGTTACACAGTTCCCCCTCTTTCCTCCCCGCCACCACTTTGTTTTCACAGATTGAGGCATCTGTTAGAACAAGGTCCTCTGCATTGTATTATGCAACTCAGCATATAGTAGTTGCTCAGTAAATGTATGTTATGAATGAATGAACGGATCTCAAAAAGCCTCTGGGATTCACCTTGGCTGCCTATCTACCCCTAGCCTCTGGCCCTTGTATACTGAACTGCTTCCTGACTTAACAGGAATGCAAAGGTTCTCAGGTGTGAAAAACCAAGGCAGCAGCAAATGGGCCTGGAGGGCATTGTGGAATTTGAGACACGAGTTGGACACACAGCCTTGGTCTCAGATATTCCCCTTACCTCTGAGCAACCTTGGGCTACACACTTGGCCCTTTAGGTCTTTTTTAGAGATAGAGTCTCACTGTGTTGCCCACGCTGGCCTTGAACTCCTGGGCTCAAGCTTCCCAAGTAGCTGGAGCTATAGGTACAAGCCACTATACAGTTTCTTTTCCATCTTTTAAAAAGTGATAGACAATTGACTTGACTGGCTGATTTGCCTGGGAAACAACACCTTGTAATTAAAGGTGAGTATCACTTCAATGTTAAGTGCACATTTTGGGTGAGAAAAGCTGTAACTCAGTGTTTCTGTTTCTCCATACACTACACACAAACATGTGTGCACATACCTGTGTAGGGTGTGTGTATGGATTTCTGATTTTGGTGTAAACACCATTTGATTTGATACATTATGATCTTTACAATTAGTTTAATGCAACTCACTTTACATGCAATCATTTGATTGAAAATAATTATATTATTAAACATGTCAGTTATAGAAAGATGACATGTGACAAAAGGAAAAGAAATAGTAAAACGAAAATTAACTCATTAAAGTGTATGTGTTTTCAGAAATATCAGACATTTACAATTCTTCAAAATGTGTAATTTCATACAGATCCAATTTATGCCTCACTAGAAAAAGTTGTATTTTGGTATTTATCCTTAGATGCAAATAGCGTTATTTCTAACAGAGAACCATCGTGACTTAAGAACTGGCATTCCCGGTCAACCACAGACAGTTTCTGGGAGGATCAGATGGGAAAGAGAATGACTATGTGCTCACCATCTGTTTCCCATATTGCCTGAGAAAAGATCCAGAAAATTTGAGTTTTCAGGGCAACTAGCCTTCACTTCAGTTGCCAGGAAGAGAGGTGCTTCCTGCCACTTCTAAACTGACCACACTACCATAAGTATACCTCACGTTCAGTGGTCAGAATCTCCATTGCCTGCTGTGGTTTGAACAATACCATGCCAAAAAATCTAGAGAACTCTGACCTATCTAGATTGTGCATTTTTGGGTATCAGTGTTTTAGATGTTACGCCTGGTTACTCTGAGGCCTTCCTCTCTCTGAATTTATACTCAGGCCTGTCTACCTGCCAAGCAGTGTGGATTTCAGTAGTTTGCCAGAGGGTTAGCCAGACTGGGGTTTCAAATGGGGGTATGTTGCGTAAAATCAGATATTGGCACAGACCTGACATGAATATATATATATTCTAAATCTACTTCGTAACGTTGATGCTAACAATACTGAGAATAGCACGACTGTGAAGAATTCTAGTTTGTTGAGTGGATTCAGAGGAGGTTCTAGCTACAACCATGAAACAGAGACTATCGTTGCATTACCAAGGATGCAGCTTGACTTTACATCCATTCATGTTCAAGAACCACAAGAACCTTCATTACAGGGTATGGAGAAAAACAATTTAAAGTTAATAAGAAAATTCTAAAGAAACTTCAAACTATTGCTGTTTTCCCATGGATTATTTTTGATAATTTCATTAATATCTAATGAAACTGATTTTCTAGGCAAAATTGATTTATTTTCTTACCAGCTATATGATCTCTGGAAAATTATCTGACCAACTTATATCTCTCTCTCCTCAGTAAAATGAAGAATAACTGGACTTCATTTATAGGATTATCATGAGGAATTAATGGCATATATAGGTTGAAAAAAAAACCCAATAAAAGAAGAAAGCAAAAAAAATGCACGATATATATATATATTAAACATTTAAAAATAATCTTGCCTAGAGGTTTTCTGACCATGGTCTTTAAAGCCTTGTGGCTGTACAGAGTTCCCTTGCAGTTACCCCAGTAGAAGCTTGCTGTAGAATTGTAGAATTTCACCCCCTCCCCCACCTTTTCAGGTATTGGGATTTTTCTCTTGAGGCAAGGCAGAACTTAGTTTTTTTAGGCTGGGTGTGATGGCTCATGCCTGTAATCCCAGCATTTTGGGAGGCTGAGGCAGGAAGATCACGAGATCAGGGGATCCAGACCATCCTGACCAACATGGGGAAACCCCGTCTCTACTAAAATACAAAAAATTAGCCGGGCATGGTGGCACAAACCTGTAGTCCCAGCTACTTGGGAGGCTGAGGTAGAAGAATCACTAGAACCCGTGAGGCAGAGGTTGCAGTGAGCCGAGATTGCGCCACCGCACTCCAGCCTGGCAACAGACTCAGACTCCATCCCCATATAATAAATAAATAAAAATAAACATTTAATGCATGATAGCAGGCATTGGGTAAACAGTTACTGAATGGCCTAAAAGATTCAAAATATAAGTCCTTGGTGAATTTTGGATTAGCAGATGTTAAATAACGTCAGTGCTTATGAAAGCAGGCCAGACCAAAAGACCTAGTCACTGAAAGCTGTGTGAATGGTACATAGGTGATGACCTTCCTCTTGACACCGTCTTGCGGGTATTTCACACAGCATGGGCTGTGCGCTCTGGGGAAGAAAGAGGAAACCAAGTGAGGGGAACTCAGAGGTCTTGAGGTCTCTTCATGACCTTTAACTGCTCCATGCAAACAGGGAAACCAAACACACGCAATCAAACAACTCCCCAAGCCCATGTGGCTGCAGTCACAAGGTTCGGCTGCCGTGTGGGGGTGGGAGACCTGGGTCCATGTGTTATTATTCCCATCACCACCAGCTGTATTGGAGCCCCTCTCTGAGACCCATCCTCAACACTCCCCAGAGGCCAGGCACATCATAGGCAGCATCTGCCCTCTGTCCTAACCAGGCTGAGACGACAGAGAAGTATACGCCGGCCCATCTCACTGGGCACAAGGGGAAACCCGCAAGGCTGAAGTTCTCAAGTTTCCCTCTATTTGCTGGCCAAATGGGCTCCTGACCTTGCAGTCATGGCTATTTTACAATTTTCAAAAATCAAATAAAGTAGCACTTTTACTAAGCGATTCTTATGCAAATGCGCATGCACACACACACACACACACACACACACACACACACTCACACAACCAGGAGATACAATCAATGCAAATGATACTTGCAGGCATGTGAAACGAGCTCATGCTGGAGACATTGGGTAGACCAGCAAGTATGACTGCTCTGCAAATCAAAGCATTTTTCCAGCAAATATTTATTTAGTACCAAGTATGTGCTAGGAACCATTTGCAGCGCTATGGATATAGTGATGACTAACACAGGCGAATTCCCATTCCTCCTGTGCTTACATCCTAGTGAAGGAGACGGACCATATGCACATGGACAGGTAAATATTCTCATAGGAGGGACAAGCTGTCTGGGAGAGCCAGGGAGACCCTGAGAAGGAGACCCTGAGAAGTTGGAGCACAGTCCACAATGAAATGAGGGAGTGAGCCAAGTGCATGTCTGATGGAGACCATTCTGGGCCGAGGAAAGAGAAAATACAAAGGCCCTAGGGAGGAATGTGCTATTCAAGTAAAAGAGGATCCAAGGAGGCTGGGAGAGAACGATGGGAGAAGATGAGCAGGAGACAGCTAGGAATACCACCTGGATCAAATCTTGCCCTTATGATGCTTTGGAAGGTTTTGAGTTACGAAGAGGCATCTACGTGCAGTGTGGTCCACATGGGTAAATCTTGGAAAGGGTATTACTGTCCTTCTGAGGACTGGGCAGTGTCTTTAGCTGAGTATTTAGGGATGGCCAGAGAGCCACTTTAGCTTACAGAAAAGCAAGTTCAAATTCAAGTCTCAGACATTACGAAGCTAATTAGGGAGTGGGCATCACTCTGTCCACGTTTCTGTCCTCCCTCCTGCTCCCCATCCTCTGGGACTCACCCTCCACTCCAGGCTTCCAGGGAAGGTGAGCTTCGAGAAAAGACAAAACAAAAGCCAGCTATTTCGAGTTTTTCAACTTGACCCAAGTTTAGGTAACAGAGGGGCTGATGCTGATTGGAGGTCTGGGAAGTAGCTGAGCAATGTGGATCTTTTGTGTTTGTTCTTTGCTTTCTTTAGATTCATTTCTCCAGCCACAGCCTTGCTATTTTATTTATTTTATTACTTTATTGTTTTTATTTTATTACTTTATTTTCGAGCATTTGAATTCACCCTTCTGGAGAATAGATGCCCACTTGTACCAGCACACCCCGTCCATGCCATACCTCTGCCACCCCAGGAAAGATCTGAGGCTGGGAGAGTTGTGACCTTCTCTTCTTTGATTTCAAAAGGTTTTATGGAAAGAATGACTTTGGGAGAGAATACAGGAACACTGGATGCAGAACACATAATCATTCAGCCTTGCAAATACTTTAAAAGTTAGCTGAGAGACAAATCATATGCATCAATATCAATTCTCTCTGTGTTCTAACTCCAGGAGAAAATAAAGGGAAAACTGGGAGGAAATAGGGCTTATCTCCTCCTTCCAAGTAGTGACTTCAGAGCTTGGAAATACAAGATAAACAGGAATGCACACCCTTTCCTGCCTCTTTTCCTCTGCCATTAATTCCACATGCTCTCCAAGGAAGCCCCGCCAGGCCTGCTCCATCCTTCCCTCCTCCTCACCCCAACCTCTATGTCCCACCCTCCAGTGTCAAAACCACCACCACTGCCACAGAGCAGGGAAGGAGATGGGAGAAGCAGTGTTTTAACCTGCTGCACATGGACTGAAACGCAGGTCTGAGAGCCAAAATAAAAACCAAACCCTCCCACTAGAATGAAATCCAATCTCCTTGCCTTAGCCCCACTTCCTGCCCCTCTGTGCTCAGGCCTCCCCAGTGACTGTGCTACAACCCCCTTGGCCTTGCCGGGAGCTCTGGGCTTCAGATCTGCAGTGCTCTGCCCAGAACATTCTTCCCCTAAACACATCCCGGACTCCCTGCCTCAAGTGCTTAAGCTCCCTGCTCAAACAGCACTTCCTCCCTCAGTGCCTGCCCATCGCCCTCCGTGCCCTTGCTGCCTTGCTGTATTGCCTGCAGCTGCTCATCACCCTCCACCTTCTGGAGCTGTCTATTGGGGTATGAGCTGCCCCCTCCCCGGGGCACAAGCTACTAAGAGACAGACCGCGGGGGCTTGTTCCATGCTGTGAATTAGTTCCCGGCATGCAGTAGGTACACAAAAAACTTGAACAAGTGAGAACAGAAGTTTTGAGTAGCATAATACACTAGAAATTACTTCCTATTTATGGTATTCATTTTAGAAATGGAGAAAATGAGGCTTAGAAAGGTAGAGTGGCTTCCCCAAAGCCACATGACCAGAAAGCAGTGGAGCCCAGGCCTAGAAATCCAGGGGTCCTGACTCTCCCAGGTCAGTGTTCATCCGACCCCCCCACCTCACCCGCAGTGGCCTTTGGCATGCTCTCTCTCTCTCTCTCTCTCTCACACACACACACACACACACACACACACACACACCCCTTCTTTTGCCTCTAATGAGCCACAAGGGAGATCTCAAGTAAATGATATTCAGTAGCGGTTTCCTGCCTCCACATTCAAAATTTTAGCCAAGAGAGAAAGGAAATTGAGAGCTACTAAGTAAACATCTAAAGCCTACAAGGAAGAGATCTTCCCTAAGTTTGACAGATAACAACACTGGGCCTTGAAGCAGAGAAGGTAAGAAACTTTGCCACGGTAGCTCCACCAACAAGCTGCACTGCTGACCCAGAGCCCCGTCTCCTAACCACACAGCTGGGCCCCTCCTGAGCCTGCCTGCACCAAGGCTGAAGTCTCCCGTTGTTTGTCCTCATGTCTGGTGGATGCCTCTGGGACTGCAGTGACCTACAGTCTCTCAGATTCTTAACAAGCCACATGGGCTTTGGGGCAGCAGCCCTACCTTTGGTTCAGAGCTTAGGGTGTGTGCCTACGAGACTGAGAGGAGTGTGCAGACATGGCTGGAGTTTTCTAGAATGATAGCTCATCTGCATGCCCACCCCAGAAGGTGCCAGGGACTGAGATAACACAAAGGCGCTCACCTTCCCAGGAGCGCCTCTCATCACAGCACCCCCGTCCCATGTATTAGCCCCCAAGGTCAGTGAAATGCTCTCGGCTACAGATTACTGGACAAAGCCACCTTTAAAATAAACAAACTCACACCTAAAGTCCCCCCAGCTACTCGGGAGGCTGAGGCAGGAGGATCACTTGAGCTCAGGAGTTGGAGTCCAGCCTGGGCAACACCGCAGGTGAGACCCCATCTCAAAGAAAATAAAAGAAAACTCAATGATCCCAGCTAGCACTTAGCAAGTGTGAGCATAAACATGCATGTTCAGTGTTCAAGCACCAGAGGACACACACAAACACCCCTCATTTTTGGCTTTATTTTTGGTCAGGAGGCAACCTTGGAGTAGGAACTTGGAAACAGGCATACATTAGTGTCATACAGAGGACAGATGAGACCAAATCTGAGGGGCTCCACAGGGCGGAATGAGGCTTAAGAGAGTGAAGCTAGCACAGAAAAAGGGTTCCTAACAACTAGAGCTGCCTGAAAAAGCAGCAGCCTGCCTGGCAAGGCACTGGCGGCTGTGGTTCAAAGGTACGGGGGATGACTGTACAGCCTCTGACTAGGACCACTGGGGGCCCGCAGCCTCCGGGATCCTTCCAACACCAAGACTCTAAGACATCTTGAAATAGTTCCCTGACTGCTGTCTGGTGTCAAATCATTTTGCTGAATAATCATTTCCTAAAGTCACTATGACTCATAGTTCCTGAGGACAACTTTTGTCCCCATATGCCAGACATATTCACTTTGAAGTTTTAAGAAAGAAGATACAGTTGTAAGCAGGGAGTTTGTGTTTGGCTGTCAGTGATAACTTACAGATACTTCTCATCTCCCTCTCCCTGTAATATATTCTAAGAGTACATTACTATAGGGAGTACACTTGAAGGGAACTGTCAAAACATCTTCAAAACCCAGGGAGTTAAAATTGATGTCCTGCTTTCAGAACTAGCCAGGTAAATCCTTCCATTGGCCTAAACTCTCTGCTCAGCACCCTCACTCAGCTTGTACCTATCTGGAAGCAGTAAGGAGGACTTGCTAATCCTCTTCAAGGAGCAGAGAAATATTTGCCATTAGGCTTGTGAGCCTGCCATGTGACCCTGGAAAGCTGCTTAGCCTCTCTGAGCCTCAGTTTCCTCATGTAAAATGTGGAGATTAGAATAGTGCCTACTGTACAGTTACTGGTAGCATTAAATTAAATAATGCATGGAATGCACTTACACTATCAGACACATAATAAATACTAAAAAATAGGTTAGCTACCATTATGATTAACATCATCAACATCTTCTTTATCAGAAATTACTACTGTAAAAGAGAGGACAGTATTTACGAATAAAAACAGATCTCTATTGTGGGTTTGCCCCTCTTAGCATTAGAATAGCACAAACATGTTAGGGTCATCGATGTTTTTCTTGTTGTGCCTGGGATGTTATCCAGGCTGGCACAGGGTGCATGACACTAAAGATAAAAGATACAGCTGGGAGCGGTGGCTCACACCTATAATCCCAGCAATTTGGGAGGCTGAGGCAGGTGGATCACAAGGTCAGGATTTCAAGAACAGCCTGGCCAACATGTTGAAACCCCCGTCTCAACTAAAACACCAAAATTTAGCTGAGTGTGGTGGTGGACACCTGTAGTCCCAGCTATTTGGGAGGCTGAGGCAGAAGAATGGCTTGAACCCAGGAGGCAGAAGTTGCAGTGAGCCGAGATCACGCGATTTGCACTCCAGCCTGGGCGACAGAGCAAGACTCCGTCTAAAAAAAAAAAAAAAATACTAAGATAAAAACACTTCTGAGACAGGTGACACTGCCTACTCTGGCTACCCAAAGTGTGGTTGATAGACCTGCAGCATGGGCCTTACCTGAGAGGTTGCTAGAAAATCAGCCTTGAAAGCTGGGCATGGTGGCTCACACCTGTAATCCCAGCTCTTTGGGCGGCTGAGGCGGGAGCATATCTTGTGCCCAAAAGTTTGAAAGTAGCCTGACCAATATGGCAAGACCCCATCTCTAGAAAAAATTTTAAAAAATTAACTGGGTGGTGGCACACTCCTGTAGTCCCAGCTGCTTGCAGGTGCTGAGATAGGAGGATTGCTTAAGTCTCGGGGTCGAGGTAGCAGCGAGGTATGATCATGCCACTGCACTCCAGCCTGGGCAACAGAGCAATACCCTGTTGGAAAAAAAAAAAAAGAAAATCAGCCCAGAGCACAACCCCGTATTTGATTCAGAGCTGAGGCTGAGTGTTGGGAGGAAATAGGAGAGTTGTTAGAGTCACTCCCTGTGTATTTTTTTAACCGAGCATTAGAGATATTCTTTCCTTTTAAAATGCTCCAAATGCCCCCTTCCCACTTAGCCAAACACTCTCATGAACTTGGTATATTCTAGGTGGTCTTGGGCAGTGAATGCAAAAGCAAGACTGTCTTTCTAATAGCTTGTGATGAGTCAAAGTAAAATGGAAGACTTACTAGATAAAGGAAGCTCATTATAGAGTTTAGAATTTTAGACCAATGGAAGGATTTACCTGGCCATTTAACTCCATGAGTTTGGCGGATGCTTTGACAGCGCCATTCAAGTACACCACCTAACCTATAGTGACATGCATTACAAATATCTTGTTTTTTAACAAAGTTCCCAGCACAGTAAGCTTACCCCTTTTGGTGAATATTCCATACATATTTGGTTTTGGTGTCAATGGCAGTGATATTTTTCATCTCACAGGGAGAGATGAGAAATCTATGTAAGTTCTCAGTGACAGCCAAACATAAACTCATCTTAAATGAACCACAAAATCATCTCCGTATGGCCTTCAGAAAATCAGCTGGACACTCCTTCACATCCACCACAATGTCTGACGTATAATAGAAGCCCAAAATATAACCAATATATTAATTTTATAATTGTAGCATTTCTCAGTCTCTAAAGAATTCGATTTAAGTAATTTATCCTGAAATTCTAAGCCTACCACAATCTGGATACATATGACAGAAAAATACTAAAGAACTGTATCTTAAAACTCTCTCTCACGTAAAACAAGTCTGGAGATAAGCGGTCTTAGGCTACTTCGAGACATTATTGATAACCCAGGATCCTTCTTTTCTTCTCTATAAACTTCAGCATAGGCCATTCTCAAATCACCTCCTAGTGCAAGTCAGCTGCTGAACTCCAGCCACCACATCTGCAGTCCATGGAGCAGAAAGAAAGGGGGAAATGGACATGTACCTTCCCAGAGTCCCCTAGAACATGTCTAGAGCCCAGCCATGTGCTCACACTTAACTGCAAAGGAGGTTGGAATGTGTTTTCTTTGATTCTGAGCATCAAGAAGCTCAGCTAAAAATCAAGATTGGGTTATTAAGGAGGAAGAGAAGATATTGGGCTAGGTAATTAGGGATGCCTGCCCATCCTGCACCCCCTTCCAGCTGAACCTGCCATCTGCTCGCTGTCATCTGCTCTGTCCTACAAAGATGCTCATGTGCTTGTTGTTGGGAGACATGCAACAACATGGCAACAACATCTCCCAACATGTCACTTCTGTGCCCTTCTCATCATGCTATTCTGACTTGCTGTGCCTCTGGTCCCTTGCTGCCAGCGGCCTCCTCCTTCCAGGCTCCTATCAGGGCCCTCCTCCACGGAGCATCATGACCTCATTTTCCAGCAGATGTCACTTCCTGCATTTTCCCATGTTAAAAATTTACCTCCAAGGTCAGGTGCAGTGGCTCATGCCTGTAATCCCAGCACTGTGGGAGGCTGAGGTGGGCAGATCACTTGAGGTCAGGAGTTTGAGATCAGCCTGGCCAACAGGATGAAACTCCATTTCTACTAAAAATACAAAAATTAGCCAGGCATGATGGCTCCCACCTGTAATCCCAGCTACTTGGGAGGCTGAGGCAGGAAAATAGCTTGGACCTGGGATGCACAGGTTACAGTGAGCTGAGATCGTGTCACTATACTCCAGCCTCGGTGAAAGAATGAGACTGCCTTTCAAAAAGAAAAAAAAAAAAAAAGGGCCAGGTGCGGTGGCTCAAGCCTGTAATCCCAGCACTTTGAGAGGCCGAGGCAGGCAGATCACGAGGTCAGGAGATCGAGACCATCCTGGCTAACATGGTGAAACCCCGTCTCTACTAAAAATACAAAAATTAGCTGGGCATGGTGGCATGTGCCTGTAGTCCCAGCTACTTGGGAGGCTGAGACAGGAGAATTGCTTGAACCCGGGAGGCGGAGGTTGCAGTGAGCCAAGATTGTGCCACTGCACTCCAGCCTGGCACCTGGCGACAGAGTGAGGCTCTGTCTCAAAAAAATAAAAAGAAAGAAAGAAAGAAAATTTACCTCCACCTCCAAAATGATAGGATGAGCTTGTCAGGCCTAGGACCAATTTTGTTTCTTAACAAAGTTCCCGGCACAGTAAGCTCACCCCTTTCTGTGAATATTTCATACATATTTGGTTTTGGTGTCAATGGTGGTGAAAAGCAAGAGCTTGATAAGCAGAGCTGTAAGGTTTGGGTAATTATTTTGGCTTGTGAAACTCCCTTGGCTCCTGTGAGTAGTATCATAAAACTGTACAGTCTCTCTAACCCTCTTTGGAGTAGGACTAGTCCAAGGTGCTGTTACCAGGTTCCTGCCACCACACCACATCACCATGGAACAGAGGTAGGAGGCTCTCCTCCAGACACGCTCCAGGTTCCTACCACCGCACCACATCACCATGGAACAGAGGTAGGAGGCTCTCCTCCAGACACGCTCCAGGTTCCTACCACCGCACCACATCACCATGGAACAGAGGTAGGAGGCTCTCCTCCAGACATGCTCCAGGTTCCTACCACTGCACCACATCACCATGTTAGAGGGTCTTTGTTTCCTTCTCTACAGACATCTGAGACAAATACTCTATTGGGTCATTCCATTACCCACTGTTCTTTCTTCTCTAGCCTCTCCTCGCTGTCAGAAGCCCAGACACAAACTCTCCAGTTAAGCAAGGGCAGAATGAGGAATTTACATACTAAACTAATCCAGATTTTTGAAGACCTTGATTGAGACATGGGGACCCACAAATCCTGGCTTAGCCTCCCTTTGCTGCCTACAGCCTGGACACTATGAAGCATCCCATGATCTAAGTCGACAAGCCACTGTCATTGCTGTATTATGTTTACATTTAGACCTTGCCATTGTTTGTTTTTTTTCTTTTCTCAGATCTCTATTTCTGGACGAAATAGAGAGGTGACATCAAACAGTTCAGCAAACACAGCTGTCTGGGGCAGCCCCGTGCCTCTGAAAAAGCAGTTGCTTCACCTCCAGTAACACCAAGAAGCCAGCTCACACTGAAAGGTCACTGGCTACCAAGCTGGCTGTGAGGTGTCTGAAACGCGACAGTTGTTTGGTGTCCACTAATGCTGGTTTTACTCATGAGCTTGGCTTGTTTCTTAAAGGAACCGGGGATTATTATGACTACCGAGGCATACTATTTATTGAGTGCTTATGGTGTAAACAAAAAAGGGAATCTGTCTTCAAAAAGAAGCTAGCAAAGGTACTGCACATGTCTTGGGAAGAGAAATATATTTCATTTTGGCAGCTCTACAAATGATCCTGCAATAGCCCTTGCAGGTCTCCCACCTCACACAAACCTATTCCTCATTCTGTACCTGAACCAGGGAGGGTGCTGGTACCTGCAAGAGACAGAGGAGGTGTGAAGGAGGTGTGCTGGCCACAGACCCTGAGTCACATGTCCCCGACCTCTTTTCTTTCCAGAGGGCCACATAGGCTTACATCTTAGCTAAGACAGAATCTCCCTTACAACAAACGTTAACCACTGGACATTACAGGGATTCAACAATGCTCCTTCAGAATGACTTAAAAAATGACTCCAACCAGACTCTTCACAGCACCATCAGCTTACTGAAAAGTGGAAGGAACTCTAATGTCTTCTAATCCAATCTTCCTGGCTTCTATGCAACATTCCTATCAGATAATTTTTTTTCCAGGGTCTGGAATTCTCCAGTTTTGTGAGGCAAACTTATTAGCAATGCCCCAGTTTAGTTCTGTAACTGTTCAATAAGAAATCTTTGAGTGGCAAAGAGTCAGGCTAGAGTAAGAAAGAAACTTAAGACAAACAAAACCTGCCGTCTTGTAACTTAAAGATGAGGATCCAGCTAAGGCTTTTCAGCAGAGGAGTTGCTGGTTCGATCCCTCACAGCACCTTAGGATCACCAGGGGATCTTTGTTATTTATCTTGCTATTGAGGGCATGAAGCCTGTACTTCTTCTAAATAAGAACTTCTTAACTGTCCCATCCAAGAACGGAACAAAAATGGAAGATCTCATGTGCTACAAAAGAGGGTTACATTCCAGGTCTTTAAAGAAAACCTTCGAACACCTGACAGTCTCTCTGTGAAGCTTCCTCTACTATCTTTCTCCTTCAAATGGAATTGACTATTCTGTGCTTTGTGATCCCAGCATGGCCTAAGCATGTTTTTCATAGCATAATAGCAATACTTTATTTGGTGGTATATGGGAGCTGGCTAGTAGCTACTCTCCAAAAAAATATAAATCTAAAGAAACTACCCGTGTTAGATATGAAACCACATTATTAAACTACAGCAATTTAAAAGAGTTTGTGATATTGCAGGATGACTCAGAAGATCACTGGCTCAGAATAGAGGATAAAACAGAAATGATACAAGCAGCACTTCTAATCAGGGTAAGAAAGATTATTCAGTAAATGGTGTGAGGACTTAGTGCAATGAAAAAAATATTCCTATCTCGTTTCTTACATGAATATTAATTCCAGATGAATAAAGATGTAACTATAACATAATGAAACCACGAAAGTACTAGGAGATATTCTTGGGTGGAGGAGATACTTTCTTGAATAAGATACAACCCAGAAATCATAAAGAAGATAAGCAAATTTACTATTTAAATTTTGCATCAAAAATACCATAAGTAAAGGTTAAAAGAAAATGAACTGGTTAAAAAGAAATTGCAATTCATAGGAGAATGGAGTTAATTTCCCTAATACATAAAGGTACTTTTATAGCAATTTGAAAAAGGGGCATATATGAATCTTTACATATATTTTAATGTTTTATTTCATTAAGAATATATCTGTAATAGTCTTTACAAATATTTGAAGGAAAATAAGAATAAAAAAAGGAAGACTCATTTGACTCCAACACCTGTTAGTCTTTATAAAAGGGGTTCAATCTTTTTTAAAAATGAGAAAAGGCTTTGAATACACAGTTCAAAGCAAATAAAAGGGCCAATAAACAAATGAAAAGAGCTTTTATCTCAAACGTAATTAAAGAAATGCTAATTAAAATGCCATTTTCCACCAATGCTTGTCTAATATTAAGTCATTTGAAAATACCCAGAATTATAATAGACAGTCAAACTTTTTGAAGAGCAATTATGTCTTTAAAAATATAAACTGAAAAAAAATATATAAACTGAAGAAATCCTTTGCTCTAGCAGTTCCATTTCTAGTAACTTAGTTCACAGATATACTTTTATGAGTACACAGAAACATCTTCAGCAATATTCATAATAAAGAAATGATTGCAATAAGGGAAATTAAACAATTAAATGCCCATCAATACGAATTGGGGTAATAAGCCACTTCTAACATGAAATGTACAGCTATTAAAATGAATTAGATAGATCTACATGAATATAAAAAGTTATCTAAGGTATAGTAAGTCAAAAACACAAGGTGTAGATAGGTATATAGGAGCCTATTTTATGTAAATATGTATGTATGCTTGTATATTTGTAGACATTTCTGTAAGAAGACACAAATTATTAGCAGTAGTTACCATTGAAAATTTAACATATGCAGAGGCAGTACTGTACTTCACTTATTGACACATATTAGAAAGCATACTTAAAACTAAGATAGGATATAGTTTATTTTAGGGAGAAAAGAGTAGAATGAAATTGGAGAGGGGCACATATAAATCTTTAAATGTACTTTAATGTTTTATTTCATTAAGAATATGTCTGTAATATTCCTTACAAATATCTGAAGGGGAAAAAAAAGAAATAAAAAAGAAAGGCTTCTTTGACTCCAACACCCGTTAACCTCTATAAAACTGCTTAAAATAATCAGTGATACAACGATGACTCACTTTTTTTTTTTTTTTAATGTGAAAGCCTGTCATGTGTAGGGATTAACATTTCCTTTGAGAAATTGGATCTACTTGGTGGAACATTCTTGTACCGATCTTTCTTGTTTACCAGATTTTTTCTATTAATACAGTCTGAAAGGAACAGTTGTGCTTTTATAGTGTGTCTCTGTTTGTTGTCAAACAGCAGCTGATATTTTATTAAGGCATTGGTAGTGCTGGGGAAATAGCCCCATGAACCCCTTACCTCCCTCACCTGCCTTGGAGATCTCTCACCAAAATTACTGGATCTTTTGTAGGACATGGGTCTCCAGCAACATATTACTAGCAGATATCCTTTGAAACCTAGGAAGGTGAGTCTTCATTTTCTGGAAAAGTCAAAAGTTAAAAATTGTTCACTCTGAGCTGTGGGCTGGGTTCTTAGATCTGCATGGCAGAATTCTCCCTTAAATATCCAGAACTTCTTCCTGCTTACAAATCCCCACTGACACCTTTGGGAACTCTCTCTGCAGGATGGTTCAGAATCCAGCACCCAGATTGCTCCCTAAGGGCAAAAGGAGGGCTGCATGACGTGGAGCTAACTGTCCTCTTGTCCTTCTGATTCAGAAACTCATAGCGACAAGAGATAACAGCACCAAGCAATGAAGCTAACATTAGTCAAATGTGGGTGGGAGGCAGCTATTGCTTTGGATACCAAAGCCAGTGGCTTATCTTCTTGCACGACACGCATTTTACCCTTGTAGCATTAAAATGGAGTTTTAAACATGCACAATGGATTTTCTCCCAAGCACTGTGTCGTCAGTATGATGAAAATTATTCAGTGAGGGGCACACATCTAAAAGTCACTTTTTGTATTGTTTTGTTTTGGAGACAAGGTCTCGCTCTGTTTCCCAGGCTGGACTGCAGTGGCAGGATCACAGCTCACTGCAGCCGTGACCTTCCAGGCTAGTGATCCTCCCACTTTAGCTTCCTGAGTAGCTAGGACCAGAGGATGTGCCAACATGACAGGCTAATTTTTTTTATTTTTTGCAGAGATGGGGTCTTGCTACACTGACTAGGCTGGTCTTGAACTCTTGGCTTCAAACGAACTCCTCGCTTTGGCCTCTCAAATTGTTGAGATTACAAGCATAAGCCATGATGCCTGGCCCCTAAAAGTCACTTTTAAGGAGACAAGTTTCCTACCCAGAAACCTGAGACAAACTCATTTCAGTAGACAGCCCAGTTGGCTAGTACCAACATCCCAGTGGAAAGCATACTGGCCATAAATTAGCCAAAGAAATTTTTATAGGAAGAAAAAAACTACATTATATATTGCTAGGGTCTGAATATGTCCCCCCCAAATTCATATGTTGAAACATAATTACCAATGCGATAGTGTTGAGAGGTGAGGCCTTCAAGAAGTAATCAAGTCATAAGGGCAGAGCCCTCATGGATGGGATTAGGGCCCTCATAAAAGGGCTTAAGGAACCAGGTCCTCACCAGACACTGAACCTGCCAGCACCTTGGTCTTGGACTTCTATCCTCCAGAACTGTAAGAAATAAATTTCTATTGTTTGTAAATTACCCAGTCTGTGTTAGAATGTTACATCAGCAAAAACGGACGAAGACACATACCCTGACACGACAAGTCCCAGGACGGTACTGTCCGTGAAAACGGCCAAAGTCTGTAAAGTATTTAAAGAGATTCATTTTGAGCCAAATATGAGTGACCATGGCCCATAGCACTGTCTCAGGAGGTTCTGAGAACATGTGCCCAAGGTGGTTGGGTTGCAGCTTGGTTTTATACATCTTAGGAAGGCATAAGGCATGAATCAATACATGTGAGGTACACATTGGTTGAGTCCCCAAAGGCAGGACAATTTGAAGGGTGGGGACTCACAGATCACAGGTGGCTTCAAAGATTTTCTGATTGGCTGAAAGAGTTAAGTTATTATCTGAAAACCTGAGATCAATAAAAAGGAGTGTCTGGGTTAAGATAAGGGGTTGTGGATCCAAGGCTCTTATTATGTAGTGAAGCAAGCCGTTTCCAGTAGTCTATAGGTGGCAGGCCTTATAGACCATAGATGGCAAATGTTTCCTATTCAGTCCTTTAGGAGGTGCTAGACTCTCAAGCTCTTCAGGACTGGGAGAGCCTAGAAGAGGAAAGACCTAGGTATGTTGCCCAGGCTGGACTTGAACTCCTCAGTACAAGCGATCCTCCTGCCTGAGCCTCCTGAAAAGCTGGGACTAGAGGCCTGCACCACCATGCCCTGCTCTAGTTACACAAATCTTAAAATGATGCTGTTATGTTAATTCAATCAAGAAAGTAAACTAAGTCTATGATCTAAGTACATACTTGTGACTCAATTCATGTTGTTGTTTTTAATCCTGAAATGATACTGTAAGATAAGGGCATTGCCTTAAAGTTTTTACAGATGCAAATTTCCCTCACACACACACAGAAAACAAAACCAGCTTTGCAGGGCTATTTCAAAATATAGTGATGAAACATATTTTTGGGGTAAAACATTTTGGTTTCCCTCTTCATCTGTCATGTGCTGTTATGCCAGAGTCAACTTGGAAAGCAATCCACATTACACAGGGTTAAATAAAATCCATCTTCTGAGATTTTATGGTTCATATGGTGTGACTCCTCTAATCCCTTAGATAGGGGTTTAGACAAAAGAGAAAAAAGGTCAGAGTTTAGTCCTTGGTGTGTTTTGGTGAGCTCTCTGATGGTGTCTGGGTCTTGCTGTGTCAGCCAGACTGAAGTGCAGTGGCACAACCCTGGCTCAGTACAGCCTTGACCTCCTAGGCTCAAGCAATCCCCCCACCTCAGCCTCCCAAGTAGCTGGGACTACAGACACACACTACCATACTTGGCTAATATTTAATTTATTTTGTTGCAACCAGGTTTTTCATTTTGTTGCCCAGGCTGGTCTTGAACTCCTGAGCTCAAATGATCCTTCCACCTTGGCCTCCCAAAGTGCTGGGATTATAAGTATGAGCCACTGCGCCCAGCCTGGTTTGCATTTTGAGATGCTCTGTTGGCAGACTCCTCAGCAGGGCCTGCCACCTGCTGTGTCTTCCTAGTGGTCTAACAAGCCTGTTGCTCTTTTGGCGTCCTCTGCTCTCCCAGTCTCTTTGGGGGTCGGGGAGGCATGGGCTTTTGCATATTCACCTCACTCCTGGTCATGTCCTTACTCATTCATCACGGACACTTTAGTTCTTTCTGCTGTTCCAGATGTTAACAGGTGAATGAAGTCTCATCGTCACCCTGTCAACTAGTGGGTACAGCAGCTCTCAGAATAAAACTTTTTTCCTTTAAATCTTTGCATTGTGTTATTATCTATCAGCTACCATATACTGAACACTAGGAGGCTCCGGACCTGCCCTGAACAGTACAGAGTCATTAGCTACTTTAGGCTACGGAGCACTTGCAAGGCACCTAATACAAATTGAGATGTGCTCTGAATGTAAAACACACGATGGATTTTGAAGACCTAATACAAAAAAAAAAATGTAAAATATCCCAATAACTTTTATACTGGTTACATGTTGCAATGATAATATCTTGCTATACTGGGTAATTAAAATGTATTATTAAAATTAGTTTTATTGTTTCTTGTTACATATTTCAATGTAACTACGAAACAATTTAAAATTATATATATGACAACACTTTTTACTTCTATTGGACAGCACAGCTCAGGACACATTTATTCAAATGTCTGTTGAGTGCCTACGAGGGTTCAGGCACTAAGCCAAGTGCCAGCTGCATGGTGGGGCTTATGAAAAAATCAAAGCCTTTGCTTTCATGAAGACAGACAGTAATGTAAACACCCTGTGGGTTCGTCTGGCTGGCTTTCCAGATAGAGCCAATTTATTAAGGCAGGGGAATTGCAATAGAGAAAGAGTTTACCACTGCACTCCAGCCTGGGTGACAGAGTGAGACAGTCACAAAAAAAAAAAAAAAAAAAAAAAGATCCAGATGGAGCTGGGGCTTTGCCTTCCAGAAGTAGATGGCCCCAAAACAGAAGAATACATTTTCCTTGGTTGAGTCCCTTTAACATGAAATCATCTGAAACTGTTTTTCTTTCTTTTTTTTTGGGGGGGGGACGGAGTTTCGCTCTTGTTACCCAGGCTGGAGTGCAATGGCGCGATCTTGGCTCACCGCAACCTCCGCCTCCTGGGTTCAGGCAATTCTCCTGCCTCAGCCTCCTGAGTAGCTGGGATTACAGGCATGCGCCACCATGCCCAGCTGATTTTTTGTATTTTTAGTAGAGACGGGGTTTCACCGTGTTGACCAGGATGGTCTCGATCTCTTGACCTCGTGATCCACCTGCCTCGGCCTCCCAAAGTGCTGGGATTACAGGCTTGAGCCACCGCGCCCGGCCTGAAATTGTTTTTCTAAAGAGCATTTTCTTTTTCCCACATTTGTATGACCTCATTTAATTCTCATATGAAGTAGCTGTTATGAAGCAGAAAAGAGAAGCTAAGAGAGGTGGCAGAGTAATTTGTTCCAAATTATACAAGAAGATCAAGAGAAGACTGAAAACTGAATCCAGCTGAAACCCTTGACCCATCCCCACCAGCCTACACCACCTCCCCTGCAGAGATAGCCCAACAGCAAGGTCATTACTATCTCCTCACAGCAACACCATCTACCCTCTCTTGGAAAGCCACTTTTCACCTTGATGACTAGAGACTCAAGAAGACATTTTGTAGAAATTGTATAACCAAAACTGCATTCCAATTTCGTGCCATTTTTTCTCTTAAGAATAAGGTTGTTATTGTTGTTTTCTCTAAAGGACAATTCTCTGTGTGCCCAGGAGGTGGTAAGTCACTCAAATTTATTCTATTTAAATAAAAAGCAGTGGTCACCTAGGGAGATCACAGGTGAAATTATATCAGAATTCTTTGAATTTTCCTAAGGAAGGAAGAGATGGGTCAGAGTTCAGAATACTTCCTCCAGCTAGGCAAGGCTATGCTGGCATCTTAGTGAGAAATAGAAAATAAAAAATCACAAAGGCTGTTGTGGTGGTGGTGGTAGTGATAATGGGAAGAAACGGAGGAGTGGTCAACGTTTACTGTCACCTGGTGCCATGCATCGCACCAAGCACTTTATATTCACTGACTCATTTAACTTTCACATCAACTCTGTGAAGTTGTTCCTACTGGTATCCCCATTTTACTGCTGAAGAAACTGAGTCTCAGATAAATTTACCAACTTGCCCAAGATTACCAAGTCTATATGTTTTATTTTTAAAACACGTGAACTTCTGGAGCATTTTAGTAAGATAACCTGGACAGAAACACGTGTGAAGATCGGTCCTCAGAGCCTCTTCTAGATAATAGAACATCTAGAAAAGACAAACATCAATTGGTTGTTACTGAGAATTGGTATATGAACCAGATGCCACTGCCACGCCTACTGATAAATTAATTAAGGCAGCAATTAATTTGCATTTGATTGCACCGATTTAATCATTGAATATGTTTTCAAATTATCACAATGGAATGAATTTGACTGATGCATTCATTTACTCATTTATTCATGCATTGACTATAGCTGACACATGCCAGGTACTGTAAGGCACTGAGGATACAAAGATTCATGACACTGTACCTGTCTTCAAGGAGTTCAGAGCCTAGAAGGGGACCATAGGCTGGGCAGGGTGGGACTTTTCCTGTCCCTGCCCTCTCAAGCCTGGCACCTTCAAGGCTAAGGTAATAGAAGGGGTCCTCGTGTACTGTGACAGAAATGCAGACATTGTTAACATCAGAGAAAGGATGGTGTCAGCAAGTGTGTAACCTTCCCCATTTGTTTTTCAGACTTTCTATTCTGAGGTCAGACCTATATAGTGCTTCCTCTTTTTCCTTTCTTTTCCGTTTTTAGGACCAAAAGCTGGCTTTCCCCTAACAGGGGACCTGTGTGGAGGAGAAAATGGAGAGGGATGTATCCCACTGAGACACAGCAGAGGGCGAACCTTTGTGGGGACAGCAGTGAGGATCCAGGAGAAGGGAAGGACCATCCAGGAGAGGACAGAGGCCTTGAGAGAGTTACCCTTGGCACCAGGTATTGGGGGTGGCCAGGAAGGTGGTCCTGGGGAAGAAGCCATACCCACAAATGTTTTATGTCCTGCAAAATAACACTGTCCATCTTATTAAATGTTGCTAATTTGAATGGTATTGAATTTATAATGTTTAAAATTTAATTTATAACTGTATTTTGGTTTTAAATGTAATAAGTCTGATTTATAAATAAAAATATACTTGACTTTATGTACACAGATAGCCCTCCCTTATCTGTGGTTTTGCTGACCTACAGACAACCGAAGTCCAAAAATTTTATATACAATAAAACATTGAGAGAGACATCACATTCACAGAACTTTTATCATAGTAAATTGTTATAACTGTTTTATTTTAAAATTATTAGTTTCTTACTGTGCTTAATTTATAAATTAAATTTTATCATAGGTATGTATGTATAGGCGAAACATAAGATATATGGGTTCAGCACTATCCATGGTTTCAGGGGTCCACTGGGGATCTTGAAACATATCCTTTGCAGGTAAGGGGGCACTACTCTAGGTACTAGGATGTGGAAATTTAATAAATACAACTCTGGTATTCATAGAATTATTTGATTAATTTTTCTATTTTCAAAATTACAGAATTAATATGTAGTAAAATGTACCCTCTAATGTACAGTTCTGTGAATTTTGACAAACATGTATAGTCAGGTAGCACTATAATCAAAATGTCAAACAATGTCATCAACCCAAAAATGTCTCCCATGCTATTTTGTGGTTAACCCTGGCTCCTGGCAACCACTGATATGTTTTCTGTCTCCACAGTTTTGCCTTCATAAGAATGTCATGTTAATGGACTTGAACATTATGTAGCCTTCTAAAAAACAAAAAATCTTTATTGAAGTATAACTGACATATAATAAATTGCACATATTTAAAGATACAATTTGGTGGTAAATTTTAACATGTGTAAGCACTCATGAAACCATCATCACGATAAAAATAATGAATATCTCTATTATTCCAGAATGTTTCCTCATGCCCCTTTCCCAAGCAACCACTATTCTGCTTTCTGTGAATATAGATTACTTGGAATTTTCTAGAATTTCTTATAAATGGGATTATTCAGTATACAATCCTTTTTGTTTGGCTTACCTTCAGCATGATAATTCTGATACCCATGCCCCTTGCTGTATATCAATAGTTTGTTCCTTCTTATGGAGAAGTGGTATTCCATGGTGGGACATAACACAATTTGTTTGTACTTGCATGCACTAAGGGACATTTGGGTTTTTTTCACTTGTGAACTATTATAAATAAAGCTTCTATGAACATTTGTGTACAAGTCTTTGAATGGGCTTTTGTTTTTCACTTGGGAAAATACCTAGTCGTGAAATGGCTGGGTCACATAATAGGCATAGGTTGAACTTTTTGAGAAGCTACTTATTATTTCCTTAATAACTAATGCTGTTGAGCATCTTCTCATGTGTTTATTTGTCTTCTGTGTATCTACTTCGCTGAAATGTCTGTTCAGATCTTTTGCCTTTTTTTTTCTTTTGAGACAGATCTCACTCTGTCACCCAGGTTAGAGTGTGATGGTGCGATCTTGGATCACTGCGACCTCTTCTACCTCCTCCAGCAGTCCTCCTACCTTATCGTCCTGAGTAGCTGGGACGACAGGTGCATGCCACCACACCTGGCTAATTTTTTCTACTTTTTGTAGAGACAGGATTTTGCCATGTTGCCCAGGCTGGTCTCAAACTCCTGAGGTCAAGCAATCTGCCCACCTCAGCCTCCCAAAGTATTGGGATTACAGGCGTGAGCCACAGCACGTGGTCCTATTTTTTAATTGAGTTGCTTATTTTCTTGTGATTTTTGGATGTAAGTTCTTTATAAGATATGTGATTTGCAGATATGATTTGTTTCAATGTGTGGCTTACCTTTTCATTTTCTTATCCACATCTTTCAAAGAGCAGAAGTACAATAGTTCTCCCTCATCCAGGAGGAAGACATTCCAAGACTCCCAGTGGATGGATACCTGGATGGTGGATAGTACTGAACCTTACACACTATGTTTTTCCCTATATATAATACCTATGATCAAGTTTAATTTATAAATTAGGCATAAGGGCCGGGCGCGGTGGCTCAAGCCTGTAATCCCAGCACTTTGGGAGGCCGAGGCGGGTGGATCACGAGGTCAAGAGATCGAGACCATCCTGGTCAACATGGTGAAACCCCGTTTCTATTAAAAATACAAAAAATTAGCTGGGCATGGTGGTGCGTGCCTGTAATTCCAGCTACTCAGGAGGCTGAGGCAGGAGAATTGCCTGAACCCAGGAGGCGGAGGTTGCGGTGAGCCAAGATCGCGCTATTGCACTCCAGCCTGGGTAACATGAGTGAAACTCCGTCTCAAAAAATAAATAAATAAATAAACAAACAAATAAATAAATAAATAAATTAGGCATAATAAGAGATTACTAATAACTGATAACAAATAAGAACAATTATAATAATATGCTGCTAAAAGTTATGTGAATGTGGTCTCTATCTCAAACATCTTATTGTATGTAGTAATTTTGGACCAAGGTATTCACTGAGGGTAACAAAACCACAGATAGTGAACTACAGATAAGAGGAGACTACCATACTTCATTTTTATGAAGTTTATCGATTTTTTTCTTTTATGGCTCAAATTTTGGTTATATACCTAACAAATCTTGGCCTAACCCAAAGTCATAAAGATTTTTTTTGTGTTATTAAGAACTTTCAGAGTTTCAAGTTTTACAGTTAGGTGTATATTCCATTTTTAGTTAGTTTTTATATAGGTTATAAGACATGGAAGTTTCTTTAAAAATAGTTTGTGTGAACTCAAGTTTCAGAAATATAATGTTTTCTCAAGGAGCTTGGTTGAAAAGGGAAGGGAAGTAATCAGGTAGTATCAAGAAGGAGGTATAAAGATAAGAGAGTTTAGAATTTTATTTTTTTACACAGGAGAAAAGTTAAAATGTGTTAGATCATATGGAGCCACTTGAGAGAAAGATTGAAAAAACAATAAAAAAAGACTCTCCTCATTAGAATGGAGACCATCTTAATTATCACGACTACTTTCCCAGTAACAGCACAGTGGCATGCATATAGTAATTGTTCCATAAAACGTTATGGAAGGAAGCAAACAAGGAATCAATGCAAGAGGAAGTGGAACCAAGAGTCTAGTTATGGAAGGAGGCTTTAATCAGCCTCAGTGACTAGAGGGAACAAACTCCCAGAAAATGAGCAAAGGGAGATAAGATGGTAGGGAAGTCCAGGAGTTCACACCTTATAGCCTTTATCATTTTTTAAATTATGAAGCAAGGTTGTCTGCTGGGGATGATGAAAGGAATATGCAGGAGAGCTGAGGAGTTCACTGACGTGCAGCAATACCCTTAAGCAGGCAGGGAGGAGGAGCACCCACTGTGTGCTGAGTTAGGTGTTTCAGGAGACACTGTGCAAGATGGGATTCCCTACTGTTTCGCCTTAAAAAAGAAGGTAATGCTGTCATTTGTGACAACATAGATGAGCCTGGAGGACACTATGTTAAGTGAAATAAGCCAGGCACATAAAGACGACGACCACACGATCTCACTCATATGTGGATACTCTATTTAAGGCTGTTGCTACTTGTCAGGACCAAGATCACTACTACCAAAATTTGGGAAATGGGAAAGAAGGAGGCAGGAAGTGGGGGGTAGGGAAGATGAATTCACTTTCTGATATACACATTACCTTTAAGACGTCATCTGAACAATCACATAGGCAGCATGAATCTGCAGGTTACTAGGTTCTCAATAAAGACCAAAAGATCAAGGACAGAGAGAGAAGTTTGGAAAAACCCTGAGTGACTTGGGGTAGCAACAAGTGGGGGCATGTCATAAGGAATGCCCACAATATAGAGGCAAAGGAACAGTAGGTACAAAGAAGCAAAAAAGAAAACAAACCTACCCCAACAAAAGAACCAAGCTTGCTACTGACATGTCAGAAAATGTCACCCTGGCACTGACTTATTTCTTATAGGTCTTCAGGCTATTCCATAAGTATGTATGTCAGAAATTTTATTACTAGAAGCAGAAATACTTACCTTTGATATATTTCTAACACCACATAAGCTATTGTTCATCAATCTGCCCATCAGATAAAGCAACCTGGCAACATACATGGTTTCATTCTCTACATCCCTGACCTCTAGCGGTTTCCAAGCCCGAGTAGCTACTCAAATGTCTATTGACTTTCATTTTGCTACAAATAAAATTTTGCTATTATATATAGGAAACCAAAGGACACAATTTTGGACTCCTTAAGGGGGATGGGCTGAGGAGATACATACAGCATCAAAAGAATCATTTGTAGCTAAAGTATTGTCCTTAGAAAACTAGACATGCACTTACTGATTTTGCCCCGGTTATTGGTCCATTGAATGCTGTACAGTTCACTTGCATTTCCATTGAGCCAAGAAGGCAGGTAGCAACTCTGACTCTGCTTTCAAGTCACTGGGGCTCATGCATTTATATGCTTGACAGCCTTACACTGTGAGGAAACAGACAATTAACAAATGCCTCTGAAACACATTTCTTACATGTCTCAAATGAAACATGCAACGTAGGTTTAAATCCCAGACACCTAAATAATTTTTTTAGGTGTCTGGAAGATCTATCTCCAAAAGATCTGCCTCCAAAGAACTTTTCCAAAAAGTAAAATTTTTAACACTGTCACCTTTTCCTGAATTCCCAATAAGGGCTATGCAAGCTATACTTTGAAGAAACAAATATATTGAAAAGAAAAAGAAGCACCAGGTTTCCTTTAACTTTAATGAGCAGACTTTCAGCTCATTTCCTTTAAAATGCTGCCCCTGAATTGCAAATTACTTCATGGGCTTTATTTAGTGAGCTCTCTTCCTAGACTGACAGAGCCAGCTGCAGAATTGTACTGTCTATGGAAATAATATCATCAGCACTTTGTCATTGAATAAGACCACAATCATTACATTTGGCTTCTTTTCACACAGCAGGAACTGGATATATGCTTGTTTACAGCAACAGTATTCAGAAAGTTATCACTTTTGCATTCTATCAGTTGGCAACTTAAAATCAAAGGAAGTTTACCGTGAAATACCTGAATCCTTCTTTAAAGTCATTTTAATTTTAGTACATTACTAAATACTTAAACTACTACCTTTTTTCTAGGATTCAAAGAGCATATAAATAAGTAATTTTGATATTGTCAGAGTAGAAAGTATTAAGAAATTGATTTATATTCATTATATCTATTTATATTTCTTATATTTTTCTGTTCCAATTTAAAAATAAAATTTGAGTCATATTCACCATGAAAAATGTTCTATAAATTTATGTCACATCTTTTATTAAAGATCTCATCTGACAAATATTAGTAAAGTAGCCCATTAACCTATAAATAATTTTAATTTGGCTTTCACCAAGTATAACAATAATCAAGTAATTTTATAATTTGGAAAAAGATTTTACATTTTCTTTGCAAAACAGCTACCACTCTCTCTGAAAGACACTATTTAATAAAAGCTTTATTAAAATGAAGCCAAAACATTAAGACATTTATATGTACAAAACCATTAAACATTTTATTTTTCTATCTTTAATAAATGTTCTTCCATTTTTTGTCATTTATTACTTTCCTACTTTAAAAATTGATTAATGTGAAGAAACATTGCTAAATTAAACAAATGTAAAGTTTAAATTTAACTATTAAACTGTTGAGTTTAAAGTTGACAACTAGTTGAAGATAGAAGACCTTCATAACCCAATGACTTTTACTTGGTTTCAGAACTACTGCTAGGGAAACTGTTTCTCCTAAATATAAACTACATGCAAGAAAAAGACATGCAATGTTCATCATTTAAGTAAGACAAACTTGAAAACAGTTGAATTTTTAAAATTAGTTTTAATAAAGATTGGTTTGTTACCAGTTAGCTACATAATCTAGAGCCTATCAACCTCTGTATGTTTTCTCTTTTGTTAAATGTAGAACTTAATTCTCGCTCTACATACCTCTCAGGATTGTGAGAATAAAGATGTCACATGTAATATCAATTTGGAAATTATGGCACTATTGTAGAGGTGGCAACAAATAAGAAATACTTTAACAAGACATACTGAATTCAGTTCCCAGCCAAGAACCAAGTAATTTCAAAAATATTTAAGTGCAAAGAAACCACTAAGGCACCATGTAACCTCCTTTTACTAACAAATAGATGTAGTAATAAGACAGATGCAGGCATATCATACTTATATCACTTTATAATAATACATGCTAAGGAAAATTAAAATTGGCCAAACCCTGAAAGCTTCTACGTATTCGTGGACACCCCCAGTGCGTGCCATGCTGGTAGTGAGCATATGGAGCTGAATGGGATTGAGTCACTGCCCTCCAGAAGCTTGCAGTCTGGAACCATCTGCTGAAAACAGACAAAAATCCCACACTATGGCAACAGAGAAAGATGTGCTGACCAGTCTTCTGTATCAGGCCAGACCTCCCAGGGTCATGGGAAATCTCGGTCTTCAAGGATATGTCAAAGATTGCTATGTGGGAAAAGGAAGGAAAAGACATTCTAGGTGGAGGGAACAGACTAGATCAAGGTATGAGACAGAAAAAGCAGATGTTTAGAACATACTTAGTTATAACAACTAGTGTTCAGTATTTTAGAAACAGGCTTGTGTTAAGGGCTCTGATATATATTTAGTTAAAAGTACAATGAAACTAAGGTCCAGGGATGTTATGTAGCTTGCTGATAATGTTGTGGGCATATTAACAGGGTGCCTTTTTCATGGTATCAGGCTTATGATTTTTCTTGGCACTGTATCCTACATAGCTTTCTAAGAAAAGACCATGTAAAGTTACAACATCTTTAAGTTCTCCAGTTTGATTCTTATCTGTAGGCTATCTTTGAAATAAACTGAAAATAGCAGCATTCTTTACATGGCATAAGGCAGTTAAAATTCCTTTCAAAGGAGGAAGAATTAGGAAATTCCTGGGAATAGTCACTATCGGTCAGTTTGACTCAACCAATTGCCTTCTGTTTCTGAAGAACTTTTAAAAAGCTTTATTGCTAATCATTCTTCCCTGCCACTTGCCTTCTTACCTCAAATGTAAAAACTGAGTAAAAAATAAAAACTTTAAGGCAATGCCCTTATTTTACAGTATCATTTCAGGATTAAAAACAACAACATGAATTGAGTCACAGGTATGTGATTGGATCATAGACTTAGTTTACTTTCTTGATTGAATTAACATAAGAGCATCATTTTAAGATTTGTGTAACTAGAGCAGGGCATGGTGGTGCAGGCCTCTAGTCGCAGCTTTTCAGGAGGCTCAGGCAGGAGGATCGCTTGTACTGAGGAGTTCAAGTCCAGCCTGGGCAGCATAGTGAGACCTTGTCTCTAAAAACATAAAATAAAAAACAAAGATGTGTAACTGAGGCAAAGACTAGGCAGAAATATTGATGATCATTCTGCCAATTTGGTACATTAATGAAGACTTGCCTTTTTTTCTATTAGTAATACTTAATGTTCACTACATTCATCCATGAGTTATTTTGGATATAAAGGTCATTAATGACATTCAGTTACCTATTATAATTGCCCAATGTAAACATCAGCAGTTGGTCAGCAAAAAAAGCTTCACTATTCACAAATGCTGGTCAAGTTTTGCTACTAAATTTGTTTGATGATGTCAGAATTACCAACTGCCCCTTAAGCTGACAACCCTTCGCCTCCACTGCTATCACTGAAAACACATATTGTCCCCTGTCTGAACACAGTATCTGAGTGTCATTTCTAGGTAACATTGAGCTGATTCAAAACATACTTCATAATTAACAACGTGAAATGTTTCACACCATCCCGTCTCTTTCTCTTTTGTATCATGCCAGCATTCTTCCAGGCGGCAAGCTCCAACTGCTGTCTCCTTCCTCTCCTTCTCCTCATATCTAGTTACCGCAACTCCTCTCCTGCCCAGATTTGTCCTGGAGGAATGTTTTTCTTCTTCTTATCTCTCTTTCTCATGAATTAAAAATAAATATTTTTAGTTGACAACTTGTATTTATGGGGTACAATATGGTATTTTGATATGCTGGAGTAATTATTAATAGTGCCTTATTTGACTCTTAAATAGGTCCCATTTTGGATAACTTATATGGTTAGCTTCAAGTTTGTCTTTGGCTTCTTTGCCTTGTTTCAGGTGTTCATTTTCTCTTTCACTAGGGATACCATAATTATCTATTCATGATGTTATCTCAAGTTTCCTCTCTTTTCAACCTGTCTTTAAAAAGTTGCCACAATAACTTTCATTTTAAGAGGATGGCTTTAAAACTGTTATTTCCAGGCCAGGTACACTGACTCACATCTGTAATCTCAGTACTTTGGAAGGCCCAGGTGGGAGGATCATTTGAGTCCAAGAATTTGAGACCTTCTTGGGCAACATAGCAAGGTTCAAGTGATTCTCCTGCCTCAGCCTCCCGAGTAGCTGAGATTACAGGCATGAGCCACCACGCCCAGCTAAATTTCTGTATTTTTAGTAGAGACGGGGTTTCACCATATTGGCCAGGCTGGTCTCAAACCCCTGACCTTATGATCCCTCCACCTCGGCCTCCCAAAGTGCTGGGATTACAGGCGTGAGCCACTGTGCCCGCCCAACGTTAGATCTTATTAGCAATTTAAGTACTAAACCTTTAAGATACCAGATCAGGTTAGTTGAAGAGTATTCTGAGTACAGCAGTTAAACCATTTAAAAAGGCCATTACTACACAGCCAAAAAGAACGCATCCCACAAACCAAGCAACCACCAAACTATCTAAAGCAAAGCACATATCAAGACATAAGCTAAAGGGGTAATCTCTTTACATCTGCAATAATTGGTAAAAACTCTGTCAAAATCATTCAAACTTGCACTGGACGCTGCAAATGGCATTGCATCATGAATTTTTACCAATCATCTTTTAATTTCAATTTTTATTTTAGCTTCAGGGGATACATGTGCAGGTTGTTACCTGCATGTATCACATGTATGCACTGAATATATTGCATGATGCTGAGGTCTGGTGCGTGACTGATCCCATCACCCAGGTACTGAGCATAGTACCCAATAGTTTTTCAACCTTTGGCCCCCTTTCCCTTGCCTCTCTAGTAGTCCCCAATATTGCCATCTTTACATCCATGAGTACCAAATGTTTAGCTCCAACTTATAAGTGAAAACATGCAGGGTATTTGGTTTTCTGTTTCTGTGTTAATTCGCTTAGGATAACAACCTCCAGCTGCATCCATGTTGCTGCAAAGGGTATGATTTTGTTCCTTTTTATGGCTGCATAGTATTCTACTTGCCAATCATCTTGATCTCTAAACTGAGAGCTGCAACCCATTTATTTCATTTACAACTTTTGTATTCCTTCCCATCCCCATTAAGATGATTCTTTAAAAACAAGATGATTCAGCAATGTTTTCTGATTATTGGTATAATATGCTCAATATAGAATATTTGTAATACAAAAGCACAAAGAATCAGAAAAATATTGACCATAATGTTACCGCCTACAACTCCTAATATCTTCCTTCCTTTCCTTTCTTTTTCATTCCTTTTCTCTTTCTTTCTTCTCTTTCTTGTTTTAGACATAGTCACTCTGACACTTACATTGGGGTGCAGTAGTGCAATCACAGCTAGCTGCAGCCTTGAACTCCTGGACTCGAGTGATCCTCCCACCTCAGCCTCCTGAGTAGCTGGGACTATAGGGACATGCCACCATGGCTGGCTAGTTTTTAAAAGTATTTTGTAGAGACAGGGTTTCACCATGTTGCCCAGGCTGATCTTGAGCTCCCGGGCTCCAGCAATCTTCCCACCTCAGCTTCCCAAGGTAATTTCCTATCTTTTTTCTATGTTTTTTGTTCTTGAATAATTGAGATCATAGTAGGTGTAAAAGTCTGTAATTTTTTGGTGCTGTTTAACATGTCACAATCATTAATAATTTCCTCATATGAGTAAAATCTGTTAAAATATTTAATGGTAACATGTTTTATCATATAACACAACCGTTTTTAATATGATGGACATAAATGCAAGGATACTGGGTGAATTTTCTGAATGAATAAACACAGGACTTCCAACACAGGACTGGCATTTAGGACTGGCAGTGTAGATGGACAATTGGAGGGAGAGTATTCCAGAAGCAGAAGATTGGCTATCTATGTTAGATAATAAAAGTTGTTAATTATTCTTCCCCATTAAAAAAAGGTCAGCTAGGAGACCATACAGGTTTTTTCCCTTCTATCCTTCTCAAAAGGAGTCAATGATTAGGAAAGGCTGAATACATTATAAGTGGGTTAAGAAGTAAACTCTGCACAATAGATTAAAGGCTATCTCAGAAACCTTGTGGGTGGAGAGAAGCTTTGCACTTCCCATGGCTGGAAGGACTGGTGAACATGCAGCATGACCTGAAGATGCCCAGAGTGGTGGTGGCCTGTGACAGTTAACAGGATTACAAATCTTAATATAAAGTTTCTTAATGTAGAGATGGCCCTGTGTATGACTGAAGAATTGACCAGGATGTGAGGAATCTTTTGGGAAGACAATTAGGCAACAGGCCACCAAAGCCTTTTAAAAGGCCATACCAAATTGGCACAGCGATTGGACTTGTGAGAATTCATTCTATGAAAAATAAATCGAAATGTTAACCAGTAAAATTACTGCAATAGTAAGAAATAAGGAACAACAATGCATGTCAACATTAGGCTGGTTAAATAAATTATGTCATGCCCAACAGCAAATACAATATATCCATTAAAGTATTTTATACATAAAAGATGTTTACAGTATATCATGGAAAAATAGAGAGCTTTTTAGAACCCTATAATCAAAACAAAGAAATGTATAGTCACTTGTTGGATAATGATGGGTTTGTTTTCTGAGAAATTGTTGCAGGTGATTTCATCATTGTATGATCACAGAGTATATGTACGCTAACCTAGATGGTATAGCTACATGGTACAGCCTATGGTTCGTAGGCTACAAACCTGTACAGCCAGTTACTGTACTGAACACTGTAGGCAATTCTAATACAATAGTTATGTATTTGTGTATCTAAACATAACTGAACATTGGTACAACATGTTATGTGGGATAGATACACTAAAATCTCTGATTTCACCACCATGCAATCTACAGATGTTAACAAAATTGCACTTGTACCCCACACATTTATACAAAATTTCTCTAAAAGATTAAAAAATGGTACACCCATATAAGGCACCTAGTGTGAATGAAGGCTGCAGGACTGGCAATTGCTCTGGGTGAGTCAGTGATGAGTGAAGGTAAAGGCCTAGGACATTACTGTACCATAGTGTAGACTTTATACATACCGTACACTTAGGTGATACTTTATTTTCAGAACTGTGCTACAACAGTTATAACATCACTAAGTGATAGGAATTTTTAAGCTCCATTACAATCATACAGGACCATCATTGTGTATGTCATTCATTGCTAACTGAAACATTGTTTTATGTCCCAAAGTGTTGATAATGGTTTTCTTAGAATGTTGGGACAATGGACAATTATCACAATTTGGCTTATTATATCTTTTTACTGATTTTCACTCAAAGAAGTCATGTATATCTTATTTTTTTTTCTTTTCTTTTTTTTTTTTTTTTTTACACAGAGTCTCACTGTTACCCAGGCTGGAGTACAGTGGCGTGATCTTGGCTCACTGCAACCTCTGCCTCCCAGGTTCAAGTGATTCTCATGCCTCAGCCTCTCGAGTAACTAGGATTACGGGCGTGTCCCACCACAACCAGATAATTACTTGTACTTTTAGGAGAGACGGGGTTTCACCATATTGGACAGGCTGGGCTCAAACTCGTGACCTCAAGCAATCCACCTGCCTCAGCCTCTGAAAGTGCTGGGATTACAGGTGTGAGTCACCATGCCTGGCTGTAATTTTTTACATTAACAAACACTTTAGGCCAGGTGCAGTGACTCACACCTGTAATCCCAGCATTTTGGGAGGCTGAGGCAAGTAGATCACTTGAGATCAGGAGTTCAAGACCAGCCTGGCCAACATAGCAAAACCCCACCTCTACCAAAAATACAAAAAAATTAGCCAGACATAGTGATGCACTAAGAAGGCTGAGGCAGGAGAATCACTTGAACCCAGGAGGCAGAGGCTGCAGTGAGCCAAGATCACAACACTGCACTCCAGCCTGGGTGATAGAGTAAGACTCTGTCTCAAAAAACACACCACTTTATTTGCTGAAAAAAGATAACTATAAAAAAATAAGGGGCATACTAGGATGTGTTTTGCACACATACTTGCAAAAATATAACAAGAGATAATATATTCACTAAACGGAGCTCCAGTGGCAAAAGTGGTTAGCACATAGTACTTATATCTACTATTTTGAGAATTTAATTTATTCACAAGAACAACAAGATTATAATAAACTGAAAGAACAATTCAGAGGAAATTAAAACTTCAAAGAAAAAGTCTCAATAAATAAGTGCAAAGTATAATAATATGCTTATCCCTCTATTAAATTGGAAAGTTTTGTTGTTTAACATATTCATGAAAATTTGAAATAGGCACTCTCAAATCTCATCCTACCATTTAATACAGTAGTTTCACCTCTGAGATTATAACCAAAAGAAGTAATTTTAAATATGAAAAAAATAGTTAAGTAGATGTCCATTACAATGTTCTTTGTAATAATATAGGAAATATAGCATATAATTTGGAAATCTAAATATATTAGAACTGTTTCAAAAATATTTTTTAAGTAAACATCTATTTTGGTATAATTTGCTAGAATTCAAAGTATATAGTGATGAGAATGGGTCACCTAGGCATCCCAACTCATGGAATCCCATAAAGGTGGTAATTAATCATAATGAACACATTCAAAAGGACTGTCAGAGGTTATTTTAATGTGAAAATCTCATCAATTTCATGGGACAAAAGTTATTTACTAGTAAAAAGGGGATATTCCAGGTATGAAGGAAGAACAAGCATATAAGATGAATAAGATCTCAAACCCCTGAGCTCAGGCAATCCACCTGCCTTGGCCTCCCAAAGCACTAGGATTACAGGTGTCAGCCAACCCCGTCTCTACTAAAATACGAAAACCAATTAGCCAGGAATGGCGGCGTGCAGCTGTAGTCCCAGCTACTCAGGAGGCTGAGGCAGGAGAATTGCTTGAATCTGGGAGGCGGAGGTTGCAGTGAGCCAAGATTGTGCCACTGCACTCCAGCCAGGGTGATTAGAGTGATACTCTATCTCAAAAAAAAAAAAAAGATGAAACAGTTGTTTTTCCAAAAAGGATGTTGTATCATTTACTATTTCAATGTCTGCATATGCTGACAACCGACTCTGGTATGTTACATTCTCTGATGCAGACCCCCACAGATTTCAAATACATAAAATTTGTAAATATCTGCCACTGCATGATGCTTTCAGGCCATTTTTAAGGAAATATGTGCTATTTCTACTAAAAGAATGAGAAAAACATATAGTCACCTTGAAACCCTTTTGAAGTAAGGTAGAATTAAATGAGAATTGAGGTGTTAAATAAAAATTAAACCAGGCAATATGCTGCAATCACATAGGTCAAAAAAACCTACCTATGGGAACAAAAGAGGTAGAAAAAAACAACAAAAACATTAGTAGTCCATTCATTCATCCGTTAACGCATATAAATTGAACACCTGTTACATACCAGGCACTGCAGCATAGAGACATAATAGCCATCTTGGGGCTTACATTCTAGCAGAGAGGAGGAACACAATATTCAAGTCAGCATGTGACTGGGCTGACTCCTTTCTCCCTGCATTTTTTCCTTTTTTCTTCTGTTTACTATCAACTATGCTCATGAATGTTCACTTTAATAATATTCATTTTAAATGACTGAACTTTTCTCAGATTTTAAAAGAAATCAACCATACAAATTGATCATTATTTATCAGGCTCATTTCCAATTCTAACATTCAGAAATAAAAGCTAGATAGCTCTCTATAAATTGAACAAGTGCTGGAAAAGTTTCCTAGAGAAGATCAGGACACTTTTTTTGCAATTTGTACAATGCAGCTGTCATACCTTTTCAATTACCATGTGGATCCCAGCCTTTACGACACCCAATCTGCACATTTAGAGAATAAACCAAAATAAAAACACTGACAACACAGAGGTGTGAATAGTAATTATAATTAACCCTTTCTAAAAGAAAAGGTATATGTAATAGTACATAATAGAGTAACAATTGTAACTCGTCTTTTTTCTTTCCTTTTTACCCAAAGCATAAAGCAGAGATAATACGTTATACCAGATTAACATGCAACTTAAAAAAAGATTAATATACATATTAAACATGGAAATTCACCAGTAAAATCTTATTTGTCATTTTCCCCCAACTACCTCGACATTATTCTTCCATTTCATAATCAACAAGGTTCTACTTCTGGTCACCTGATAAATGCCCTGCATTCCTGAAACTTGACATTTCAGTCAATTATGGACACAAGAACATTGTTACAAGTATAATGAAAAACCACATCTATAAAGCAGCTGACTGCTCTGCTTTCCACAGAAACGCCCCCACTCCAACCTGCCCACTCCCTCCCTTTCCTCAGCACAAACATAAATATCCCCCAGTCATTGATGAAGCTGTGTTGTTGAAAAGGTCCTGACGCATTATTTCCCTAGATACCTAACACATCAGCACTGTGCAAATAAAATGCACCCAAGCACTCTAAACTTCTCACTTTTTCAAAAATTCCTTTTGTGCAAAATTTCCCTAGTATACAGAGAAACACAAGTTCACAAAATGATAAAGAGATGAGACAAAATTTCTGCCTCTTGCATGCAAATCTTGAGTAAAAACCTTTTATTGTTTTGGAAATTCAAATACAAGAAACCTAAGGTCTTCTTATTTGCTTGTCAAAGTGCATAGAGCTCAATTGGAAGGGATGGGGAGTATGTGGGGAAGGTGTTTTATAAAGAGACTAGGTGGAACCCATTTTTATCTAGGCTTCTCTAGAACAATATGATAAATAAGAAAGATTAAAGATTAATATCTACAAGAAGAATCTGTCATATTTAAAATCAATATGATTAGTAAACTGCATGTTAAGTACAAATTAAAATGATTAGTATACATTTCTCTCATCTCTAGCAACCAAGAGAGCCCTCATTAGACATAGCTGCCTCCTCAATGCTGTATCTTGAACATTAACCTAAAAAATATCTTTAAAAGTGCTTTGCAGGTATCACCTTATACCATGGAACAAAAGAGGGATATAAGAAAAGGCTACCCCAATCTAAAGGACTATTTTCAAGCAAAAATAGAGGAATTCTGTGTATCATCAATGTAAGATATTTAGGGGAAGGGCACAGTACATATTACAATAATTTAAAATCATATGCACATTTCACTTTCCATGCACAATGATTTCTAATATGAAACAATGTAACTATACACCACTGAAAATACAATCAAGCTTTGCCCCAGAATTTACAGTCAAACTCTATAGTCAGCTAAAAAAAAAAAAACAAAAACAAACAAACAAAAAAACCTGGAAGAATATATGATAAATGTATGAAGATTCTATTAAATAGTTTGATTTGTAAGTAGAATCTAAACAAAGAGGAGGAATTTGGACACATACACATATACATATGCACAAATGAAATGGCTCAACATCTAAATGGTATGACACAAAACTACTAATCACTTAACTATGAGAATCAAGAGGCTACTCTTATGTAAGCAAAGAACTTTTACTTATGATTTCAAACATACAGTTTAATTTTCTGTTAAAACTGTTTTAAAAAACAGTAGCAGGGTTCAGTTTTCTAGTCACTGCGTTAACTAATGCCAGGGACAGGACATACTTGTATTATTAGGAAAGAGACAAAATGGTGTGGCTCGTGTTTCTTTATATTATGGTTTGTTGAGGGTGAGATGGATACCTTCAATTTCAAGATTTTTATTCAAATAAAGTACAAATTGTGACAGAAACCCTCTAGGCTGTGTTATCAGTTAAGACAAGCACATGTAATACCACAGAAAATACATATAATTTATTAGATGGGCTTAAAATAAACACAAATCCATTTTTAGGCACTTCTTGAGTACACACTATGGGAATTTTCTATCAAAGAACAGGCTATCTAGCAGGCAATAGCATAAAGATTTAACCTTAGTTTTTAGAACAATACGCAAGGGCTAGACAATTGATAAGAAATATTGCAAAATGAATCCAAGTGCATCCTGTTACATTTCTTCACAATTTGACAGGACTTTGGGGTTAACTACAAAGTTACTTTTTAGCATCTGAAATTCTAATTTCTGGTTTTCTTTCCTTTTTATTTTATTATCATGGTCTTAATCTATCATACATTCTTTGAGGAAGCATGGTATAGAAGTTTTATTTTTGTATAAGTGGACGTTTAAAGACATTATCTGCATCTATAGTCAATGCATGACAATTATTTTGATGTCTTTTAAACAGGTTTATTCATCAGGTTTATTTCAACAGGTTTATTTTGTACAGTTAACCTTTTGATTGATAATTCCTTTAGACAGCTCATGTTTATCTTTGTTCTATAAGCAAACATGAAGAAAAAATGGAATGTGAGCAATAATTTCAAGGATGCCTTTAGGTTATATGCTACATATAAATTTGGTTTGGCATCTTTTTCCAACTCAAACTGAACTGGTATTCTGTGCAACATAACCATTCTTGGTAATAGGAAGACAATACAAATAAAACTTAATCCTGTTAATGCCTAACTAGGAGCTCAAGGAACTGGCAGAGTCTGGGTATTTCCCTATCTTTCTAAATCTACTTCCCAACATGTGAAGTTAAATTAAAAAGCATGAAAATGTTAAATACAATATAATTTAAAGAATTCTAATATTGGCATCTGTATGCTATATGCACCGCAAAGTGGTCTTCTGAGGGACTCCACCTCTCTGATAACGCTCTCTAATGAGCAAAGACCAAATCACTACCTCGAGCCAGTGGTGAGAAGTTAGCAAGGAACTAGAGAAGTTACATAGAAACTACTGATTTGGGCAACAACGGTTATAGACAAAGTTTAGAATAACCTTCAGGACAGAGATATCTTCACTGATAGTAAATGAAGATACAGGAGAGCAAGGGATACCTGAGCTATGGGGAAGCTGATCTTGAAAGCAAGAAGATCCAGATTACACTTGAAGAGTGGGAGGGGCCAAAGTTACATGGAGAAAGTTGTCTCTACCCAGCAGCCTTGAAAAAGGGATTGACGTCAAGATACAACTGGGCAGTTAAGAGATGACCCTGAAGTTCTGAGATAACCGATGATGTAGTACTATCTCCTATATACAAAGCAGAGCATACTACACATACATTCCCAAAAATGCCTGCAGAGAAAACTAGATAGTTGTTTAGTTTTTCTATTTACGCTAATATAAACAGGTTTTGAAATTGTCTGTACTGTATGTGGTTGCTATAGTGACAGCAAGAAATGTAAAGTGCCTATACAAGAGGAGACAATAGGGTCCTGTTTCTAGGCAGCTCAAAACTATATACTGCGACAAAATGGAAAAAATGTCAGGGACTTCATGCCTTTCCTCAAGCTCTGTGCACTTCTCACTGTAACGATCTACTAGGCACTTCCTAAAGGCCAGAAAATAAAACCTCTTCTTTCCTCTATGTCATCCCATGCTTCTAACATCACTTTCATTACCTATATTAAAAATGCCAGCCAGCAGTGCTAAAGCACTTTTATATTCTTAAGGCAAAATGTGGTATAAGAAAATAAATCCCCTAACCACTTCCTCACTATCACCCCTAAACCACCTGCCTACATTGTATCCTTTGCCTATTATGAGGACCAAGATGTACTGGGAAGATACAGAACTGGAAATTTCAAATAAGGACCCTTTATATAATGTGTAAGATATACCTTACAGATGCTATTATGACAAAATTAAACATATTCAAATCCTTATAGCATACGGTTACTTTTGCCAAGATATCAAAAGAAGTTATATGACTTCAAAATTAGTATCAAAAACAGGATATTTAAATCCAGCCACATGTACAGAAGCATCTTTGTTCTTCTCAGAGCTAAACACAATGACTCTACAAGATGTTTTCACTCAAAAGTGGCATATTAAAAACCCAAAAGCATCTCTCTTTGCTTAATTCCACTTAAACTACATACAAATTGCCAATATGACTTTTTACCAGCCTATCTTGTTTGAAAATAATACTGTTAAAATGATTTTGACATTTTCATATACAAATTTATTTTTCCCAACTATAATTTTGGTTTTATGTACGAGTACACAGATCCCACCTTATTTTTAATGTTCACCTTGAAGGGTAGAGAACAAAATCAAGTTTTATAAATGTAGCGTAAAATTCCACATCTTCTCATGACGTCATGTCAATAATCCACTACACTAAACCAACCGTAACTAGGTAGTGCATGATTTAAACTGCCAATTATGAATAAATTTGAGCCAATACCTTGATGACAAGGGAATGTGCTGATATCGTGTTAAACTGATGTGGCAGCAATCCAAGGGACTAAGCACATGATTATTCAAATTAAAAAATAAAAAGGACAAAAGATGTGGATTTTCTGGGGTACATCACAGAATATTTATCTGGTGAAACCACAATACAGATTTGGGTTAAGGGGATTTTTAACAGATAAGTAATTCTTTATAGAGATTTGAGAAAGTATGTGAACATGAGAAAAGCTTGGTAATTTAAGATTTACTTTTGTAAAACCAGGTGGACAAAGATTAAATTATGCTTGCGTTTTGAACATTATAAATATAAAACACAAAACATCCAATGTTAAATACTGATCTCCCATGCCTGACCTGGATTTAGATACTGAGTATTCCCCATTTTATAGAAAGAAACTTTCTAAGTTTTGTCAACACTTAAAGTATATAACATTATTCCTCACCAAAATCTTCATAAAGTTTAAAAGTGTGATATTAAAAGTAGTTTTTTTCTTAAATATGCTAAAACGTGGGTTTGGATTAACCTTCAGATTTTCAAGGCATGAAAGATACACAAATAGAGTATCCAAGAATATGTTTTAACACATTTAGGACAAGTTTGTTTACAGTTGTGACAGGAATACCTTTGAATTTCAGACACTGAAAAAAGATACCCTAAGCTAACATAAAGGGTGTTTTGGGTCAAGTTACTTCATAGTACAAATAATACATTGTATCAATGAATTTTTAAGTCAAATTCTTAAGATCATTCAAAAAACACTTGCATTTTATAACTGTCAAACAATGCATTTATGTAATAGAAGATACAACAAAATTTAGAAATAAAAAAATCTCACACTATATTTCAAGTACCAAAATAAGACATTATCAATGTTGCTCAGAAACACACCTAACTTTTACTCTGAAATTCATTTTAACTGCTTGACATACAATATAATACTTAAAAATAATATATCTAAATTGTTTACCAGTATTTATAGAGTGTTACTTTCCTGGGTAGACATGTTTCACACAACAGTTTTCAATTAATGCTGAGAATTCATTTGATCATTTTAATCGTAATTTATGATTCACTGATTAATGAATAATTTATTCAGTAATTTAGATGCCATAAGAACCACTGAAAGGAATAATATGATAGTTGCTCATGGTACAATCCTGCCCATTAGTAATACTAAGCCAAGAATCTGATAGCTATCCCACTCTGCTGAATTACATGTTTCCACATGTGTGATTTTAGTCAACAAAAAATCAATACACAATGTCATGCTTTTTCCTTTTCCTTTTTTTTTTAACAAGCAGCTCATTGATTTGGGAGGTTGATTAGTACAATACAGTGAACATAGGGAGAAAGTATAAAATGGCACTTAACACCAATGTCAATATTTATCTCATTATGGTTATAAGGATATTATTAATATTTGTTATTTGTGTTTCTTTAGAACATAAATCAAAGCCATTAACTTGAACTTGAGGTATATACACAATATACACACAACCTTAAGCAAAATACTTTTTATAAGTAACGTTATATTTTAAAATATTGGAAACTAAGTATCTGTGATTTGTAATTTTGACTTAATGGAACAAGAAGAAACAACATTCAACTAGGGAGGGTTATACTGATAATAAAGCTCTTAAAATTCAAAATGTCTTCCTCTCCCTTTGTACTTACCACAGGCTACACAATGTCCTGAGAGGATTCATTATGAGAAAAATGTCAATCACAGCTTTAAAACTTACTTTGGAAAAAACTAACGAGAAAGCAAATTGGAAGGTGAGACTTCATCTTTGTTTTCAAATAAGTGGTCTTAATTTTTCTTCTTATAGAAAACGTTTAAATCAGTTTATTATAAATATATCTAAACCATTAATTTTTGCAGCTTCCAGGTAAAGTCCAGCACTTCATTTACACAAAGTCTATGAGAAGAGGTCAGTAGAAATCATCTAATCTTAAGTCGTGACATCATCCATTCAAGTCCTTGGCACAATCTATAAAGAAAACAAAAATCATTTGATTAAATTCTGAACTAAGAAGCTATGAACAGCAAACTAAAAGGGAGTATTTTTCATTTAGCTAAATAACAAAGATTTAAAAATCAGTAATATTCAGTGCTTGGGCTGCTGCAGTGAAGCCATATTTTCATATACAATACATCCGTGCTTTTTTGTTTCTTTTCTTTTTTTTTAGGCTCTCACTCTGTCACCCAGGCTGGAATGCAACGGCACAATCAATGGCAGCCATGCCCTCCTGTGCTCAATCCATCTCCCACCTCAGCCTCTCTAGTTGCGGGGACTACAGGTGCGTGCCACCACGCCCAGCTAATATCTGTGCTCTTTTGGTTCAGTTGTATCTCCAGTGCCCAGAACACTGTCTGACACTTTAAAAAAGCTTTATAATTATACAAGAGTGCCCACAGAAAGTAACATGTCAAAAATATATCTAGCAATACACATCAAAAGTATTTAAAATATCAATACTCTGCACCCTTTTTTCTACTTCTAGAAATGTATCCTAAAAAAGATAATCAGACATAAACATAGACTTAAATACAAAACTGCTCTTTAAAGTACTTTTAATAAGAAAAGAATTTCTGTCTAGAAATACAGAAAAAAAATAAATTAGAGGACATTCAGATGATAAAGTATTTAAAACTTTCCTTTCAAAAATGATTTTATGATTCTCATCACCAGAAAATGGAGGAAATAAAACCATTTTATAACATAAAATGCTCATGATATAAATGAAAAATGGCAGGATATTAAACTAAATATATAGTAGAGTTATTAAAACAAAGCATACACACAATATGTATGTTACATAAAACAAAATGTAAGTATACAAAACTTTTGAAGGCAATAAAATTTCTTATCAGTAACATCAGTTATTACTAACAACTGTTAATTGAGCATAACCCAAAATACAAAAAAGGATGTAATTGTGGTCAAAGAAACTAAAAGTTTAGCAAGAGCGAAATGATTGTACACATTAAGTTACAACAAAATAAAGAACTGTTACAAGTATTAACTATTATCTATGACAAGCTTTTGTAGAAATAAAAATATTAAATTTCTGTTTAATTCAGATTTTTGTTAAGTATTTCTAATAATGTAAAAGAAGACATAAATAGAAAAAAGATGGTAATGAGGTAAACAAATGGTTGTTTTGGGGCGGTTGTCCCATACTTTTCTTCTGTGACTAGATTCGTTACTTTTAAACTACTGATAGGAAACAGTACACGAAATGATAGATGAAGAGATTATTTAACTCCAAACGAATAAATGAACAGTAGTTACCTAACAGCAAACTAGAAACTGACTTAACATCCATTCTCTTAATTGGATCTTTATAACACTGAGATCAGAATCTTTCCAATGTTACAAAGGAAACCCAGGCTTGGCAATGTTAGCAAATGGGAAAAGTAGAAGTCAAATGAAGCCACTCTCCAAAGTTTGTGACTTCCAGTCCACTGAATCAAAACAGTAATCAATACTAAAACCAGTAATTTAGACCAAGGTAGCTGAACTATAAAAGAAAAACAGAACATTGCTCTCAAAACCAAACTCATCCATTACTTTCCCATTTTTAAAACAAAATTGCTTTTCCTTTTTAAAATGAAATTGAATTAATATCTATACTAATGATACATTTTCCATACAATTAATTATCAAAGTATATAAATTAAATCCTATGTCAATCCTAGATCACTTGTCTTTATTGCCAAATATTATAAATCAGTGCTTTTGCTTAAGATATATTTGACAGAGAACATATTTTTACTTAAATGAATACATGGATAACTGGTATTATCTGTGATTTTTTAATGAATGTTTTTTTTTTTTTTTCATTAAAAAATCTTTTTTAAGGTTCTAATTATGCTCTTCCAAATGTTGGTAATAGTGCCTTCTATTAAGATTTAACTTCAATAACTTATTGTATTGGTTAATTCTTCGTCATGGTCCTGAAAGGAAAACCATTTCTCCCACTTGAGCTAATTCATCCATACCCCATGCTTCTGCCCTTTCCTAACACCTCAAGAACCTCGACCCCAACTTAAGACCTCTATTTAGAATCCTTCATTGCTAATTTCTTTCTTTTTTCCTTGGCTTTGAAATGCAATCATGCATCATTTAATGACAGGGATGCATTCTGAGAAATATGTCAGGTGATTTCATCACTGTGTGAAGAGCATAAAGTGTACTTACACGAACCTAGATGGTATAGCCTAGTCTGCACCTAGGCTCTATGCTATAAAGCCTGCTGCTCCCAGGCTACACACCTGTACAGCATGTTACCGTACTAAATTCTGTAGGTAACCATAACCCAATAGTAAGAACTTCTGTTTTGAAACATACCTAAAAATAGAACAGGTTACTGTAATCATACAGTATTTTAATTTTATGGACCACTGTCACATATGTGGTCTACCACTGACCAAAACACTATTCCAGGGTACATGACTATATATACAGATCCACCATATTTTGGAAAAGCAACAACAAAAACTGTACTACAGTTTGGTCTTCCTTTTAGCTTTTTATCCTACTTCCAACCTCCTCTATTTATTTCATCTCTCCTTCCTCTTCCTGCCACACTCTACCGTTTACAAAGCTATTTTTGTTTCCTAAAATCTAACTCCTCTTTAAACTACACTAATCTCATGCCCACTTTCCCAATGCACAGAATTTGTTCTGACAAACTGGTTCAATGTACTCATTTGTTGTTAATTCAATGGCATTCTCTCCATCTTCTTGGTCCTTGACCTTAGGTTTGACAATGCCAATGACACCACCTCCTTTTTGAAATACTTTCATCTCTGGGCACAACACAGGGCAAACTTCCACTATAGGCACACACTTCTCTTCCATCACTTATCATTCCAGAACCAAGGAACATCATTGCCACATCCTCTCCAACTCCCCTAATCCTTCTTTTGACCACATTTGTGGCAACAGTAAATAACCCCAAACTAGTCTCAGACATGAATCCTCTTTGATTGGAGCTTTTTTATGCATAAAATATCACTTAAAAATAATTTCTCTGTAGAACTGTTATGAGGATTAAATGAAGCACTATATGGAAAGCTCTCCAGACACAGGACATGCTCAGCAAGTGTCAGGTCTTCAGTTCCACTACCACCTTAAGACATATTTCCTAACTTCTCCAGCTCACATTGATACTCCCATTTCTCTGAGCTCCTATAGCAATTATAACAGCTATATGCTTACATGTTCAGTAGGTTTATATCTATTATGTTTACATTGTTTTACTATTTACAGAACCACCCTAAAAAGTCCCTGAATATACACATGAACTATAGCTTATGTCTGTCCCTTATGATGTTTTGTATACAATAGCCTTAAATATTTATGAGTTTTAAGATAATATACGTGTTTCTAAGCAAAATACATGTTTGATAACATCTAAGAGGAAGACTTCTTACCCCTCGCCAGTTAGAGCACAGCATGCCTGGATATGCCACTGGTGATCTTTAATAGAAGTTAGCTTCAAAAACTGGGAGATTTCTGCTACAGTCATGCATTCTTTAACATCTTGTTTATTAGCAAAAATCAGCAATCCAGCTTTTCTTAGGTCCTATTAAAGCAAATACAACTGTAAAGGCCAGTACATTTTTCCACATATTTTTCAACTTAATTAACAGAATCTTTTTCACAATCTTAGTAACCTAGAATTTCTCAACTACTGACATAAAAGCATCTCACAGCACAGGCTGATAACACATTTTTATACACTTGTATATGTTTACATATGTCTTTAGTCTTAGACTATAGTTTTTTATGGTCCTAAGTGCTATATTTAACAGTCATGTTTTCCAGTATATTTACTATCCACCCCCTAAATTCAAAACTGGGCTCAAATGGCTAAGAACTACCTTTTAGCCTAATACTTGAGAGCTCTCCAAAATTCTACCTTGCCTATACTTTTCTGCTTTACCTTACATCACTCCTATATAAGTACTCTGCTGTAATTAGCAATCGATCCACTGCCCTCTAAACAGTTTTAGGCACTGCCATCTCTATGTTGTTCAAATCATTTCTTTTGCGTATATTTCCTCCCCTCCAACCTCCTAAGCCAGACTTTCCCAATCAGGATTCCACAAGAGAATTAAGCTCCACAGAAAATGATTTGAGTTTACTACATTACAAATCTCCCAATTATGTACATAGCTAGTACCTTCTAGGTGCATAGGAAATAAATGAATTCATTACGATGTATGCCTTAAAGCTTAGGGCTTAATTCTCAGTTTAAGTTCTATCCTAAACCAATCCTATTCACCCTAATTTCTCTCACTGTGTATGAAGACTTCTTAGATTTGAATATACAATACGGCCATCTTGGAATGGCATTAAACTTACCAAGTTTCCCCAATTAGAAATTCTGTCACTTCAATGCTATGACTCAGAGGTAAGTTCTTTAAACTTTCTGAATTTGTTCCTCATATCTTTGATTGAGTATCCAATCTGAGCAAGACACCCACTACACTAATCCTTTTCCAAATATAATTGTGCATACTCCAAATCATGGGTATAATGTTTTACTCACAAAACAGGCAAAAGTTCTTAGTCTCCTTCTGCTCCACTCCTCTTTACCTGCCAATCTTTTTAAAGCCAGGGACTTCCTTGATAATCTGTTCAAAATCATGGACCTTTCTCCACAAAATGCACATATGCATCCATACAAAATTTTTTTAAGTTTATATATAATTTTAGGGTGTTAATACCCTAAATTCCTTACATGGATACTGGGTCAAGAATCCATGAAGGACATACTCAATAACTAAATTAAACTCCATAAAATTCTGCTTATATTAGGAGATATAAAATTAAGGTTTTGGTGCCATACTTGCAAGTTTTCACAACTGCTGAATGGCATCTGTCTTCTTAGGGATTTTGGTGAGATATTTTGGTTTTAATAATGTGTGTATGTGGTTGAATCAATAAAATCTTCAGTAGATACAAAATGACTCTTGTTAGAATATAGTTTTGATGATTCTTTCTGATGCAAATAAAAATATAAGTAGTATACTTGTATTTCTTACTTGGTCACAGGAGTTATGTAAAATATTTTATGTAACAATCAAGGCCGCGCACGGTGGCTCAAGCCTGTAATCCCAGCACTTTGGGAGGCCGAGGCGGGTGGATCACGAGGTCAAGAGATCGAGACCATCCTGGTCAACATGGTGAAACCCCGTCTCTACTAAAAATACTAAACATTAGCTGGGCATGGTGGTGTGTGCCTATAATCCCAGCTACTCAGGAGGCTGAGGCAGGAGAATTGCCTGAACCCAGGAGGCGGAGGTTGCAGTGAGCCGAGATCGCGCCATTGCACTCCAGCCTGGGTAACATGAGTGAAACTCCGTCTCACAAAAAAAAAAAAAAAAAAAAAAAAAAAAATCAAGACTGATTTTAATTACAGTGCCCTCTGCAGGATGGCAGCTATTAATGCTACCACAGTTGATAGTTATCTGAATAAGTATGGTCAGAAAGGAATACTGCTACAATGTTTGCAATTTTAAGATTTCATGTTCAACTAGTTTCACCTATATTTCAGTTCACCTGCCTATATAAAAGACAAAAAATTTGAAGAGATAGACTATAACTTGTATACATATACTCATTATCAAGGATATACAGTAAATATTTTTCTTTCCTCCAAAATAGAAAATGCAACCATTAATCAGCCAGGCATGGTGGCTCACACCTGTTATACCTGCACTTTGGAAGGCCAAGGCGGGTGAATCTCTTGAAGCCAGGAGTTTGAAACCGGCCTGGCCAACGTGGCAAAACACTGTTTCTACTGAAAATATAAAAACCAGCATGGTGCAGTGGTGCGCACCTGTACTCCCAGCTAATTCAGGAGGCTGAGGGATGAGAAGTGCTTGAACCCGGGAGGTGGAAGTTGCAGTGAGCCAAAAGGGTGCTACTACACTCCAGCCTGGGTGACAGAGTGAGACTCTTGTCTCAAAAAAACAAAAATAAAAGAAATCATTATCAATAGTTAATATGTGGCTGAGTCAATAAGTAGATAGACTTTCCATGAGATTTAATTCCTATCTTCCTATCTTCTAGGTTTCAGTATCTCTTGCTAGTGTGTACTGAAGTCTTATATAGGTCAAGTTTGCTAATGTTGACATGCTGAAAGAACAAACTTCTGACAAATACTTGGCACAACTTAGGACACATGGTTTGTATTAGTGTAAGTAATTTGTATTCATCACTCTTAATGATAAAATTATTTTTGGAAGCCCGTAAGTTGAAAATTAAAAAACACAAAAAACAAAGCCATTAATAAAAGGTCTCCAAATACCTTGAATCAATTTTTCTAGATCTCAAAGGTTCAAATTTTTCAGTTATTGATTTTTAAGAAAAAGTTATTTTGCCAATTTTTAAATATTTAGAAAGAGAAGAAAATCTTCATTTGCTTTTTATTATATAACCTCAAAACCAAGTATGTATACAAAAGAATAATAGAAAATAGATATATTGAATTAAGGCTGTTCATCAACTTGACTTAACAAAAGGTCAAAGTATAAGGTGAACAATGGTGATCTTTTGTACATAAGCCATTTGAAACACTTTAAAACCATTTCTGCTACAGATTTCTAGTTTAAGATATATTTAAGTTTGATCAAGGAGATGAGTAACAGCAATTGCAAGTCACATTTAATTAGAATCTTCTATATAGCATATATAGTTGTCAATTTGTTTCTTAAAACTTCATTTGTGAAGGTAACTCCTAGAAGCTGAGTCATTCTGAATAAAATTTTAGACTCTGGTGTTTGAAGCCATTTTAAATTTAATGAGTTCTAAAGTTTTACATTTCACTTATGATAAAGCTTTGAAAGTTATTTTAAAATTTTTTATAGTTTTGTATTTCTTAATGATGTAAAGAATGGTTATCGGTGATGACAATAAGATTTTGTTGGTTATGAAGTACATATGAAACATCCAACTAACATCGTGTCTACATTTACTCTTCACTCACACATTGTCACTTTTTGATCCGTTTGTCTCTCTCCAGAACTCTGCCTGTTTGGCTCTTCTTGACCCTACTGAGTGGCCTGCTCAAACTCCCACTTCATTTATAATTCCTTTCTTCTCTGGTCATCTCCCCATTCAGTCTCCTTTCCCTTTCCAACTAGGCCCTACTTATGTCTTTTTCTTTTTTCTTCCACTAATAGAGTCTGAGTTGGAACATCTAAATTCAAAACCTGGCTCTTAAAAAGCTAATCAAGTCACATAACCTTTCTGGGCCTCAGTGTACTCACCCATAACAGATAAGGTTAAGTGATCTGTGCAAGTTAATGCCCCCAGCTAGTAAAATTCAAAGACTTTGAACCCCACTACTGGGCTCTTCATATACTAATCCTGCTGCATATGGGCCGATTAGAGTAAAAATCAGATAGGGAGACTACGTGTTAACAGAACAAAAGATATAGGCCAGAGACAAATAACATTTGTATCAATTTTTCTTTTTCCAAAGTCTTCATAAAACCACCCTTTGGAATAAACTGAAAAACACTGCATTATTGCAAAATATGAACTTGAAAAGAAAAAAAAACCAAATCTTTGTCTTCTGCCTCTTTTTTGGCTTACTGCTTGTATCCCAACTAGAAATGGAATTTGTCAAATGAACAAAGAATGGCAAGATGTATTTTTGTAAATCTCCAAGAGGTTTAAATACAGCTACTGGAATTAAAAGTCCAAAATATGGAAGGGTGCATCTTGCTGGTCAGAAGGAAATGAGGAACCTCAATTTACAGAACTATTTTACTAGGTTAGGTTCCCTAAAGCCCTGAAAGTTTGCCTGAAATACACTAAAATTCTTAAAGGAAATCTCAGAAACAAATCAAATCAATAACAAAATTAATATAAAACTTCACTACAAAGATATCCTGGTTTTCCTAAGCTTTGCAAAAATTCACTGAAATAAAAAATACTCTAGATATCTAAATATTAATTTTTCTATTCCTGTCTATGAGTTGAGAAAGTAGCATCTGTAATAAAAGATATCTAAAAATAATCAATTTTAGTAAATATTATATAAATACTATATAATATTACGGTTATTATCAAGTTGACTATATTATTCAGTTTATTATTTAAATTTGTTACCAGTAATATTTTTCTACTTTAAAAAAATTTAATTTTAAAATTTATTTTTATTTCTACTTATTTATTTTTAATTTAATTTAATTTTTTGAGACAGGGTCTCACTCTGGCTGGAGTACAGTGGCAAGAACAGCTCACTGTAGCCTTGACCTCCTGGGCTTAATTGATCCCCTTGCCTCAGCCTCATGAATAGCTGGACTACAGGTGCATGCCACCACACCTGGCTAATTTTGTTTATTTTTCATAGAGATAGGGTCTTGCCATGTTGCTCTGCTGGTCTTGAATCCCTGGGTTCAAGTGATCCTCCCGCCTCAGTCTCCTAAAGTGCTGTGATTATAGGAGTGAGCCACTATGCCCAGCCGGTGTTTTTCAAGGACTATGAAAATGTAGCTGGTCATCTAATTTTTTTAGTCAAAGGGACAATATTAGAGAAACCTAACAGCAATTACATTTAAATATTAGTCGGCTGAGTAACAATCAAGAATTGCTAAGCACCCAGGTAATTTAAAATATCATTTCCAATGACAATTCTCTGTATAATTAATCTATTCAAAATGCAAAATGAAAGCCACTTATAGAAATTACTTTTGCCCAGGAAAATTACAAAACGAAATTTATCTAGGATAAGTGAAATAAAGTTCTGCAACTCAATCCATAATCTTTCTGCTGCTTCCAGATACACTTCCAAACTGGGAGATGTCAAAATAATAGAGCAGGCATGGCCAGTAAGTAACTTATTTTTAAAAATTTGAAATTGATAGGACCCTCATGAGAAACTAGAAAACAAAATATGATTCACATACTCTTCCCCCATATCTAATGTAAAAAGACTACTTACTTACCTCATGCGCTAACATTTTATAGAGTTCTTCTCTAGTTACAGAAATCCTCTCTCTGTCTGTACTGTCCACAACAACTATTACAAACTAAAATAATTATGAAAAAAATCATTAGTGATTACATAACTTGGTATTTGTAAAACTTAACATGTGTTTATTTGATATACGGGGTATTAATATCAAGAAATTGGAATCTCATGGTGTTGTTGGAAAATCAGAGCTACCTACTATACATTGTGAAACCAAAAGATCTGATTGATTTTAATCCAAATATATTTACTAATTTTTAAGAGGGAAGAGAATATGATACTAACATTCTAACTAATACACAACACATGTCTGTTTTCTAAATTAGTATGTCAAATGCTAACAGGCCTATATCCATCTCTTTGTACTACGAATCAATAAGAAAAACATACAATATGATCTTGAATATATTACTTCCAGGCAGATGTTATTTATTAATATCGACCTGAAATCCTGAAGGGCATGAGTATGGGAGTAAAATAATGTGACTTTTTTTAAAAAAATCAACCAATTGAAAGAATAAATCTCTATCTAAAACAAGCTCTCTTCCTTACATAAGTATCACCTGTTACCTGCAAGCACAACCCTTTCATGAACTGATGATGAAACTGGCATGAGAAGGTGCAGTGAAAAACTTGCGATGACTGTGGGACTGAGCTCCTCTGCACCTCTTCCTCGGCTCGGTGAGCACCCAAAAGCAAGGTTAGCAGGAACAGATGGAGACTTAACGTACTCACTTTATGTTAGCATTTATGATGCCCAAGTTGGTTCTGACTGCCTATTAGTAATATGCACTATTTACTTTTTAGACCTAGATCTTAATTTTTAAAGAAACTATTACGATTTTCTGAATCTTTTCTATTCTTCAGACTTCATCAACCAAAAGAGAGATGTATGAGAGAACTGTTACTTTAATTCTCCTCTCACTTGACAGCTTACTGATAGGTGGCTTTATCACTGTAAGGCCAATTTTATTCCAAGGTATTTTAATAAAGCTGTTAATTTTCAGATCGTTGGCATGAATATGAAACCTATGGCATTATGTACAGAGTAGCATATACACCTTTCTAATTATACACAACTTTCCTTCTAAACAATGATTAAATGCCTAATGCAGTGTTGGGAAATCAGGTTGTCAGATACACTTCAAGGTTTCTTAATAACTTAAAAGTCAGCTTTATACAAATATAAACCATGTTTTATTAACTTACAATGAACACTACAAAAACAATTGTCAGTCTTTTAATTCACAGGCCTATGCAATGAAGCACTCAAATGTCATAGGTCCAAAATTTTCCTTTGGAAAATAATGTGTAAATAAAAAGATATGATCAATCTAAAATGCCTTATAATCAAAAGAAAAATTATTTAATGTGCAACCGTGTTTTGTAAAAGAAAATAGTAAAACTGGCTAGGATTCAAACCACCAAAGCTCTCCCATTTAGTGAGCTAAACTCAGCCAAACATAAATAGAGAGAAATGAAATAACAAACTATGAGATGGAAGTCATTACAAAAACAACTACTTCAGACAAGTTCTGAGATCAATACACAATCAGAACATAATTAACCAATCCTCCCTATAGAGGTTCAATGATAGTAGACACATTAACGATGGCCCTGAACAGGAAATCAAAGATTTCACTACGCTTAAACTATTTATTTATTAACATACTGTGATATTTCAAATAGATTAACGATAAGGGCTCAAATCTAGATGTTTTCCAAGCATTCTGTTCATATAATTTTTAGTATGGTAAGAAACATTACCTCTGTGTTAGTATAATAAGTGTTCCAGGAAGAACGAAGAGATTCTTGGCCACCAATATCCCACATTAGGAAACGTGTATTATTAATCACTATCTCTTCTACGTTACTTCCTATTGTAGGAGATGTGTGTACAACTTCATTCATAGAACTGCAGGAAAAGTTTACATACATTACTATTAGAAGGAAACTAACTTGCCTGAACAATTTTTTAATCAAGGACAAACCAGTATGACCTCCTTTCATAAGTTATAACTAAATATCCTTTTCCCACTAGTTTATAACATGAATGAGCTAAGGGTTTAAACAGAGCTGGAGCTAGGTCATAGGCTATCTGGCACATACTAGATCATTCTAGGAAACTATAAAAACAAATATTTTTTCTTTCTTTTTTTAACTGGTACCCAGGCCAGAGTGTAGTGGCGTGATCATACATATCAATGGCATGAGATTCACTGCAGCCTTGACCTTCTGAGTAGGCTCAAGCAATCTTCTCACCTCGGTCTCCCAAGTAGCTAAAACTACAGGTGTGCACCACTATGTCCAGCTAATTTTATAAAGTATACATATATATATTAATATATAGCTTATAAAGACATAGGAGTCTCACTGTCTTGCCCAAGAGGTTTCTCAAACTCCTGGCTTTAAGCAATCCTCCCACCTCTGCCACCCAAAGTGTTGGGATAAGGGTGTGAGCAACCACACCGGGTCATATTTTTCTACTTTCTACAAACAAAAGAGCTTTAGCACAAAACAACTGAGCAACTCAATGCCAACTATATGTTCAATATCATATAGATTTCTCACTTTCTACAAACTGTTGCTGAGATTTGGCTCCTGGTTTACTGTCAACCTGCTTTCTTACAGGGTAACTTAGGTTTCATGTAATGTCTTACTGCATTCATTCATTAAATATTACTCAGGCAAAAAAAGTAACTAGAAATAAAATTTTTTTAAGACAGTTAATACTTACAATTGGTAAAGGATGGTAGTTTTTCCTGCATTATCCAGCCCAACAATGATAACTTTGTGCTCTGAAACAGAGAAAATATCGGTGATTTTTTTCAAAAAAGAAAAAAAATTAGATTATAGGAAAAAAAAAAAGGTTCCTTATTTCACCCTTCTATCTATGGTATAATTCAGTTCATGGCACTTTATACTTTCTTGGAAGTCAAAAGAACATCCTAGCAAGACCAGCAGAAGTGCGCCATTATACTCACCTTCCCCATCGCCATTATTCTAGAGACAACTCTCATCTTTCCAACCTCCTCTCTAGGAAGCCACAGCACTACAGTTTTACTAAATTATTCCCCTATCTTACAATGAAGAAACTTAAGGTCAGAAATAACTACCTATCACTCAGGGTTGTGTAACAATTAAAATGGCACACAGCAGTACCCAGCACTGAAGAGGAGAGAGTTCTTAACCTGTTTTGCTAGCCCAGGAAAAGATAAAAATTTAGTAGAACTGTACTTCAAATTTTGAATTTTGATCTTTTCCTGGGCTAGTGATATGCAGTATGATGCTCTCAAGATGCTGGGCAGTTACAGTGAGCTGCAGCTCCCAGTAAGCCATGCAATAACAAGGGTAAACAACCAATACTGCCTAAGAGTATATTGTGCTATCAGATGGTTTTGCCCAACTGGAGGATGTCAGTGTGCTGAGCACATTTAAGGTAGGCTAGGCTAAGCTATGAAGTTTAGTAGGTTAGGTGTAATAAATGTTTTGACTTAAGTTACTTTCAACTTAACGACAAGTTTATTGGCACATAACTACATCATAAGTTGAAGGGCATCTATAAACTGAAGTTTAAGTCACTCTCACTACATAAGCTGCACATATGTTTACAGCAAACATTTCTCTACAGCTACTTGTGGTATCACCAAATGCTGGAATTATCCTAATTCTCCATTTAGGGAATCAGACTAATCCTTTAAAGTCTAGCTTTCCATGTAGAATCACTTTCTCTTGCTTTCCCATACTACCTCTAATCTTGCACTTATCCTAATTATTTACATGTACACTAATCTCAGTTTAACGAGGTGTCTTCAACTATATAAAATACATATTAATCATTTTTACACTTCTAGTGACCACAACTCTTCCTGGCATAAAGTAGGTACTCAATAAATATTGAATGAATATGCATTCTATAAGTAACGAATGTTGAGGATTATAACACCTCAGAGCAAGATCTTTATAATTCAAATGGTAGATGTTTTCCAAATAGATGCCACTTACCAAAGGAAATTCCTAATGATCTACAGGAACCTCCTATTATACAAAAATAGGAAGATTGAGTAAATAAAACATTTTAGTACAATCCATTTTATCCAGTCATCTATGGGTAAGAAAGAGCAGGTGGCTTAGAACCACTAGGGTCCTTAAGTGACATGATCACCTGCCCCTTTTATGGGTTAAGAATTACTTTAAAAACCTACGGCCTAGGCCGGGTGTGGTAGCTCATGTTCGTAATCCCAGCACTTTGGGAGGCTTAGGCAGGTGGATTACCTGATGTCAGGAGTTCACGACCAACATGACCAACGTGGTGAAACCCTGTCTCTACTAAAAATACAAAATTAGCTGGGCATGGGGCTCATACTTATAATCCCAGGTACTTGGGAGGGTGAGGGAGGAGAATCGTTTGAACCCAGGAGGCGGAGGTTGCAGTGAGCCAAGGTCACGCCATTGCACTCCAGCCTGGGCAACAAGAGCAAAGCTCCATCTGTGGCCCTTAGTCTCCCAGGTCTACAAACAATTCTGCTGCTATCCCAGAATAGACAGGACTCAAGAGAGGGCAATTCATGGAAATGACTAGGACATAAATAAGAACAGCAAATGAGTAACATACATAAGACCAAATGTTTAAAAATGAGTGACAAGTACAGTCTATCCCTGTTGAAATGCGTACATGGTAGCTGAATTAAAATCAGATGATTACTTGGGGAGCATGGAATCCCAACCCAAAAAGTGTTACAGGCTGCAATGACTGATGTGAATCCTTGCTCTCACTCTTGTTGCCCAGGCTGGACTTCAGTGTCACAATCATGACTCACCGAAGCCTCAACCTCCTGGGCTCAAGCCATCCACCTACCTCAGCCTCCCGAATAGCTGGGACCACAGGTGTGCAACACCACACCTGGATATTTTTTTTTTCTTTTGTAGAGATGGGGTGTCCCTGTGTTGCCCAGGCTGGTCTCAAACTCCTGAGCTCAAATGATCCTCCCACCTCAGCCTCAACAAGTGCTAGGATTACAGGTGTGAGCCACTGTACCCGGTCTGAATTCATCTTTAGAGCAAGGCCATGCCTGCATCAGGGCCAGGTAATCGAGTCCTTGGGACAAGGTATCTTTGTATCTGGAAAGTTTTTAAATAGCATGGCAATTCTTCCTTTCTAACTTCATTTTTCTATGTCCCCAAATTAAGCATTCCCTTTTTGATGACACAACTCTTCTTCGGTTTTATTAACACAAGCATCCATAAACATTTTGCTATAGCTAGAATTCATTATCAAGCTATACTCTGATCTCTGACTTGGACAAACGTTTTTAGCTTCCCAGGTGAATGCTGATTTTTAATTATAGCATTCCCAAAATGTCAGCTTATTTTTAAGTTCTAGGACTACATCCCCTCCCCCAATCCCATTCCTCCAATGTATTAGCTACAGGACAGAATTTAGACAGACTTGTCAATACTTGGGAAGAAAATACAATTACTCTGACCAATGAAAGAAATGGTACCCTAAAAATAGTACAAAATTAACAGGAAAAGTCCAAAACTAAACAAAAATATAGGCAAGAATCTATGATACCTAACAATAAAGAATGACTAAAAAATGTGTATATGTATATATAATGGACACAGAGGCCACACAGTAAAAAACAGTACTCTCTTAGTTTCTTACAAGGTTAAGGAGGTTAAATACTTATTCCTACTATGTTACCATTTTTTCAAAATAGTTGGGTACTCTTCTTTCATAATTGCTTTCAGAATCTGAGGTACGCCATTTGGAATATTCCTAATGGTGGCAAATCTTTTAAACTCTGAAGATGAACTTGACTTTAAAGTGGGAGATGAGCCACCTGGTACCATCTTGGTCATAAGGTAAAAGGTATTTAAAATTAATGCTATCTTTTTGTTGTTAAGTGCAATATGAAGACTGATTTAAAAATTTGTTTCCAAAGAACTTTTAAAAGGAGTTTCAAAAGATATGTTGAATAGTAGGACATATCAGTGGAAAAACTATATAGCCTCCTAAAATTTTAACTTTAAAGTAACACCTCATCTGGCTTCAGCACAGGAATTTTTTAAAGTGGTCTCCTTACTGCACTCATGTCACTAGGACTTGGTTATTATGTCCTAATTCCAAACCTCGTGCTTTTCTAACGGTTCTGTTAGAAAACACTAGCTCGTATAGCTTCTCGGCCTTTTGGCTAAGATCAAGTGTAGGAAAACTAGCTAGGCAAAAACTACTTAAAAAAAAAAAATCCCAGCACTTTGGGAGGCCGAGGTGGGTGGATCACGAGGTCAAGAGATCGAGACCATCCTGGTCAACACGGTGAAACCCCGTCTCTACTAAAAATACAAAAACATTAGCTGGGCATGGTGGCGCATGCCTGTAATCCCAGCTACTGAGGAGGTTGAGGCAGGAGAATTGCCTGAAACCAGGAGGCGGAGGTTGCGGTGAGCCGAGATCGCGCCATTGCACTCTAGCCTGGGTAACAAGAGTGAAACTCCGTCTCAAAAAAAAAAAAAAAA
>NW_022436958.1:15616953-15804902 GCF_009761245.1 Sapajus apella
AAAAAAAAAAAAAAAAAAAAAAAAAAAAAGATTCTTTATCATACCTGGCCAGTAGCTAAACATGATCAGCAAGGCGAAATTACTCTGAACAAAACCATGTGCAGTAACACACAGTCATGAGTCTGAGATAAAGCAGATGGCAGAAATGACTCACATTAGGAATTCATCTTATAACACAAGTTAGTTGCCTACTGAGGAAATGAAAAGGTTAACAGTTTCAACATGCATCAGCTTTTACAACCACTATATGGAATGAACTAGAGAATGAATATGCTGAAATTAGATAACCTATCCTGTGGTGGATTAAGATTTAAAGTGCTTTAAATCCTTCTTCAATGGTGCCTAGAAAGAAAAGAGGCACACTGGATAGAGAAGGTATGGTGGATGATACAAGGTAAGAATCCACATGTCTGGGCCAGGCATGGTGGCTCACGCCTGTAATCCCAGCACTTTGGGAGGCTGAGGTGGGTGGATCACTTGAGGTCAGGAGTTCAAGACCAGATTGCCCAACGTGGCGAAATCCCATCTCTACTAAAAACACAAAAATTAGCTGGGCGTGGTGGCACACACCTGTCGTCCCAGCTACTTGGGAGGCTGAGGCATGACAATCACTTGAACGTGGGAGGCGGAGGTTGCAGTGAGCCAAGATTGTGTCACTGCCCTCCAGCCTGGGCAACAGAGTGAGACCCTGTCCCCCAGAAAACCAAATTCACATGTCTGACATGGTAGAAAATGTTAACAGAGAGAAGTGTGTTAAGAAAGCAATAAAGTGGCTAGCCACGGGCAGGGAAGGAAATCCAGTGCTGCCCTACAAAGTTAGGAATGGCTGGAAGTCCTAGTAGGTGAAAGGTTAGGTTATTGTTAAGGTAGAACAGGAAAGGTGAAAGGTAAAATGGCTATGAATAAGAGGAGGGAAACTAGCCAAGGTCTGAAGCTCTGCAGGACCCATAACCTTCTGTCTGCACCTGAAAGTGAGTAAGTAAATTGAGGTAAGATCATTACGTAAACATGATGAAAAAGGATGAGTATGACAAAGAAAGCTAAGCCTCAGCCCAAATCTTCCCGTAATTCTTCTTGACCTACCTACTAAAATTTAGACAAGCTGCTCTACTCAGTCTCCAGAATGTGTCATAAACTTTCCAGTCATTTAACTTTGCTCATGCCATTCTCCACACTGCAGACAACCTTACTCTTCTGCATATCTAATTTTACAAATTTAACAAATTCCTATATCACTTACAAATGCATAAATACGCAAACATACTCCCAAACTCTTAAGATCTTAGCAGATTTCAATCAAAGGAAAGCAAACTAACATATCTGAACATACTATATTCTTAAGGAATGGTTCAAATACTTGAAAAAACAAAAAGGAAGAAAGAAACGTCAATCAAACATAAGCAGAACCTGGAAAACATCCAAGAAAACCACATGTAGTCTGAAATCTCTGGAGGGCCATTCCAATGAAGAATCCATGATCCAGGGAACCTTTATCTCTTTAATCCACCCAAACACCTACAAACTACATTCATTACCAATTTCTAGTTGCTATCTTCCAAGACATATCTCTATTTGAGTTTTTTGTATTTTTATAATAAAGCACCAATGACTTTTTTTTTTTTTGAGACGCAGTCTCACTCTGTTGCCCAGGCTAGAGTACAACGGCGTGATCTTGGCTCACTGCAACCTCCACCTCCTGGGTTCAAGTGATTCTCCTCCTGTCTCAGCCTTTCAAGTAGCTGAGACTATAGGCAGGTATCACCATGCCCAGCTAATTTTTGTATCTTTAGTAAAGACGGGGTTTCGCCATGCTGGTCTTGAACTCCTGACCTCAGGTGATCTGCCTGCCTTGGCCTCCCAAAGTGCTGGGATTACAGGCATGAGCCACTGATCCCAGACACCAATGACCATTTTTAATAGCTTCCTAAATCTAAGACACAGCATGCGGCTCACAATGAGAACTATAAAATTAAGACCTAATTGTGCAATGGGCTCAAAGACAAAGGTATCAACTCAATGACAGGGTGAGATTATTCACATAGTTTTTAAAACTAATCAACTTCCTTTCAACATCTTTACTCTCACCACCATAGTCTGCCCCTTTCATTAGCAAGATGGAAAAGCATCCATACAAAATATAAATTTGTAGCCAAAAAGTGCTATAGTGCACTTCAAAATAAATATTCCATAGAATCCTAATATGCCTACTACAAGAATGCTATTGTGGACAAATGTAATACAACTTTCAGCCATTCCAACTCTTTGATGCACACGAATCATCACAAATTTACTGTTTAATATGATTTTTCTTTTAGACTATGTCACAGCATTCCTGTATTTACTCAGATAAGCCACAATAACTGCACTATCATAATGTCTTGGTGGAACTGTGAGTTATCATTTAGGCTTTAATGTACCAATCAATACTTTACTATTCTGCCATGCAAATGCTTCTTGTTTCCCTTCTCCTTCATTTCCTTTTGACACACTCAGGCAATCTACCAGTTCCATTCGTTGGCAGTTTTTTTTTTTTTTTTTTTTATACTTTAAGTTCTGGGATACAGGTGCAGACCTTGCAGGACTGTTGCATAGGTACACACGTGCCATGGTGGTTTGCTGCCTCCAACCCCCCCGTCAACTACATCAGGCGTTTCTCCCAATGTTATCCCTCCCCAACCTCCCTACCACCACTATCCCTCCCCTAGCCCCCCACCCCTCAACAGCCCCCAGGGGAATATCACTATTCCCCTCCCTGTGTCCATGTGTTTTCTTTGTTCAACATCCACCTATGAGTGAGAACATGCAGTGTTTGGTTTTCTGTTCTTGTGTCAGTTTGCTGAGAATCATGGTTTCTAGATTCATCTGCATCCCTACAAAGGACATTAACTCATCCGTTTTTATGGCTGCATAGTATTCCATGGCGTATATGTGCCACATTTTCTTTATCTAGTCTATCATTGATGGGCATTTGGGTTGGTTCCAGGTCTTTGCTATTGTAAACAGTACCGTCATTGCCAGTTTTTAAAAGTTAATACATATTCCCCCAAGCATCAGTCAATAAATCAAGCATAATACTTGTTATTGAAGATAATTTCTATCTCTATGTATCATACATTGCAAAACACAAAAACACCAGGGCAAATAAATGGCGAGTCATCCTGATTCATCATTCTTACCTTATATCTGAACTATCACTAAGTCATATCAAATTCTATGTCTCTCAGAGCAAAACATTCCATTTGTCATGTTCACTATCGTTTTTCTCAGTCCATAGGACAGAGCCTGGAATAAAGCAAGAGCTTCATATTTTTCATGAATAAATAAATCAGATCTGTAAAGTATAACGGGTTAGGAGGAAGGTATCTGATCAAGTCATTTTGTATTAAAAGTTCAGTTTTCAAAACTTAAAAGTCTTATCAATAAAAAACAAAGTCTGAAAATACACTTGGTATTACAATACTGGTAAAAGAGGTTTTAGAGTAATAACCAAACTTTTCTTTTGCACTATGAGGTTGCTGAAAAGCAAGCAATGATTATACATGGCAAAATTAGAGATCCAATCAGGAGGCAGAAATCACACAGTAATTTGAACTTGGAAAGCTTAACATAAAGAAAATATTACAGAGGACTGGAATAATGAGAGATTAGCTAATAAGAAATAAGACAACTATAAGGATTATAGGAATGACAAATATAAGAAGCAGGCACTACCCCTAGGTTTGAGATAAAGGTCCTTCCACTCCCTCCAGACTCAGATGCAGACCTTGTTGGAGGGCACAGACAGTGGCTCACTGAATGGCAGAGAAGTGTGGTGAGGTGCCAGTGAGACCCGCCAAAATTTATCTCAGTAAACTGTTTACTGAGAGGTGTTTCACTGGAGACCTTCCATTATGAAACCAACTAAGATGGGTATTAGGGGAGGTTGCTGGCTGCTGCTGACCACTACACAGTACAAGAGCCAGGCCTTGGAGAAGGTGTTCGTGCTACAAGCAGAGGCCTTCAAGAGAGCACACTATAAGTACAAACACCCTATCCTCCTGCAATGCACCTCCTGCGCAGCCTACTGACAAAGCTTAACATTTTGCCAGGTGACCAAAAAACAAAACAACATTTAAAGGACCCAGCTCCACTTCCACAGAACACGCAAAAAAAGGGTTTACAAATGGTCTCTGACTTGTGATGGTGCAAAACAATACACATTCAGTAGAAACCATACTTCAAATACCCATACAAAGATTGTTTTTCACTTTCAGTATAGTAGTCAATAAAGTACACAATATATTCAACACTTTATTATAAAATAGGCTTTGGGATAGATTTTGCCCAACTGTAGGCTGCTGTAAGTGTTCTGAGCATGTATATAAAGCAAGCTAGGCTAAAGCCATGATTTTCAGTAAGTCAGGCATATTAAACTCATTTTTTTACTTACTGTATTTTCAATTCACAACGGGCTTACTGGGATGTAATCCTATGATAAATTGACGGGCATCTGTATTAGAAGCTAAGAGGCACAGTCTGCCCCTTGGCTACTCAGCTTCCATATGTACTCTTCTCTACACATTTGAACTCCCTTACGATAACAATAATAATTTTTTAAAAGCCAGAAGCAGAGGTGGCTTCCTCAGCATCAGGTTCCTGAAGCACAGGCAGCTTCTCCTGCACCCATTCATACTTATAATTCCTTTTCTAACAACCAGTCAAGAGAGTTGGGCTATTAATGAGGAAATTCCACAACTTCTTTCACAGTTCACATCAGAATCAGTTCTTTTTGAGTCCTTCTTATACAAAAGAAGTTGTGTGCAAGCACGCATGCGTGCCTGCGTGTGTGTGTGTGTGTGTGTGTGTGTGTGTGTGTGTGTGTAGAACTCTGGCACTAGATAATCTTGGTTAAAATCCAGGTCTATCACTTTCACCTGTAGTGCTTTAAGCAAGTTATCTGTTTCTTTCCCCTATAAAATAAGGGGAATAGTATCTACCTTGTAGGGTTGTTGTGAAGAATAATAAATCAACTAAGTGAAGATTAAATCAAAAACCTTGTGAAACTTGTGTTCTAAGTGAGTTAACTTCCTGTCTCCCCACACTACATGAAAGCTCCATAAAGGCAGAGGAATTTGTGTTTTACTCCCTTATTTCCACCACCTAGAACAGTTCCTGGACTAAATAGGGGTTAAAATATTGTTTAATGAAAACAAGTAAACCACTGATCACAAGCTCTTCTATAAAAAAACAAAAGTTAATGGCAACTTTTCAAAGTTCCTTTTTTGTGTGTGCCAAGAGTTTCGCTCTGTCACCAGGCTGGAGTGTAGTGGCACAATCCTGGCTCACTACAACTTCTGACTCCCTGGGTCAAGGGATTCTCATGCCTCAGCCTCTCGAATAGCTGGGATTACAGGCATGCGCTACCATGCCCAACTAATTTTTGTATTTTTAGTAGAGACATTTCACCATGTTGGCCAGGATGGTCTTGATCTCCTGACCTGGGGTGGTCCACCCACCTCAGTTTCCCAAAGTGCTGGGATTACAGGCGTGAGCCACGGCGCCCTACCAACTTTTTGAAGTTCTAAAGACAACTTAGAGTTTAGCAACTGAGAAAATTAACGGAAGGAGGAAAGAAATAATGTCAATCTTTTCTTTAAGAAGACCAATAATCAGTAACACATTACTTCAGTGTTTTAACTTGTCTGGTTCTGGCATATACCAGTTGCATGGCCTGGGAAAAAAATTTCATTCCACTTGAGCCTCAGTTTTCCCTTTTCAGGGGAAATAAACAACTACTTCAAAAGATTGTTGAAACATAAAATAAAAATGATTTAAATGACAGCATCTAGGATAAAGTTTGTACTCTACTGAATCTCAGTTATCATCTAAATGTGACCTCTGGTTTTTCTAGTTTGACCAGTATACAAATAGCTTTCACTGTGCACTCAATCTGAGCTTTAACTGAAAAAGCTGTTCTAAAGGGGTTTCAGAAACAGGAGATACTACATCATTTAAGTTTCATCAGATGGCAAATTCTGTAATCTCCCAAAACATTCTTTCCAAGAGTCTCCATGAAAAGAATATACGATTGTATTCTGAATCCACTGAAGGTAAAACAAGAGCATCCAAGACATATCCAACTTATATATGTCCAAAACAGAAAAAAAAAAAAAAAAAAAACAAACCCAACAAGTGCCTGACATTAGATTAAATGGTAAATATTCTGAAAAGTGTCCTTATTGATAAGACAGCCACATTGTTTAGCAGAAAAATAGTAACTTATTCACATTTTCACAATAGTCATGGTTAACTTTCTAGAACTTAACTTATTAATTCCTCCACTAATTTCCACCAAACAGACATAAATGTCCTTTCCAAAATTACCACAAAATACAGGTTATAAAAACACTACTATTGGCCAATTTGTAGTGATACCAGAGCACACATTCTTATTATTTACTATTCTAAGGAGCTGTTGGTAAAATTCTCATTCATTCTTAACTTACAGAAACAAGTAATTTTATCATAGACTCAAAATAGAAAGTGGTGATATCTATTTTTCTGGCAGTACTAGAGCTCAATTAACAAGCAGTCCTTCTAAACCTCACAGCAGATGAAACACTAGCTTTGCTAAAAATAATACAAAATGATGGATGTTAAAACTAGAACAGATCTTATCTACCGTAAGTACCACCAGTCTTACAGCGATGGAAGTTTTAATATTCGAAATGTAGAAAGCCAGTTTTCAAGATTTGTAGGCTCCACAGACACCTGGTGTTCTAGGTGAGAAAACCTAGATCCAGAGAATTTAAGTGACTAGGTCCCACTCTCTCACTCCAAACACGAACAGTGAGTCCACTCAGAGGCAGTGCTGATTAAAGCTGATTTTCTCTACTTTATGAAAAATCCTCTTATCAGAAAAATTATCTGATACTGCCCTTTCGGTATCACGTGATCTACACTTGTGTGTGTGTGTGTGTGTGTGTGTGTGTGTGTGTGTGTGTGTGTAAAAGATACACCGGTGATCACAAATTCCAGTTCTGCTTGCTTTCCCTTACCTTCTTACAAAAGCAGCTAGATCATTAAGAAGGAGCTGGTAGTAGTAGGTGTACATAATAGATGCCACCATTCACGTAAGTCTTTATTGGAAAACTGGGATGTGACACCACCACCAGCTTACACAAGAGAAAAACACAAACTAAGTTACTGACAGCAGAATCATGAACCACCCAACTTGAGTTAAAAAGAAACAAAAGTACACCACTATATCTAAATAAGTATCGAGTCTTTGGGTTAAAATCGTATTCTCTTTCCCCAGTTTTACAGTCATTTTGTAACAAAGTTTAATAAACCTGATATGCATTTCATGGCCATGTCTGAGGTTGGCTGACTTTAAGCATCCCTATATAACACACTTTACAACTTCGTAACTTGCTAATTATCCATGGTTAACAAATGTTTCATATGGTATGTTTTCGAAACTTTCAGTGAAGCACTTTAACATTTTTAACCCAGCAAAACAAATAAAAACCGTCTAATAACCCACACGAGTAGAAAAATGACCTTAAGTTTAACCTTAAACACAGGTTTAGTAAGTAAGGCAAATGGAGAGAAGTCCATCACTACTTAGGAGGCAGAAGAACCTCCCCTCCCCGCAACACACACAAAGAGGGGTGGCAGTGGAGGGCAGGCTCATAAACCGAAGGTATACTACTGGGCAAGTACAGCGATCCCGTTTTCCGCATTCTGCAACCCTCGATCGCTCAGTGGTGCGCTTAGGGCCGCAATCTACAGCCTTCATTCCAGAAGACCCCAGTATTTCCATGTGGTATCCAAACCCAACTGCTGGGCAAAGAAAGAGCTGAAAGATCAGGCCGTGCCACTCAGGGACGTCGGAAGTATGGCAAGAAGCCTTTTCCATTCTCAATAGAAATCGGAGCAATGGGTGTATTATGGAAGACTTCTTAGGAAGGTCCCCTAAGACAAAGGGCTGCGAGTCAAGAACGATCCCCAAGCTCGGGGATCGAACGGTCCCGGGCCCGCATCCGCGCAGCCTGCACCCCGAGCCTAGCCGGCGCCTGACTGCGGTGCCCACATTCCGGAAGTATTCGGAGACCCCCACCCAGCCAGCCCGGGCTGACCCTGTCCCCAACCCGTACGCCCGCGGACCGAGCTCCTCACCCTGGTGATTGAACAGTCTCCATATTCTGGTGAAGAGAATTCCCATTCTCGGGCAGCGGACCCCCTTCCAGACACCTGGGCCGCCTGGCCTCCCCTGGCTCAGGCTGAGGGGGAGGAGAGAGACGCGCTGGAGCCTCCGCCTCTGCTGCTGCTCCCGCGCTGGCCGCGGGCCTGCTTCCAGGGAACCGGAGGGAGGCCGAAGCCCAGGCCGCCCTGCCGCGCGCGAGGCCCCGCCGCTGCCGCCGCGGCACTCGCCTGGCTCGCGGACATCGCCGCCGCGTTCTCTGCGACGAGCCTCGCGGGCCACCGTCCTCCCCCAGCTCCTCTCGGGCGGCAGCGGTGGCGACGACCACGCGGGCGGGGGAGGCGAGGGGGCGGGCCTGGCGGGACGTGAGTGCGCAGGCGCGCGGCCAGAGGAGGCGGAGCCTGGGAAAGGGCGCCCGCCCAGTCCTCTCTTACTTGCAAAACCAAGACAACTGAAGGAGCGGGACCTTACCCTGACACTGAGGTTGTGCAGGCTGCAAGTTGGGGCAGATGGCTTCCAACTGGACGCTGTTGTGTCCCCGCCGAGTGTTTATATTTCCCTCGAATCTCCTCCATTGTGCCATAATGCAAACACATAATTGCGTACCCAATGTCCATCCCCAACCCTTCACATCCACTGCACCAAAAGTTCCACGTCTTGACCCTCTAAGACATGGTGTCCCCAGTGGGTCTTTGGGGAAAAAGCCTGCCGCCCTCTGACACTCAGCGAAGTCAGTGGCCTTACCTAAACTCATTTTTGCACTTCAGGGCTCTTTTCTATCCAATCTCTCTTCACTCTCAGGTCAGCGTTGCCCAAAGCAACGATTTTAGTCAAGTCATTCCCCTGTTTAAAAACTTTTAGTGGCCACTAAAGCTCCATCCCTTTCTGTTCTCCTTAACCTTAGTAAAAGGGAAAAGAAAGAAAAATTGGGAGAGCTGTAGGAGCCATTTGAACTGCTTTGTACTCCCATCCCCAACAGCTGAATGAAAGTAAGCAAAATCAACAATAAGCTGCACCTTCCCACCTCACTTCTCCTAACTACACACTATCTTATCTCAATATGTAGAAAAGTAATTTTTTTACTTCTTTGGGGGCTTTATGGTTAAAAAGCCAAAGTTTAGAGAAGCCATACATGAGGGAAGGAAAATCATAATAATCCATATTAATTTATGATTATCATGTCTGGATTTGCTTAATACCCTGTAGGCTGTTTAGAAAAACAATATAGTTTGTATAACCAATTTGCATTAGCTCTTTAATATTTCCATTCTTGCACGCCGTAGGTAATGCGTTGGTAGCTCTAAGACTTTTGCAGACTCCCCCACAGATGTTAACTTATGAAGTGGATGTCACATACACATTAAGTTGTGACGTTGGAGCTTCATATTTTACAATCTACCTTAAGGAAATGGTCTCCCAGGTTATTTTCTGAGTGAAGAAAGAAAAAGAGACAGAGAGACACAGTTAAAGATCGATTTATCTGTGATTAGAGAGAAGTGCAAAATGTCATTGGAGAGACTTCTGATTCCAGGCACAAGAGAGTAGGGTGGTTTGAATACATCCTTCTACTATTAGCAAATAGAAAAACTGAACAAAGTACAGGCAATGACATTTCAGATATTGAAAAACACATCATAGGACTGTGATTCTCTACAACAGAGAAACAAGTGGAGTCTTACCATTTCTTGGACTTCATGCATAAAAGCAATTCCCAGTCACATCAGAAGGAAGTCGGAATCCAAATAAGAATCTGGGAACCTCCTAGAACTGAAGACGCAAATCAGCACTCCCAGAGATCAAGGTGGCTAGAATTTGTGAAGCAGAGTAACTGGAAGGAGGGAGCTGCACATAGAAAAGTTCTAGAAACCTGCGAAGGGGCCATTGAGTCTTTGGCTACATATCGGTTTGTGCTCATGTAGTATGAACTCTCAGGAGGCTGGCCAATCACAATTCCTGAGGAAAAATAAGTACCAGGGAACTGTAATGCAAATGATTCCCAGAGATGAACATGGGTCAGGAGTCATTTGAGTTCCCTTCAGCCAGAGTGAAGAGAACTGAATATGTGGGACAGGGATGTCCAATCTTTTAGCTTCCTGGGCCACACTGGAAGAATTGTCTTGGGCCACACATAACATAGGCTAACACTATTGATAGCTGATGAGCTAAAAAACATATATAAATTCTCAAAAATACAATGTTTTAAGAAAGTTTACAAATATATGTTGTGCCACATTCAAAACCATCCTGAGGCCAGGGGCGGTGGCTCACACCTGGGATTCCGGCACTTTGGGAGGCCAAGGCAGGCAGATCGCTTGAGGCCAAGAGTTCAGGACCAGCCTGGCCAACACGATGAAACCCTGTCTCTATTAAAATTACAAAAATTAGCCAGGCATGGTGGCACATGCCTGTAATTCCAGCTATTCGGGAAGCTGAGGCAGGAAAATCGCTTGAACCCAGGTGGTGGAGGTTGCACTGAGCCAAGATTGCACCACTGCACTCCAGCCTGGATGACAGAGTAAGACTCTTATCCCAAAAAAAAAAAAAAAAAAAAAAAGCTGTCCTGGGCTGCATGCAGCCCAGGGGCTGCGGGTTGGATAAACTCAACATAGGGCATTCAGTGGACACCCCAGAAGCCTTAGAAAAGAAGCTAAATGGCCTAAGAATAAGCCCTATACAAAACCAGTCCTAAAGGAGCTTAAAACAAAACCTTGAAAGGGTGAAACTAATTCACAATTGCCTGCCGAAACAAGTACAACATTCTTTAAAGAAATACAAGATCGAGTCATCAACAACGTAAAATTTACATTGTCCTAAATCCAATAAAAAATCACTGGATGTGCCAGGAAACAGGAAAATGTGATCCATAACCAAAAGAAAATCACAGAAATACCCAGGCATGGGGACACTAAGTGATTGCTCTAAGCTCATGGCTAGTTATTGCTGGATCCAGGCTTTGAACTCAGACAAGGGTTAGATCCCCACTCAAACCACTGTGCTAATCTGCATGTTGTATGAAAATACAAATAAAATGGTTCTCTCCCTAGTCCATTTTATTATTGGAAGTGCGCTGATGACAAGAAAAATAGCTTCAGGCATATGGCTGGTGGATGCATTTCAGATTGTTGGCTGAAATACTTTGATAGTTGAGATAGACTTATATAATACCTCTCCAATAACTGACCTACTCTTCATTCAGTCAACATTTATTGTATTCCAGACACTGTTTCGTATGCATCAGATGATTATCTAGATTAAATGTAACAGATGAGTACGTATTTTTAAAGAAAAATTCTTTTGAGAGAGAAGTTTCAATGGGCTTTTGTTTCCTCAGTTGTATTTCTATCTAATAATCCATGCCCTGCCTGCTTTCCTGGGTGATCAGATGAATTAAATGTGATAATGTTTGTGAAATAACTTGACTCTAATAAATCACTGTATAATCCTAATACAGTGATAATAATCAACACAGTACATATTTCTTTTCTCTCCTATACAGTGCAATAAAAGAAAAGTCAAATTCTAATCAAGTCTTAACATAGACAATTGACTCCCAATACATACAATGGAATTCTTACAGGTACAAGATAGCTTCAGAAACATCTGATAATTATGACAATCATTTTGGAGTGGGTGACTTGTGAACAATGTAATATTTCATCTAGTATCTTTTCCTATATTCAGTCCTATTTTGCACATGTATTCTGTTTTATTTCACACGTGTATTTAACCTATAAACTCTTTCCTAATCCAGTACTTGTTTTGTGATTACTTCCTAGCACCTGGCAGACTATTCAGAAAATAGTGATTTGGTTGAATCTTTCTTTTTAGGATAAATATTTAGACTTCCTTTTTCTTCTTAAAAGAGTACCTACTGATTTCCAGTATTTCTTCAATATATTTCTAGAATAATATAAAGGAGAGGTATAACGCTGATTTCAGTGTTTTTTTTTTCATTTATTATATAAAAGAAAAAAAGTAATGCAGTTGTTTTGTACACATTTGAATTCCATAAAACAAATCCATAGAAATTAGGATACTCTATGCATGCACTCTGCATTTTCTTTGTTAAACGTTTTTATTCACAAAAATAACACCACATTTTTTTTAAAGCCACTAGAGCAGAGGGAGAACAAAGCATGCAGCACTGTACACATTTGCATAGTATATTTTACCCAGCATGCCTTGTAGAATGCTACACATACCTATATCAGAAAAATAAAAGGGGACAAGTTCTTAAAATAAATAACTAAAATTTAAAGAAAGAAAGAAAGAAAGAAAATTATTTGACAAAGGCATTTTTGATCCCACTTTGTCAATGGAGATATAGCAATAGCCTGGGATTTCAACAGCCCTCAGAATAGTAGGAAAAATTGTTTTACATCATTTTGCCATATTTCTGATTTAGCATGTTTTATGTTAATACATTTATTTTTATTCTCACCCACCATCCCTTCAAAAACACAGCTAATGGCTTTAACTTATGTGTCAAAGTAGTATTCCATACAAAACAAATGAAAGAATCACTAATATAATTTTGTTGTTGCTGGGACATCTGTATTGATCATTCTGACTTGAGGCTGTGAAAAATATGAACATTTCAAACATGTCCAAAATTCAGAGGAGCCCTATGAGCTCACCTGCTGTGACTTTCTGTCGCTATTGAAAGAGAAGAAATAAGAAGAGAAAATATAGTATGAGTGTTATCACAAAATAAAATTTAATAAGTTTCGTGGAAGGGAATAAAACAAAAGAAATTACATCCACAGATTGCAAGGCTATGAAGTAAATTCCCAGAAAAGTATCAAGCAGCAAGTTTAAAAGATGATAGATGAAGTAAATCTGATAAAACTTAGAACTAAATGGACATACTCTTAAAAAATATGACCGCCAAATTTAACAGTGGATTTTGTTATAAGTTTGTGCTATAACAAATGTGCTTCTTTCTCCTCAACCTATTTTCATATTGGCAAAATATATATTTTATAATTTTGTACTGTACAATATATGTCTTTGCTACATTATTTTTCTACTGCTAATGCAGATTATAAGTAACAACATAGATTTATTTTGGCAATAAAATGCTTTCATTTTAATAACGTCCCAGAAAATATTGTAAGGCATATGAAAAATAGTATGCAACAATATAGTGTTAATGATCCCGCATCTTTAATACATCCCTTATGCATACAGAATTCACACTGATTTCAGTTAAAAGTGTGTGAAAGTGGCATGCAAGTAGGGCAAGAGTGGCCCCTACATAAATATAGACACTGCCATTGGTTGAGAAATTTAAGTGTTCAAAACATAACCAAGAACACTTACGAAGTATTGAAAAGCTAGAGGCCAGCCACTACTGGTTCTTAGTTCCCCTTTTCACTCCTTATAATTTTCAAATGAGGAAGTATCAGTATATTCTCCCAAACCACTCTAAATTCATCAGTAACATTTTCTACCATCCTTTTGCAAATGGTATATCATGAGAAACAAAAGAAAGTTTCATCTATAACTATGACTCCCCCAAACCAATTGCTATTCACTCTTAATTATACTTTGTTTATGGCAAGTAGAAGTTACAACCCTTAGGATTATCTGATGAGATACTTTGTCTTCTCATAATATCCCTCAATTACATGAAGCATTTAGAATTAATGATCTACAAGTTAAAAGAGATAGTTGATATCAAAGGATGTATTTCATTTAAGAAAGGCCATTTTAATAAAAGAAAAAACGTTTTAAAAGTAATTTTTGAATGCTGTTGTTCTGGGTATCTATGTGAGCCAATTTTACTATTTTGACTAACTTGACTGCTTAAGTCAAAAAGAAGGTCATCCTTATTGTCTGTCTAACAGCTAATTGACTTGACTGGTTTGATCATGATTGTCATTTTAAAGAAGACTGTTCTCTGCCCCATAGACACAGCTTGAGTAAGTAACTTAGTAACAGTTATAGTATTGACAGTATTTAAAGGTATGAGAAACTAATAAAACAGATTTTATTACATAATTTCCTATAGAGTTTTCATTCATATAGTCATTCAAGGATGAGTTTTATATAATTAAAAAAAAAACATGCAACATTGTCATAAAAGACAAAGGCAGAAATATAAAAGGAATAAGGGGTACATAGCATTTATTTGAAACATTGATATGAAGTTTATTCCAATTACATGGGAGTCCAAGGTAATGCACATCCTTACCCAGTAAATGGCTAAGTCATGCTCTGGGTCTCTGTATAAGTCAAGGATCAACAAAATGTAAATTTGCAAACCAGCTGCTCTTAAACATAAAGTCTCTGGACCTCTACTTTCTTTTAGACTTACAACTAGATATTATAACAAGTTGCACACAAAGGCAATCCCCTTGCAGTTTCTGTTCCCTATGATGACTTATCTGTTAAATTAACCTTGCCTCATGATAAGCTGTGAACCAATTCAAGAAAACTTTGCTAACATGGAAGAAACAAAAAGGGTGCCAAGAGCATTTTGGAAACAGTTTGAAATCTAAAGGGAAGGCGTATTTTTAACACTCTATGCATTTAGCTTTGCAGCAAGGTTAGCCAGAATAGTAAGAAATTTGATCACTACTTATTGACAGGTGTTTTTCCCTTTAAAGACAGATTGTCTTCTCTAGAGAAGAGGTAGTAAATATATCCATACATAGGGTAATTTCTATAGTGGTATCACATTTTTAAAGCAAATACCAAAATACAACTGTTTAAGAAAACATATACTAACATGCAAATTAAGGTTGCCAAGAAACATTCTTAATGGACATCCTGGGTCTTAACAACATTTTGTGATATGTTCATTTAAAGAGTTTAAATTTGCAAACATCTTTTGGCATAATTTCCTTTCCTTACTTCCTTTCACTGCTTCCACTTCCTATTATGAATTTTAAGGCCCCCACACAAAAGACAAGTTCAAGTATGCAGGTATGAAAAGAGGTTAACATTCCAAAAATACATTTTGCAAACAACAACAATAATTAAATAGCAAATTATTTAAAGGGAACAAATAATTGTCTCAGGATTTGTTTCACGTTAGTAAAATTCATTTCATTAAAGATTAACTGCAACGACTTATGTAGTCACAAAATTAAGATTCTTATTAGGAAAGATCATCAGTCTAAATTGTTAGCAATTTCAACCTTCTCTCCAATGGAACTGTATAAAGATAAGAGAGAATCATCATTTATAAACAATTCTAAGTGTTGCTTTAAATGGTAAACAAGATAATGTTGTTGGTTATAATATTAGAGTCACATTATACCCTTGAGAGTTAACATCAGGATTGACAAATTGCATTCCCTTTTTTCCAGTACTACATTTCTACACTGTTACATGAGTCCACATTGTTATATGTCTGTAACTGAAATCACAGAATTCTAGTATGTGGCTTATGCTGTAAAACAGCTTCAAAACAGTAAAAGACTTGCTTTTCCTGCTTATATTTTTTTATCTTTAAATAAAATTAATTAAAAACAAAGTATTTATGGAATATGTATTTTTCAAAGGTGCTTGGTGTGCTTGGCAAAAAATAAAACTTTTCATTTAGTATATATCTAGATTTTAAGTATCATTTACACAATAAACTCTTAAATCTTTAAAAAAAATAAGATGTATATCCCTTATTTGAGGAAGATAAACTTACTGCAGAAGGAAGGGGAAACAATATGCCAAATTAAAGTAAACATTTAAATGTATCCATCAATAAAATAGACATTATACCCTTTCCAAGATTGTTTGCTTTTGAATAAGAATGGAAAGCAAAACAGGTATGGACATCTGATGGTAAATAATAGATTGGTTTTGTGCACAGATATTGAATGAGCCTCTCTTTATCAGCATGACATGGAAGACTGGAAACAAGGCTTTGAGAGGCCTTTAAAAACAAGTGACTTTAAAAAAGTTGAAAGAAGATGGTAATCTTGATGACTAGGAAATATATGTAAATGCTGTTACAGCTACCTGCCATAAAATATAAATATCTTAAAGTAGTTAAATGACCAAATTGCTAATGCTACTACAGAAAAAGCTGAACAGCTGTCTAGTCTAAATTTATACACCTTGGTGCACTCTTTGCAATTAAATACTTTAATGCGCACAAACAAGAAACCAGCAAAGCATATAGAAAAATGTTTTGGCTAATGTTTTCTTTCTCATGCAAGTATGTGCTGTACATGTAATAAATATATTTTTGTTTGCTGGAAGATGCTCTTCTGTGTTCTAGCAAAGTATTCAGTAATGGCAGGTTATATGTTTATTAAAGTGCCTAATGGATATAACTCTTTTAAAATGTCTTAACTGAAAGTTTTATAAGCTTCACTAGATGACAGAAGAATCTCACAAGCCAGTATCACATGTTAACTTTTAAAATTTACTAAGCCCATATTTTTTAATTGTATCAAATATTTGAAATGACTTACAGAATTATAGGTATCCTCATTATCAGCTAAACAGGTTCATAATGGGGTACATACAGTGAACAGAAAGGCAGGGGGCATGTGGTGAGGTTGTAATGGGGTTCAAGATATGTATAGCTAATCAATAATATGGAACTTATTTCCATGGTCAAGAAGATTACTGAACTGGTGCATGCTTTGAGTGCCTAAATATTGACAAGCTTGGGGAAAACAGAATATAAAATTAATTATCATTATTTTCAAAAATAGGCTTCATGACATGTACTAGCAGAAAAGGACTTTTATGCCTGGATTTATTGGGGTTTTAGAAAATGCATGCATTGTAGACCTTTAGAAACAAGAGTTATTTTTTTCAAAGACATTTGTGTAAAAAGGGTCAATTTCAATAATTTCTTGGATCATAGTGAATCTAAGTCTTCCTTAATAATATAAAACCTAGGTCACCAATTCCATAATCATAGCCATTGGAAAACTGTGAAGACTTAATAAGATGAAGAGGAGTGTTCATTAGAAGAAATAAGGCAGCTCAAACTCCAAATTCTTTATAATTTTCTGCATTAAAAATGCTATAATTTTAGTTAACAAATATTTTCTGAATCTATGAGTTTATTTTTTGCTGCAAGCTTTTAAAATCATCATTTGTTTTAACTTTTTTCAATTAGTCACTTTGTAAAAAAAACAAAAACAAAAAAAAACACCTCTTGAACATCAAAGTTGAATGTGTCCACATAAAACAAAAATCCTCAGCATGATTTAAAGAATTTGTTGAAGGGCCAGAACATTCAGATATCCAAAGACAGAGACTGAGAGAAGTAATGGAAAGATACTCCATCGTGTTGGCGGGAAATACTGACCCTGTGTTTGTGTTAAGTGGACTAGATGAATTCCCATCTGCAAGTGTTTAGCTTTGCACTCAGGAGGATTGGTACCACATCCTTACTATCTGACTTCAGATTCCTGGATGTATGCAGTTGTGATCAGATTGATTAAAGGGAGAACAACACCCCATTTTATATTTCATATAACCAGCTATGTTTGGGCTTCTCTTTACTGTTCTCTCTCACTGCTGAAAAAATTTTGAGGTTTTTTTGCTTGTTTGTTTTTGCCAACTTCAAACAAGCTAACAGTACTGACTAAACAAAAAGCAAAACACTTTGAATACAACAGCTGTGCCAGGAAAGAAATAAAAATATTAAAATCTGAGGAGACTATATAATTTCTGCATTAAGATTTCTGAGATTTTTGGCACTATCAATACATTTGGTAAGTCTGAAAAGTCATTCTGGCAACATTAACATATATTAAAATGTTTATACATTCCAACTTTAAGTGTAAATTTAGCTCCCAACAAATAAATACCAAAGCTGGATTTGGTTTCTATTGGTATTTTGATTTTCTTATCATTAGGGTTTTTTTTCCCAAGATTTTTTTCAATCATTGCAACATGCTCAAGCAGACTTTCTAGTCAATTTACCCAAATTCCAACAGGAATTGGTTTATAAATTGGTTCCAACTGGAACTGGTCATTTGGAATTTCCAGCATGGGAAATTATTTTATATGTGCCTTCTAAGTACCCTAAATTACAAATTGATGTGTCTACATCTATGAAGAAAACAAAATGTACTGTTATCATGTAAATGTTGCACTTAAAAATATCTATATGATCGGGCATCTAATATCCATCTAGACTCAAGGGCATAATGTAATTTTTATTTTTTGCCCCTTACTTAGCATCAAATGACAGCAGCCCATTAGCACAGTAAATACTGTGCCGTGTTAGCCAAGTTAAGATGATTGGTTTATCCTAGTACTGCTATGGCAAATTGTCAACAGATGAATATTTTTTGTTTCATCAGACTCAAAGCCTATGTCGGGAGTCATGGCTATATCCCCCAGGTGATCCTCGGTTCCTATGGGGTTTGTAAGTGTCCTGGTATGAGTCAGGGTAATCTTCTTCCACAAGAGGGTAATGATCTCGGCTATGCTGGGAACTGGAAGACAAGCGGTTCCTACTCTTCCGAGCCCTTTCATTGTGATAATTTTCATCAGATGTCATTAGACTTCGTCTTTCAATTGGAGAGTTCTCTGTGGAGTGGTTGCTGTGCCTCATTCGCTGACTCTAAAAATATCAGATAGTTCATTGATTAAATAATGTCAGCTTCATTCATCTAAACATGTAAATGTATGTAAAATAATAGGATCCGTACAATAAGATGCTTAATATATGACTTAATAAGGCATTCTGATGCACCAATAATAGCCTGCTCAGAATATCTGCTTTTATTTATTTGGGACACAACATGAAAAGATGCCAGAGAGTGTTGTTGACAGTTTATGAATTTAATTCCACAGTGCTGAATGACTGTGCTACCTATTGCAAATGCAGAATTGAAAGCTAACTGTTAAATGGAAACTTAATGTATTTAGGAAGGCCCAATAATTCAATTTCTATTGCAAAAGTGAAAATTATTTTACTATTGGGAAATAAAGTTCAGAATAGCATTTATTATTTTATTTAAATCTCTTGAATTCATATAATCTTTCTTTTTCTTTCTTTTTTTTTTTTTTTTTTGAGACAGAGTTTCGCTCTTGTTACCCAGGCTGGAGTGCAATGGTGCAATCTCGGCTCACCGCAGCCTCCACCTCCTGGGTTCAGGCAATTCTCCTGCCTCAGCCTCCTGAGTAGCTGGGATTACAGGCACGTGCCACCATGCCCAGCTGATTTTTTGTATTTTTAGTCGAGACGGAGTTTCACCATGTTGACCAGGATGGCCTCAATCTCTTGACCTCGTGATCCACCCGCCTCGGCCTCCCAAAGTGCTGGGATTACAGGCGTGAGCCACCGCGCCCGGCATAATCTTTCTTTTTCTAAAGTAACACACCTCACCTTGATCTAACTGAATATTCCTTATACCTTTTTTTTTTTTTTTTTTTTTGAGACAGAGTCTTGCTCTGTCAGCAGGTGCCAGGCTGGAGTTCAGTGGCCCAATCTTGGCTCACTGCAACCTCCACCACTCAGGTTCAAGCAATTCTCCTGCCTCAGCCTCCCGAGTAGCTGGGACTACAGGCGTGTGCCACCACACCCAGCTATTTTTTGTATTTTTTAGTAGAGACGGGGTTTCACCATATTGGCCAGATGGTCTCGATCTCTTGACCTCATGATCCACCCTCCTTGGCGTCCCAAAGTGTTGGGATTACAGGCATGAGCCACCATGCCCGGCCTCCTTATACCTTTAAAAAATTTTAATAAAATTATTACTTGTGCTGTTCATAAAATAAAATGTTTGTGGCTGGGTGCGGTGGCTCACACCCACTAATCCCAGCACTTTGGGGGGCTGAGGCAGGTGAATCACAAGGTTAGGAGTTCAAGACCAGGCTGGTCAAGATGGTGAAACCCTGTGTCTATTAAAAATACACACACACACATACACAAATTAGCTAGGTGTGGTGATGGGCACCTGTAATCCCAGCTACTCGGGAGGCTGAGGCAGAGAATTGCTTGAATCTGAGAGGCAGAGTTTGCAGTGAGCTGAAATCACGCTATTGCACTCCAGCCTGAGCAACAGAGCAAGACTCCATCTCAAAAAAAAAAAGTGTCTGTTTCTGCATCCTATATAAATGTAATAATCATTCCAAGGGTGTATACAATAATTATAAAGCCAACTAACTGATACATTTACAAACATTGCTTCCTCAACTAAAATGTCCTGCAAAATAATCTTCCAATATAAGCTAAATTCCTCAAATATCATTAATTGAAATTAGTATCTTAAGATACTTATTTGATGGCTCAGAAAATGTTATTCCACATTTTTCTTCACTATGAGAAAACATTTAGCTAATTGTATCTACCAGTTTAGGTAGGTCACATCATTTAAGGCACAGGATACTGCTGAAACCATGAGCCCACACACATCTCATCTAAAATACATTCAGATTCAGGCAGAAGGAAGTTCATTTGACAGGTCACAGACTGTGCCTTTAACCTCAAGCAGATGTCTAACAATGAAGTATCAATAGTTACCATGAGAAGAAATAGGCCACAGAATAAAGGGTAATACATTAACTCATTAGTGAAACAGGGAGAACCACTCTAGGTGGATGTCTTAGCAGTGATGAGCCAAGAGTGTTGCATTCATTACAAAAGTGCAACATTGCATTTCTACCTACGTTACAGAAGCATATTGCTTCATGCATCTATTTCTCATTCCACAATGTACAATTCAGAGCCGATCCAAACTAGTCAATGGTAATGTACACTCAGATCAGCCCAAGGAAGTGAAACAAGGCAGGAAATAGTCCTAATGCATGTATATGTGCTGTACATTACCATAGTACATTTTTCATGTTCATTTCTAGTTTCAAAACCTATTCATATGTGTGGCAGTTTTTCTGCTTACAAAGGTACAATTTGGTAACAGAGTAATACAGCTATAATAGCATTTCAGAGAGTGTCATTTATCTCAGAGTTAACTCCATATGATCGACAATTATGACTATCATTATAACCCATTAAAACAAAACTCATCATGATACAAGAGGCCTCAATTGACTACATGTTCCTCAGTTTGCTGCAGGTTTGGCCACATTCCAGCAGCTACCTGATAAATAGTAAACAATAATCGATGTAGAAAGACAAGGCTTATCTCATACCATGAGGTCTCTGGCTCCCTATCTCTACCTCTGAGTGCAGCCCCAGAACAGCAGAAGAGAAAACCTCTTGATCCTGTGTTCGTCCTCAGCATCCCTAAAGGACACATACCACAGCCACTTACAAAGGTGAGCCCCTGCAAAACTCCAAGAAAACTCAGGGATCGGTTACTGTTTCTGAACAGAGCAACTCTACTTATATCCACATTGTCTTGTGCAAGGTAGAGAGCAGGCCTAGCAACCTGGGTGGGGCAGGATTAGTTAAGGGCAGTTGAAAGGCCTATCTGCACCCATATATTTTACTTAGCTATTGTGTAATCCTTACGAAGTAGCATTAAGAAGTAATGGAGGGGCCAGGAGTGGTGGCTCATGACGGTAATCTCAACACTTTGGAAGGCTAAGGCAGGAAGATTGCTTGAAGCCAGGAGTTTGAGACCGTCCTGGGCAACAAAGTGAGACATTGTCTCTATAGATTTTTTTTTTTTTTTAATTATCCATGTGTGTAGTGTGTGCCTGTAGTCCCAGCTATTTGGGACGCTGAGGCAACAGGATTGCATGAGCTCATGAGTCCAGAAATTTATGGCTGCAGTGAGCCATAATCATACTACTGCATTCCAGCCTGGACAACAGAGCGAGACTATGTCTCTAAAAAAAAGTAATGGGCAGGTGCACTGAATAGGCATTAAGTTTCCCAGCAGAGTTTACATGTAGGTAAGGTTAATTTACCTAAGTAAAATCCATTATAAATTAACAGAGAGCAAAGTTTCTCAGGAAATGATCACTCTCTGGGTAGCTTTCTCTAGGATAGATCCTAATTAGATAATATTTAAGATTTTTAAATATAATGTGCACTCTTCAGATTAAGGATGACTAAAGTCTCCATCATAATCAAGTTCCCAAAGAATTTTACACGTAAAATTGTAAAAAGCACGAGCGACAAAGTGACAATACCTGTAACCCAGAAATTGCTGTGGGATATGGTGAGAGTGCTGTGGAGCCCAAATTCCTTCCCAGCAGTGGGGTCATGGGTGTGCTACTGGTTGTATGGGTGGCACGCCAGTATGCCTCCAGGTACTCCCCTAGATGTTCACACGCGTCCTCAAGCTGATTTTCATCCAATATAACATCAAACATTTCCTGTAGATGACAAGAAAATCCACTTTACTTCCATTTTAGGTTTTAGGCAATGAAACCTAAAATTCCACTTAACAGATAATAGCATTTTTAATAGCTATTAATATCAAATTTGAGGTGCTATATGGGCAGTTTCTAAAGTTAGGGTCAAGTAAAGAGTTACACAGTTATCCATGAACAAATGTGGACATTACTATAAATATGAGAGTGTTCATTCAGTATTTGGATCTTTCATTATTTAGAAAGAAAAAGATGAGGTAGGTGTAAATGCGTTATAGGTCAAATAAAATGAAAACCCATGTGTATTCATATCTTTAGCCATATATTCCTATAGAGCTGCATTCCACATGCTTCAGAATATGAGAGAAGCAAGTTAGTGGCATGGAGATGGGAGTTCTAGACATGTTTTGGGCAATAACCATGTCATTGGAATAAACATTTTTTTCTCCCAAGGTAACTATGTTGAAGGGAATACGTTTACTTAGATAATTTTCAGAATGTTGGTGAAAATAATGTTATCTGTCTTGTGATGAAACAATAAGAAAAGAAAGTTTAGGTTCATAACAGCAAACCACATGGCAGTGGTCTCTGCTACCAAAAGATCATTTCGTGAAATGGTTGAAAAAGAACAAGGAGTGTTTAATTGGAGAAAGCAGAGGGTCACAAAAGAAGTATCTGCTGTCCATGTTTTGGACAGTAAGGCCATTGTTCAACATCTGGTCTGCACTTAGGAAGTTGTTCCGCCTTTACCCCATTATTGCAGTGTGGCTGGGAACACAGACAGAATATAACCCAGACATATACTCATATACTTTTCCGAGTGAAAGTCAGAAAACTTTGGCACCGCACAAAGAGAAAAGTCATTTGACAGGTAAGTGTTAGCACATCTCAACTTCGTTTCTTTCTTTTTTTTGAGACGGAATTTCCGTCTTGTTGCCTAGGCTGGTGTTCAATGGTGCAATCTCGGCTCATTGCAACCTCTGCCTCCCAAATTCAAGTGATTCTCCTGCCTCAGGCTTCCAAGTAGCTGAGATTACAGGCACCTGCCACCACGCCCAGCTAAGATTTTGTGTTTTTAGTAGAGATGGGGTTTCTCCATGTTGGCCAGGCTGGTCTTGAACTCCCAACCTCAGGTGATCCACTCACCCCAGCCTCCCAAAGTGCTGGGATTAGAGGCATGAACCACCGTGCCCGGCCCACCATCCTTCCTCCCTCCCTCCTTGCCTCCCTCCCTCCCTCCCTCTTTTCCTTCTTTCCCTGCCTCCCTCCCTCCCTCCCTCCCTCTTTTCCTTCTTTCCCTCCCTCCTTCCTTCCTTCTATCTCTTTCTCTCTCTTTCTTTCTATTTGAGACAGAGTCTTGGTCTGTGGCCCAGGCCAGAGAGCACTGAACCAAACACAACTCCCTGCAGCCTGGAACACCTGGGTCTAGCCATCCTCCCACCTAGCCATCCTCCCACCTCACTTCTTGAGTAGCTGGGACCACAGGTGTGCACCACTGTGCCTAGCTAATTTTTAAAATTTTTTGTAGAAATGAGATCTCATGTTGCCCAGGCTGGCCTCGAACTCCTGGGCTCTAGGAATCATCCTGCCCAAGCCTCCCAAAGTGCTGAGATTACACATGTGAGTCACCACACCCGGCTCACATCTCAACTTGCAATAGCAGGATTGAAATACCTTTTCCACCACCTTCACCTCCTTTATGAACTCATTTTGCCAAAATAAGAACCCCCCAGGAATGAATCAAAGACAAGGTCGCTGCCATCGGCACTGATAAAGCTGGCTGGATTTAGGTTAATGGCAACTGGATGATGTGAAGTTAGTGGTGTGTCAGCTCAGTCATTCTCTTCAGTGCTTAGAACAAAGATTCCTGAAGCAGAAGTCACCATGGAAACAATCTCTGTCCCAACATTTACTATTTAAATGTTTTATCGCATCAATTTTTATGGAAAATTTTGGCCTTAAATTGGAAAGCCATTTGAGGTTCTTGGAAGAGAACTAAGAAAAGAATAAGATGACTTCATTCCAAATGGACTCATGTTTGAGAGGACTCAGCCAGTTCAACTCAGGTAGAAAATTCCCCCAACCAAGAACAGTTAGGGGATTTCAGATTTTTCTGCACATTTTATTCATTCATAAAATATGTACTCAGTACCTATTTTGTTCTAGGCACCGTGGGTATACAGTGGCAAGGAAAATAGACAACATCTTATGCTCAAGAAGCATCAAGTAAGGTGGGAGAGACAAGTATTAAAATCCATAATAATCTGTGTCACACTGGGACTTTCAGAAAAAATAAAGAGATTGAGCCAGTTAACGTTTGGAGCTGCAGCATAAAGTTCTAGATTTAGAAGGAGGCTTGGAGAAATGTGTGAAAACTGAACTTACGAGGAAGGGGAAATTATGAGTAAGCCAAAGAATGTTATCTGTCGAGGGACGAGAATACAACAAAAAAAGAGAAGCAGAGACACAATGGAAGAAGGAGACCACATGACTGTGAGAGCCGGGGAAAGCAGCTACTTCCAAGAGTTTCTGTCAACATATATGCTTACAATAAATACCCCTTTTCCAGTAAAGTAACCCAGGGGAATTCTCTGTCTCTTGCAATCAAAAGCCCCTCCCTCCCTCAGGTAAACATTCAACAGTTACAAATACAGAAACTGAGAACTGTCCATGATGCTTTGATGTAAATAGTGGCATTGAGGTGCTGACTTGAGTGAGACAAGGACAGCTATAGCCCAAAGAACATCCACAGACTCAGATGGCACCAGAGGAAGAAAGAGGAAACAAGGCAGCACCAGAACAAAGGGCCATTCTCTCGCCCACTCCGGACTAAAGTGTGCATCAAGTTGTACACTTTATGTGATTTGGAGTTGGTTGTTTATATCATTTGATTTATATGAACCATAAATTTGATTACCTAGGTCTCATTCTATAATGTGGGTTTGATTAGTCTCAACAAGTCATTATCTTGCTGTTTCATAAAGTGCCAAACTGAAGAGGCTTCCAAGGATACCTGGGCTGGACGGGTCCTGATATTCACAGCCAGGATTGCAAAGCCCAAGGAGGATAAGCAGCACAAATGGCAGAATGTTACTTGAATGAGGTTTAAATCTACTTGGCTGTTCTACTTGTTACATTGTCACTGTCGTAGACACAATTAGTGGCACATTTAATTACCAGTAAGTTTAAAGCACTTCTCTTTGCCAATGAATGGATAGAATCTGTATATATCAGCACATGACTGTGTGCTTAAGCCTCAGTCATTTCTAGGAAACTGTGCTTTTGCGCTGCTAAAAGACAGATATAGGTTGGAAGATGACTTGAAACTGCTTTTAGGTTTTCAAAAAGCACAGAGAAAAGCAAATTTCTGCTTCTGAATGAATACTGACATATGTGGCTTATTTTCAACTAGGGAGAATTTCACAGCCTGTATCTGTGACAATTTTTCTCTTTAGCTGTTTAGGAAATAACACAGCTGAGTAGACCAGAGTGCTAGAAACTCACTATCAGGGGAAAACAATTTTTTAAAATCATACAAGAAATGCAAAAAGAAGCAACCCAATGAATTATGCAAACCAGATTTGCCAATTTTTCATAAATTTAAAGGTTCAAGTCTAGACAGCTCCTTACTATGCAATATGTGGTTTGCAGCATGGCCTATGGATGCAGAGAGCTCCTAATCAGCAGAAGTCCCAGGCAGTGAACAGTTACCCACTGAGTGATATCATGCCCTTGGTGCAGCCCAAGAGAAGGGCAACGCTGAGCTGTTTTCCAAGCAGAGCCACAGCAAACACATCTGCCCTTCTATGATGGGATATTCTCTTTAGATGAAGTAGGCAGAAATGGTGTGGCTGCCAAAGTAAATACGTAGTGAAGAAGGGAATCAAAACAAACCATCAAAAAATCAGGCACATTAGGTCCCCTTTCTGGACAAGCTCTTTCAAGAAAACTAAAAACAAAGCATTGTGAATAACCAAGAGTGAAAAACATGCCTCTAGCTCATGTAGTGGGTACAAGAACTAAAATGACAGGGAAGAAATAAAGGGGAAGAAAGACTGAAACTGAATAAAATGAAAATGAATACTTGCAAAGCTTAAAAAAAAGTGGTTCTCCATTCACAGAGTAAGATGTAACAATCTTTACTAGGGAAGCCACCTGAATTAGGGTGACCAATTGCTGTGGTTGCTGGGGATCTCAGGGTTTCAGGGGACATGAGACTATCACTGCTATACCCTGAAAATCCTGAGCAAATGGTTAGTCACCCTGCTTTTTACAGAAGATGCAGCACTCTTTGGGTCCTACCTGGAGGAAATGGAGCATATTCCATTTATTTCTTTCCAATTCTTTTGGGAGGGATGATATATGGAGACACTGGGTAAGTTCCTTAATGACTAAAATACACATTTTCTAGCATGGAGGGGAGAATCTCATTAAAACTCATATATATTGTTTGATTTTTTTTTTTAAATCTAGGAAGCTGCTATTGAATTTTTTAATAAAAAGTTTATAAAATGTAGAAACTAATTTTGCAGTTTAACTTTTTTTTTTTTTTTCTGGAGATAGAGTCTTACTATGATGCCCAGGCTGGAGTGCAGTGGCATAACCTCAGATCACTGCAGCCTCAACCTCTGGGGCTCAGGTGATTCTCCCACCTCAGCCTCCTGAGTAACTAGGACTACAGGTGTACAACACCACACCTGGCTAATTTTTTGTAGTTTTTGGTAGAGATGGGTTTTCCCAAGTTGCCCAGGCTAGTATCGAACTCCTGGGCTCAAATGATCCACCTGCCTCAGCCTCCCAAAGTGCTGGGATTACAGGCATAAGCCACTGTGCCTGAACTTAACTTTTTAAAGTTGGTTCATTACTGGATATTAGCTAGACAGGGGATTAAATGTACCGAAACTCTTCCATGCATATAATAATTATAATTATGTGCACTGCTTTACATTTATTTGTTGTACATAGATAAAACTGCATGTTGGGTATTTTTCTTATTTCTAAATGGTAAAAAGAAATAATATGGGTGAGTATACTTTTATTTCCTTGCTATTGGAAAATATAGAGACCCAGAAACTAACACCAAAAAAAAAAAAAAAAAAAAAAGATTGGGGCAGCACTTTGGGAGCCAAAGGCAGGAGGATCACTTGAGCCCAGGGGTTCAAGATCAGCCTAGGCAACATTGCAAAACCCTGTCTCTACAAAAAATTAGCTGGGCATAGTGGCATATTCCTATGGACCCAGCTACTGGGGAGGCTGAGGTGGAAGAATTGCTTGAGCTGGGGAGGCCATGATTGTAACACTGCACTTCAGCCTGGACAACAGAGCAAGACCCTGTTTCAACAAAACAAAACACTCACAAAAAAGACTGGCAATTCCTTTTCAGCAAAATAAAACAGCAGGATGGTACAACATGTAATGCTAATTATAAAATAACCAATGTTTCTTTCATATTAAAACTGCATTCTTTACATTATTAAAGCTTTTGAGATTCTGAGTACTTAACTCACTGATCAACTCATGATAGGAAATTATACGCTAAGTTGAAGGGCTTTTTAAAAATCTATGCTGGGCGTGGGGGCTCACACCTATAATCCCAGCACTTTGGGAGAATGAGGTGAGTGGGTCACCTGAGGTCAGGAGTTTGAGACCATCTCTTTTAAAAAATACAAAAATCTCTTTTAAAAATACAAAAATTAGCTGGGTGTGGTGGCACATGCCTATAGTCCCAGCTACTTGAGAGGCTGAAGCAAGAGAATCGCTTGAACCCAGAAGGTGGAGGCTGCAGTGAGCTGAGATCGCACCACTGCACTCCAGCCAGGGTGACAATATTATAGGGCTCTAGCAATTAGTCCCAGGTAGTTTCCACTTTAATGAGCTAAACAGGAAAGATAATCATAATTTTTGCCAGTTGGTGAGGGTAATATGAGGGCAAAAATGTGTGACTTTGATTCTTTTGACGTCCTCTCTCTTGATAATTTGTGACATTTGTTGTGAAGCCAAACATGTTTTTCTCCCCACACCTCTCCATCCTGTCCATTTGTATTCTTCAGAGATTACACCATCTACCAACATTCATGCCTACAGAAAAGGTATCCCATATTTTTGTTAAAGTCATATTAATTGGATGTGTTAGATCATAGCATTGATGGGAATGAACTACCCCTAACTCGATATACCCAAGCTCAGTGGCTGAAATCCCTAGAAAAGGTATAGTCACCTTTGGGCTGAGAGAAACTGGATCCCATGTACCCTTGTTTCATGAAGCAAACACCTGAAATTGATTACTCCCCTTCTCAAAAGCAGTGTTAGGAATTAAACTGTGGACATCCAGGGCTGTGAATAATGAATGCACCAATGAGGAGAGCACTTCGAATAGACAGGTAAATGCACACGATTCTAAATAATTCAGATAAAATGACTGGAAGAGGCCAGTGGAAAACTACTGCTGTGAGAGCAATACGATCAAGGATTACTGGGCACTCTCATTCCCTCCAGAATTCTTGTGTTTCATAGAATAAATCTGAGTCCATTCAGCAGTGGAAAATAAAGAGTGACAGAAGAGAACTACCATGGTTACTGTAACATTAGAGGTTTGCAAGACTCTACTGAGGAGATGAGTTCCCCTCTTGCAGAGAGAGCGATCAATGTCATTTTACACACACAAAAACATGACACAGCTCAAACCGCCACAGGGTCAGCTTTGGGTAACACAAGCCAGATTGTAACTAAGTAGAATTAAAGGATTACATTTCATTTATATATTCAATTGTCTGTCTCTCTGCTTTTCTTCTTATTACCATAGTAATGGGGAGTTTACACTTGGCCTTCTTAAAATATAGACTATTTTCAACTTATCTGAAGAGGAAAATAATACTAATACTTGGTGGAAGGAAAAAAATCTAAAAATGTAATATATAGATATATAATGGAAATACAAAATCAGGCTTGTCACATTTAAAAAAAATGAGATAGGTTTGCAGGTCCTATTCCCATAGGCCTCCTTTTGTCTGCATCCCAGCTTTTCTTCTGTGAATCCGGAATGGTCAATGAGAGGAAAGTCCTTTCTCTTTCAAAGTAGAACTATCCAGTAGCCCATTTTCCCCACTCATCTTACTGTCTATGATTTAAATGGTCACAAATGCCTTGACACTGCCTACATGGAGATGGAGAGTTATATTCCCTCCCCTTGAATTTAGGTAGCCTCTGACTTTTTTTTTTTTTTTAAGAGACAATGGTCTTACTCTGTTGGGTGGTGTGCAGTGTCATAATCCTGGCTCACTGCAGCTCTAAACCCCTGGGTTCAAGCAATTCTCCTACCTCAGCCTACCAAGTAGCTAGGACCACACCCAGCTATTTTTTTGTTACCGTTATCTGTGACAGTACAGTATAGACAGAGTTTTGCTCTTATTGCCTAGGCTGGAGTGCAATGACACAATCTCGGCTCACTGCAACCTCCACCTCCCAGGTTCACATGATTCTCCTGCCTCAGCCTCCCAAGTAGCTGGGATTACAGGCATGTGTCATGACGCCTGGCTAATTTTGTATTTTTAGTAGAGACAGGGTTTCTCCATGTTGGTCAGGCTGGTCTCAAACTCCTGACCTCAGGTGATCTGCCCACCTCGGCCTCCCAAAGTGCTTGGATTACAGGCATGAGCCACCGCAGCCAGCCACACCCAGCTAATTTTTAAAATTTTCTTTTTGGAGACAGGGTTTCAGTATACTTCCCAGGTTGAAGGGCAGTGGCACAATCATAGCTCAGTGCAGCCTTGAACTCCTGGGCTCAAGTGATCCTCCTGCTTCAATCTCCTGAGTAGCTGGGACTACAGGTACTTTCCACTGCACCCAACTCTTTGTGACTATTTTGATAAACAGAATGCTGTGAAAATGATGTGGTCTGATATCTATGCCCAGGCCGTAAGAGAGTGAAATCTTTGCTCTTGGAGCCTGGTGGCTGCCATGTAAGAAGCCTGTATCCGAAAAGAGCCGGCTGAGCCCAACCTTCAGCCATTCCTGCAAAGGGACCAGGTCAGCCACCAGCTGAATACCACAAGCGGCCATTGTTCGAAGTCACTACGTTTTGGGGGTTATTTTATTGCACAGTAATAGATAACCATAGCTTGGTCCTAGAACAAGATGGCAACTTCAGTTTGCTGGCTAAATCAGGCCTGCCTCATGTTTCCACGAAGTTTGATTGGAACTCAGCTACACCTATTTGTTCACACACTGTCTATGTTTGCTTTTCTGCTACAAGAGCAGAGATGAGTAGTTTTGCAAAGGAGTCTATATAGCCAACAAAGCCTAAGATATGACTATCTGGCCCTTTACTTACTTAAAAAGTTTACTGATCTCTCGCCTAGAAAAATCCTTATCCATGAAACCCATACTTTTCTTTCCAGGAGAATATATAACTGACCTGTTGCCGTTCATTATCTAAAGTCTTGCTAGACTAGGAGAAGGAGATCTTAAGCTGACTTTGGCCCAGGCGTAAAACCTTTGAAAAGCTAGTTCTCTGGTCTCAGTTCCCTCATTTGTAAAATGAGGAGACTGGACTAAGTCAGTCTTTCCCTAGACATCTTTCACTGGACCTGTTGGATGCTCAATGGAAAAGCAGAGCTACAGTCACAATTTTAGGGGAAGTTCTGCATACTATTTGTCCTATTGGAGGTGTAAAATACACATTAGCATATTCAGGATTCTATAGTAAAGAAACCAGACTAGATTTGTTCACCTAGGTGTTTTCTCAAACATTTTTGGTATCAGAATTATTTTCTCATAACACTTACTGATATCACATGGGACCCATATAGTAAATAATATAGTCTACGAAATACTATATTGGGTACTCTTTAAAGTCCCTTTTTGCTTCATTTGTCACTGATCTAGGATTAATTCTTCTAGCTACAGAGTTAACTTTTTTTTTTTTTAGACAGAGTCTCGCTCTATCACCCACACTGGAGTGCAGTGGCGCGATCTTGGCTCACTGCAACCTCTGCCTCCTGGGTTCAAATGATTCTCCTGCCTCAGCCTCCCGAGTAGCTGAGACTACAGGTGGAAGCCACCACGCCCAGCTAATTTTTGTATTTTTAGTAGAGACAAGATTTCACCATGTTGGCCAGGATGCTCTCAATCTCTTGATCTTGTGTTCCACCCCTCTTGGTCTCCCAAAGTGCTGGGATTACAGGCATGAGCCACTGCGCCCAGCCTCAGAGTTAACTTTCTTCAGTGCTCTTATGGACTTCTCTTTCCAAAAACTGTTGCCTTTCATTTCTTAGCAATGTGATACTTTGCCAATGTAATTTGCTGACTTTTCAGACTGGAGATAACTGTGGCCAATTAAGTAAGTTGCAAATTAAAATGACACAGTGATCACCAATCTTTGGATGACAATTATAATTATGGTCTTGAAGTAAAGCAGGGGCAAATGCAGATATATTTTAAGATTATTACTGGGTTTTATAATCCAAAGATTTCTTCGCACATGCCAAAATAGAAGATACAATTCCTTCTCAGCATTAATACTGTCTGTGCGATATCAATTAAACATGTTTAATAAAGTGAACTGTTTAGAAAATGTTAAGTACAAGGTAACCTTATTTATCTAGACTGCCTGTTTAAAATTCCAGGTTATCTTACCAACGATACAAAAAGAGAAAGTGTTGATCCTACTGAGTTAATGATAGGGCAAGGCTGTCTTTCCAGTCATAGAGCTGCCTGAAATCTCCGACCTGGGCACAAGTCCTAAGGTAGCTCATGATATTACTTGCTTTTACAGGTACACATATCTTTTCTTGGTTCTAGCTATTTCAGATGTAGCAAACCATATTATATGTACAACTACTCTCAGCAGCTAAAATCCCTCAAACTTAATAGGACACAAGAATTTTCTCTAGTAATTATTAGAATAAATGTTAATAAACTTATTTTCATAAAAATAAAATTTCTCCAATAAATCTCTTGCACTTCTAATTCCATTTAGGTGTCTGCTTCCCAGAAGACCAAACTGATATAACTACCCTTATAAGATTGTACTAAAAATTGGAAATAATAACATAGTTCCTAGCTTTTGATAGCTAGACAACGTAGATTATCTTCCTTCAACTATGAAACTAGGGTCAGGGCTGGGCAATACATTCTTCTATATCTGATCAGTGTTTTAATTATACATTCCACTGTGTAATTGGGCTTCATTATCAGCCGGTGTGAAGTTAAACTTCTTAAAAGAGCACTCCATACTCCAAGCTATCCAAAGTATCTTCGGGGTAGGTAATCAGGTACGTGTGTGTGAGGGTGGATGGAATTAGGGGGTAGGAAATTGTCTTTGGAGCCAGACAGATCTAGAACAGATTGACTCCTAATTTGCTATGTCACCTTAGGGAGATTATTTAATCTCTGTTTTCAGTTGCCTAAACTATAAAATGGGGATAATACAGCCTATCATACTAGGTAACTGTGAAGATTAGAGATAGTCTATGTAGAGCATCTGGCACACTGGCCCATTGTAAGCACCTAATGAAAGGATGCATTGTACTCTTATCATCTGAATATTCATTCATTCACTCATTCAACAAATATATATTATGGGCCTACTATGATAGGGAACTGACATACAACAGTGAGCCAGAGAGGCACAGGTTCTTATAGAGTCCACCAGACCAGACATGGCATCACGCAAAATGTATCCAGTAATTATAATAAGAAAACTTAGATGGTGCTTCTTATGTGCCTGGCACTGTTCTAACAGCTTTACCACATATTCACTCACTCAATCCTTACACCAATCCCATGAGATAGGTATTTGCCCAAGATTACGTAACTAGTTAGTGTGGATTCAAAACCCAAATATCTGGCTCCAGGGTCTGTGCTTTTACCGGTTATGCTGTGTTGCCTCTCTAAACACTTGAATCAGATTTTATGCTTCCATAGAGTTTAAACAATCCTACACAAGTATATAAAACAATCTAGTGAATCCATTGAGTAAGAAGGACAGTTATTTCCTTTACAGAAACATAGGCACAGAAATAGCAAGTCAGTGGAAAAAGAGGAGAGACTGACTGGCCACCGGGGACCCAGTGCCGCGTGATAGCAATTCCCTCTCCCAGCCCAGCCCGCCACTGCTCACCTTCCAACCCAGCAGCTGTTTTCTGGCAATGGCATTAGAAAAAGAGTTGCTGTAATTTCATTTTTCATCTCGCTCAGCCCTGACTCTTTCATCTACTCTAACCACAGGGCCTCTCTAGTTCCAATCAATTCTTGACCTTCAGTGTCATCATCTTTTATGCCTGCTAGAATTTTCTTGCAGAAAAGTTAAAGGAAGATCAAATTGGTATGTTTTCTTTTGTTCTTTTCTTAAGCGAGTCCACATGACTGGAGGCTGGATGCGAAGTGGTTTGCTACATGTTTGCAAAGCAAACAAGGTAGCAGTGAGGAGAGCAGACCCCGGACTCTAAGTTCATTTCTTATTATAAGGCAAATACCATCCACATCTGGATGCCTGAGTAAAAGCAACATAACAGCAGCAGCTTGTTCCAAGAAATCCTTTAGATGACAACATACCATCATCACTATCATTTTCGAATGAAAACGACAACATGGAAAAATAAAAACATCCTCTTATAACCGGTCAAGAATGATTAAGACAAAAAATGATCATACTTACTGGGGGGCATTGTGCAAGTTTATCGGCTGCCACCAGTTGAACATTCAAGTGTTTACTTTGTGACTTTCCTCTAGATTTAATCAACCGCTGTAAAACCTGATAGAAGAAGACATAAACCTGAGGTATTGTAGATGAGTTGAAAGAAAATAAAATAAGCCAGGATCTTTTTAATGGTCTGTTTGGCCCTGAGTATTATTAGAGAGGAAATACAGTGTGAGAAATCATATAGTTAAACCTGTAATAATGTCATCTGCTTACATTTGCGTTCAGTTACCATGGATTTGTTACGTTCATCCTATTCTAACTCTGTGTGAAGTCTCTGTAGGAGCCCAAGTTTTCACCTTAGGTTTTCCTCAGAGATTTCAAAGAGAGCCTTGCAAAAATGGAGGGAGTCGACTGTACCAGTTCGTTTATGTTCAGTAATATTTTAATGTTATTCAGTTGAATAATGTTTCAGCTCACTATCTCCATGTCAGATAAATGTTTCATTTACATATTTGTTATTTTTGTCACCAACTATTAATGAAACATTTCAGTTTAATCTTATTAATCAGACTATTCCATGATTGGAGATCCAGACAAAACATTTGTATTGGTATATTGTTACATGTAAACCGGTGATATATCTATGTCTTTTGGCTACTGCTGTAACTGCATTTGACTATATACTGCCCTCTCCCTTGGTCCTTCCCCTGCAAACAGTGCTAATCTATGAGCTCTATAATACCCCAGAACCCCTGTTCTTACAGTTAAGGACACCATAGTGTCATGGGCAGTGGGAAGGGCTGACCACTCCTGCACTGCAGTGAAATGCTTGAATCCTAGAAGCACTTTTGATCCATTCTACTGATTCTCAAATGGCCCTGTGTGCTCAAGATTCCCAAGTCTACTGCACTAAAGCAACATCTGCAGAGATAGACGGAAGGCTAAGATCTCAGAAAATCTGGAGGAGCATACAGCTTCTTTAGACATTCTCCACCCATGAGAGGAGACTACCATGTTGGTTGGCAGTTGAATTTGTATTTAGGCACCAAAATACAGTAGGAGGCACAGACAAGAAATTGATTATTAAGATGGTACTTCCCAAGGGTATCCATTTCACATTAACTTTTTAAGAACAATATCCTTTTTTAAAAATGAAAGAACACCCAAATCAAAAGAAACCAATGTGGGGCTATTTCACTTTTATTTTTACCTCCCACAATGGTATAAAGATACACAGCAAATTTCCCATTGTGTTTATCATGGAATAACTATATTCTTTAAAGTACCCCACCTAACCACAAACATCAGTGTCCATAATGTTTCCATAAGAGATGTTTAAACAGTGATATTCTGTTTTATATATGATAAATATAGATGCCTTTTTTGATCAATATAAATGTACTCTCTCAACTGGGTACAGAGTCTGGGTGATACAGGAATCAATATCCAAGAGATTTACCAATATAGAATTCATAGTCTATGATAAGCCAGAATCTACTTTTCCACGTCTGTCTTAATGTTTTGTTTCTATTATACACTTACATAACTGTCTGGTTGGGCTCCATAATAGTAGCTTTTAGAAGAAACGAACTATTATAGTCTTTGCTATCTGAAAATTCATAGAATCTGTACACTGTGGAAAGATTTTAAATGTACTTATTAATAATCAGCAAGACGTTCTCCTTGTCCACCAAATCTCCTTGTCCAACCAAAATCCATAGAGCAAAGCACATTTTTAGAAGATGCACTTCTAACCCTTAAGACAGAAAGGAGCTTTCAAAGTCAAGAATGATAAATATATTAAAAAAAAAAGAAAGTTTCTAATCACCTTTGGAGATGAGACTTTTACATGAACAATAATTGGTGCTAAGGAAGTCTTTATAAGTTGTGCTGGGTGATTGATGGTGTCTGCATCAAGAACAACCAGTTGCAACGATCTTGCCAACTCAAAGATTCTTTCAATTTCACTTTGTACTTCCGCTAAAAGGAAAAATAATAAATAGATCCTGGTTATTGTTATGAATTAGTTCTTACATTAATAAGATATAGTATATTTTCAGATATATTGGTCTACATTACAAAACAAAACATTTTAAATTTTTATAGTCCTGTCTAATTTAAGATCTTTTCTAAATATAGATGGAGATGGGTTGAGTTTTGCACACAACCAGTTGGTAGAAAAACCTGAGATGGCTCTCCTGATTTGCTTCTTCTATTCAACATAATATTTAGCTGTTTGTATACCTACAGTGATTGTTTTATGTTGTTTTTGATTGTTGCTTTGTCCTAAAGAACTTCAATGTTAGTCATAGAAGCTGAAACCACATTTAGAAAACAATTGAAATACATGTGCAAAGCAATATCACATGGAAAGCAAATTACAATGAAATATTTCTGTCAACAAAGAATATACTAATACTTTGTCAATCCATTTTTAAAAAAACAAAAACAAAAAGCCCGCAACTCAACTGTTTTGACTGATATGCACATTTTTGTACTACTGGTTGATTATTCTGAGTCTACCCTTAAAACTAATCATGTTACTAAGACTGGTTAGATTTAAGTACGAGAGCCAAGTCACTTGTTCTAAGGCATAATTAGCTTGAATATTAAAAAAAAAAAAGGCCAACTATATTAAAACACTGCAATACATCTAGATGCAAATCTATCTGGCTGGCTGTAACAGTCAAATGACCCAAAACTGTGCACAAGTCTAGTCAAATGAAAAATCTACTTATTTTCAAATGTCTGAAGCAATCCAGTTTCTTTTTTAAAGGAAAACAGATAAGCAATACAGGACGTGGCTTTCTGAAATATAAAAAAATTTATATATATATATATATATTATAAATTACCTGATTTATTGGATCATGCCCAAAGTCTGAATTATACTATTTGATTTTCAGATAATTTTGTTTTTGTTTTTGAGACGGAGTTTTACTCTGTTGCCCAGGCTGGAGCGCAGTGGCATGATCTTGGCTCACTGTAACCTCCACCTCCCAGGTTCAAGCAATTCTTGTGCCTCAGCCTCCCACATAACTGGGATTACAGGCATGCACCACCATGACCAGCTAATTTTTGTATTATTAGTAGAGGTGGGGTTTCACTATGTTGGCCAGGCTGGTCTTGAACTCCCGAGCTCCTGGTCTCCAGTGATCCACCCACCTTGGCATCCCAAAGTGCTAGGACTACAGACATGAGCCTCCTGCCCAGCTGATTTTTTTTTTTTTTTTTGGCTATAGGCGTGACCAAACAATGCTGTAATCTGGCCCGAAGTACATAGAGTAGACAAAGCTATCTAATTTAAATTATTATTATTATTAATTTTTAGTGGCAGGGTCTAATTCTGTACTCCCCATGCTGGAGTACAGTGATTCAATCATGGCTCACTACAGCCTCAACCTTCTGGGTTCAATTGATCCTCCCACCTCAGCTTCCTGAATAGCTGGGACTACGGGTGCACATCACTGTGCGTGGCTAAATTTTTTTATTTTTTGTAGAGACAGGGTCTTAGTATGTTTCCCAGGCTGGTCTTGAACTCCGAAGTCCAAGGAATCCTTCTGCCTTGGCCTCCTGAAGTGTTGGCATCCCAGGTGTGAGCCACCGTGCCCGGCCTTAAATTATCCTAATGATGGCCTAGGGAAAAGGTAATGTTGCTCTAAATATCCCCATTGAAAAGTGTTTGTGATTTGCTTTGCTTATTTAGTGAAAATTCAAGTTCACATTGCCCACCAGAAAATTCTCCCTTCCTTAACCAAAAGGATTGACAGGGTGCGCAGGGTCACGTATGCTCAAGACGCTCATGAAACTCTATTTTCTCGTGTTTTGCATGATTGCATAAAATTCTTATTTCCCATAGAATCATTGAAGTTTAAGGCATATCGGTATTTAAAAGAATGAATTTATGCTCTGGTTTCTCCTCATAACAAATAAATCTTTTGCCTTTTACTAAAAAGGATGAATTTGAAGAGTCAATATATCTATCACTTTCCATGTTATCCAATACCAACAGCCTGAAAGACTTCACATTGCTTGGAAAGGTGACTAGCTTTCAAGATATCAATGAAAATAAAATGGGCTTATTTGCCAAATTCTTCTGAAATCATATTCCACATTTGTTAGTAATAGCATATTTGTCCCATTTTTTTCTCACGTCAGAAACAGTTTTAAAAGAAATGTTTCTTCAGAAGGAAGTTTGGAAAATAAAGTCAATTTTTACTGTATGGGGTATGTTCTCCATTTGCTCTTTTCATTACATTGTCACTGGCTTATGGGAGCTCCTGGCCAGGACTATATGTGAGCAAGCCTATGTTTGCTTAAGCTTCAAATATGAGTATAATATTTTTGGAAGCAGCAAAAAGACATTGAAGCAAGTTGGACTGCCCTGATACAAATAGCCCTCAAGGCACTCTGAGTTTCTGTGTAAATAATTCAGAAATACCTGGGCCCTATTGACTGTGCACCAGCAATGAGGTTAAGCGTGGTTTCTGCCAGGAGCAGAGGGCAGTCACACCTACTGCTTAACCAACACAAAACTCTTAATCAACAGGCAGCTGGGCAGAAGAAGAGAGGTGTTCGGGCAGACCAAGCCAGAAGGGATGCCGCAGCAGGCCACATTAAATACTGGGGTGAGCCCCACATTTGGGTAATATGTATACAGAATGTAATAAATACATTTTATGTGTAAGGCATATTTATCTACATAGCTCATTTTTTTTTTTTTAAAGAAAAATATCTCAGCCAAACCAAACAATCTTGGCTACCCAGACTGATCGTCAGAGGGGTTCCAATGAAAGTTTCCTTATAATCCTATTCTAGTCAAATGAAACCATGGGGAGTTATGGACTATGACGCTGGAGGACCTCGATGAACACTTCTATAGACTGACCACGACTGATCTGGGCCCATCTCTCTGCAGGATCTCTGTCACAAACGATTTTCCTTATATCCAAACCTGTTCCTATTTCTCCCATGCTTCAAACACTTCAATGGCTCCCCAGAGCCAAAGGCAACATTTTCCAAAGTGAGTACTCTAGAACAGTAATCTCATAAGACATCCTGTGAGAAGAAGGTGGTTTTGTGCAAGGGATATATTGCACACTATAATAGCTTCTCTTTAGAATTTCAAACACGCATTACCCTTCATATCTTCAAGGCTCTAAGAAGTCCTGCAGAGAAGAAACCTGTCAGTTTAATTCATCATTTCCAAATTTATTTGACAAGGGAAAACATTCTGAATGTAACAACTCTTACTATGTTGTAAAATTAACATTGCATGGGATCTATTTTGGAGGTCTGTCTCTTCAGCAAGGCACATTAGAACCCTAACCTGTTGGCCTCAGTCTCTTTCAGTCTCTTCTGTTCCTCTCAAATCAAACCCCCAGCTTCTCTGTTCTAAGCATGCTATACACAAATCTACTTGTTTCTCAACAACACATTTTTGTTTATAAGTCGATGCCTTTGTACATTGTTGCCTGCCTTGAAGAACTGGCTCAAATATAACTTCTGAGAAGTCTTCTCACATGTGCCTTGCCCCCTACTCTTCTTTATACCCCTAGCTCTTTGTTCATAATTCTACTGTCACAGAGTATTCTAAGTATCTGTCCCTTCTGTCTCTTTGCCCATGGGTAAGATACCGTGTGTGGGTTATATCTGCATTTTCTAAGTCTAGCATAATGTATGGCACAGAACAAGTGTTCAATAAACATTTGATGAAGGAATCTACAAATGTACATTAACAAGCACACAAATGGATCACATTGTAATATTAATAGATTGCCATGAAATTAACTCCAATGGTTGTGGGTATATGACTTTACAGAGTAAAGGTAAAAACCACGAGCTGAGATAGATTTTGCTTCTTCCTGTTTATACTAACTCGTCCCACCCACCCCACTGACTCTGACAGTAGGGGACTATGTTGTAAGGAATGACTTCAGTGAATACCCGTGAAGCCCTTGGCAAGCGTCAATGGTTAAAGGAGTCAGACAACCTGGCTTAAGCTTTTAAGTATCTTTTAGCCTTTCATTATACATTAGAAGAAGGAGTAGTTAAAAGCCAAAGACACTATGAGGAGTTACAAAAAGGGTAAAGACAGGAGAGCAGAGAATGGATGCTTGCTTATCTTCAATCTAACTTAATGTCCTTGTCACTGATGATATTTGACTTTTGTCATTACCTAATAGGATTCACCATCCACACTGCCACGATCAAATTACTGTGCCTTTGAGCATGTTTCCCTCTGCATGTGGAAGGCTCTAAATACAAGACTAAAGAAGGAACCACTAATCACTGGGATCTTCCCCTCACAAGCACTGACCACTATTCTATTTGGTATGTTCAGTATTCTTTCACAAAGCAACCATCCAACAAACATTTATTAGCAATTATTATGTGCCAATCCCATGTCAGGAATACACAGATAATACTTTGTACCTTGTTTACAAATTGCACAATCTTTGGCTCAAGGTCAGCAGGTTCTTAATGTGATGTTAGGACATGTACTCTGTCTTGGAAATCTTAATTTTGTTTTCTATCATCTATAGAGCTAATTTCAACAGTTTAAAAAATGTAACGCATGGAAGAGCCCTATCTGTCCTTCCTAGTCAAAACAAGTTGCCCTCAGAATATGAATATAAAGAGAATTCTAGAAGTCATGAGTGAATTACACCACCCTTGGCAATCAGGGAGACCATGACAGGCTTTCAAGATGAACGATGTGATTCACCAGCACTAGGACTCGCTTCTGTGGGCGGTGATTTTATCCTCCACAGCCCTGCTCACCTATGGCTTGATGGAGGTACTCACTTACAGCCTTTTTTTCTCCTCCATCATGGGGAATTTTAGGATGCTTTCTGACTGGCACCCCAGGACAGACACGTTTAAAGGCCTTGTATGTTACTAACGGTAATTGCCATTTCCTCTTAAAATGTCATTCTGTATGCTAACAGCTAGCAGCAGAAGCAACATCAAGAACATCATTATCTAGCTTTTCTTCCAAAGATCTCAGAAGGCTGTACACCTTGTTTCCTTTCATGTCAGGTGTAACTCAGGTTTGACAAATATCATCAGCCTCATTGAGAAGCTGAGCAAAGCAGAGATGAATGGTTTCACGTGGTTAGGTAGGAAAAGACTAGGAGAGCCTGTTGAGGATTCTTTCCACCAGACTACTAATTAGCTAATTGACTAAAGCTGAGAGACAGCAGGCTCTGGCTACTGCAAGACTGCTGCCTTCTTGCCCGTAGCTAGCGTTCTCTTCAGGTACTCAGTGCTCCCCTATTTAGAATGGGGAACAAATTGGAAAAGACATTCACAAATGCACCATGCATCAGCCAGGTCTGTAAGCACAGCTTGAAGAAGTACCACATTTGAACATCTTACCTAAGCTGGACCGGGTGTTCGAACGTTCAATTATTGCTCTCTTGCTGGGATTATTTAGGACAGACCTCTTAGCAAGAGAAATGTCAGCTGTCACTCTCGTTATTGATATCCTATGAATAGGAACACAGAACAGAACAAGCCAGTAAAAATGTTATGAGGCTCTCCAAGTGATTTATAACCACAGACTTAATAACCAATTTACATGCTACAGGAGAACCACAGTTTAATAAACATTGGCCACAAGTATTTTAAACAGGCTCTGGCTAGTATCAGAATGCAAGCAGAGCAGCATGGAGGAAGGTTTAAGCTATTTCACAGACAAAAAAAAACCTACTCCAATAGAAATGTTCTTCCTCCATTATGGCCTGCCTTGCTGAATTCCCTTTATAATACATACCATACCAGGAAGGAATCAAAACATAAATAAGCCATGCTCTTTCTGGGAAGCAGCAATGAAATTTGCCACAATTCATAGTTGATTTGCTCTTGAATAAGACCTTCAGGAACTACAAATGCTTTGCCTTGGCATTTCAATGATGCAGGTCAAAGCTGGGAAACCCTCTTCATTTTGATTAATAAAGACAATTAACTAGTGGGTGGTTAAGTTGCATTCCTTTATAAAATACATGTGATTCTCCACAGGCCCAAAGGGATGCTTCATTTGTAAAAATGTGAAAAAACTTGTTTTAGTGTTTTCTGCACTCATAGGATTCTTCAGCACATTTGCATATGACTTTGAATGCACACAGCGGGCAGTCATAAGGCACCCGAGTTGAGAACAATTTGAGTATTGTGCCAGGATTTGCTAAGTTAGAAAGTATCCTGTGGTCATGCAAGAGAAGAATAAAGTAGGGCCGGGCATGGTGGCTCACGCCTGCAATCCCAGCACTTTGGGAAGCCAAGGTGGGTGGATCATTTGAGGTCAGAAGTTTGAGACTAGCCTGGCCAACAAGGCAAAACTCCATCTCTACTAAAATACAAAAATTAGCCAGGTGTGGTGGTGCAGGCCTGCAGTCCCAGCTACTTGGGAGGCTGAGGTGGGAAGGTCATTTGAGCCCGGGGAACAGAGGGTGCAGTGAGCCAAGATCACACCACTAAACTCCAGCCTGGGAGACAGAGTGAGACCCTGTCTCAAAAATAAAAAATAAAAAAAAAGAGAGGGAGAGAGAGACAGAGAAGAATAAAGCAAAAGACATTGCAAATAAATGCAGAGGGGCATCTATTTGCAAATGATTTATCAAATGAGAACATCTGGAACTTAGAATTTAAAGACTGTTTTAAACTGAGATTGCTCAACTTCCATTTATCTACCAGTAGAATTCAAAGTTTGCCTCTTTAAGCCAGTTACTGTCACCATTGGCCTTTCTCCATTACTATCTTCACAGCTTGGTAGAGTTTCCAGAAAGGAGACAAGGAAGATAGCACCCCTCCCCTTTTATACTCAGTTAGTACATCCATTCTCTTCCGTTTTCAAACCCTATGGGGATTGAAGTAGGAAAGAGGGTAGAGTTATTAACAATTACTGAATCGGATGTCATCTCACAACTGTCTGGGGACAATACTGCCAGCACTCTCAAGAGACTTTAGCTAACTTCAGTGACCTAAAACCTTGGGGAGAATTTAAAATAGTCCTTTCCTCAGATAGTTGGAAATCATTCTTTACCATAGTCTGTGCGAAAGTTCTGGTGCCATTTGGAAGCAAAGCACTGCTTGCCTGAGTCATTACGTTTATAAGCTATAGGTTGTCAGGTAGTTTTCAATTCTTAAGTTTTTAGAATGTTAGACTCTAATAATTATTTGATGCATTTTCAAATTGTCTCCCGGAGAAACCAAGAGAGTTTGCGGATGCAAAGAAAACCAAGAGATTTTGCAGATCTCAGGGACGTTCTGAGGACTACAGGAAGGTTCAGTGGGCTCCAGCTTCACTATGGAGCCAGGAAAATACATCTGCATTTCTGTTTCCTGCATTGGAGTTTTATATATGATTTCACTATGAAAAGCTGTTCAACTGCTAAAAGACACTGGAAAACACTGGTGTAAAACTTTTTGATTTTACGAAGAAAGAAACTGAAACACAGAAAGTTGCACGTGGTTAGCTGCAGCTCAGGTCTAAACCAGCCCCTGGGCATCAGGCCAGTGCCAAGTCACCTGACTCCACCATTCTTTTACAGTTCAGTGTTCTACAAGCCCAAATCACCAGATATGAATCAAATGGTCAAGCACAGATGTACAGTCAGTCTTGGCCTTGCTCTGAGATGGTGAGGATTTAAGTCAAGCTGAGGTAGGGTAAACCCACATCTGACTTTACATTACTAATTGGCCACTGCAGCTTTCAGGCACAACGTCTCATAGGCATCTCCTTTCCTTTCCAGAAAAGGGTTTGTGTGGTTTTTAAATTTTATTTTATTTTATTTACATTTTGAGCTCCGTCACCCAGGCTGGAGTGCAGTGGTGCAAACTTAGCTCACTGCAACCTCCACCTCCCAGGTTCAAGCAATCCTCCTGCCTCAGCCTCCCAAGTAGCTGGGATTACAAGCATGTGCCACAACACCCAGCTAATTTTTGTATGTTTACTAGAGACGGGGTTTCACCATGTTGGCCAGGCTGGTCTCAAACTCCTGACCTCAGGTGATCTACCCGCCTCAGCCTCCCAATGTGCTGGGATTATAGGTGTGAGCCACCATGCCCAGGAATGTGTGTTTATTTTTGTGTTTTTGGGTTTCTGGTTTACTTGCTTTAAGAATGTAGCTGCTGGGTAGAAACATACAGTCATGTTTCAGAGCAATCCAAATATATGACGAGAGACAAGTAGATACGTTTAGGGACAGAATTCAACTTTCTAGGCTAATGATTTTTGGAGAGCCCAACAACCCAGAAAGTCGATTTCTATTCTGCTTAAATGACAATCAGATTTTCTAGTTTGATACAAACAAGAGACTCTTGGTTCTTGATATTGAAGGGATTATCATCAGACACTCATTTATTTTTTCTGAGTTATAAAAGTACTTTCACAAAGCTATTTTCAAACATGACCAAAGGTTGAAAACATTCAGAAAAAAACTGCTTCAGGCCGGGCGCGGTGGCTCAAGCCTGTAATCCCAGCACTTTGGGAGGCTGAGGCGGGTGGATCACGAGGTCAAGAGATCGAGACCATCCTGGTCAACATGGTGAAACCCCGTCTCTACTAAAAATACAAAAAATTAGCTGGGCATGGTGGCGCGTGCCTGTAATCCCAGCTACTCAGGAGGCTGAGGCGGGAGAATTGCCTGAACCCAGGAGGCAGAGGTTGCGGTGAGCCAAGATCGCGCCATTGCACCCCAGCCTGGGTAACAAGAGCGAAACTCCGTCTCAAAAAAAAAAAAAAAAAAAAAAAAGAAAAAAACTGCTTCATATGTTCCAAAAATAGAAAAAGATGCAAACACTAAAGGGTGCTTTTTCTCATTTTACTTGCTAATACAAGTCAGTTTGCTAATACAAGTTATTTATTAATAAAAATACACATACATCAATCAGGGCTCAGAAGAAGACAGACACAACCCTAGAAAACCTTCAATATGACAAAGTAGGAGATTCTCTTTTCTATGCAAAGATGCTTACTATTATCAAAATCATACACCAAACCCAAAATTCTTTTTTGTAAAAGGATCTCCAGAAAAGCAATCACATTCACCACTGAATGCTATCTAGCTTATATATTTTTTTATTTTAACTTAGAGTGGTATCCTTTCTACTTCTTTCCTTGCTATGCTGAGAGCCCCTAGTGTGTTTCAGCATTCCCATGCACCTAGTTTGATATACATCTCTAAAGAGTTCCCTTGGAAATCTTTCTGTGACTTGCTGTTGGCAGATACTGGCCAATAGGTAAAAGACTAATAAGAGTTTAGTTACCCAGCAGACTGGGTGTAGCAGCAAATGTTACTGAAAACTAGCAAACATCATTCCCTAAATTCAGGAAATCTGAACCCCAACTGTTGCTTATTTCCACTTTAGAATTCATCCAACTGCTGCAATCCATCATAAGTTGTGAGTATTATTGATTTTCTGTGGAAAGATACTAATTTCAGTTATGACACATTCATTCAAAAATAATGTGTATTTCCATGCTGGTAACATACTAGCTGTAAGATCTGTCTATATTCTATCCTTGCTACATTCAATATGCAGCCCAAACAGTATAATAATTTTTGAAAACTTCTAGTATTAGAAGGGAAAAGGGTTCCAAAGAATGGAACAGTGTACTTTCAAGAGAAATGAAAGACACAGGATGGCACCCAAGTATTTTCCTGGATATTTCTCTTGGTAGTTGCACAAATCATTACATCTTTTGACCTCAGTATCCTAATCAATAAAATGGCAACAGTAGCTTTGCCATAACTATCTCATGGGATTGCCATTAAGAGCAAATAAGGTAATATATAAAGTGCATTCTTAAATATTCATAGTGTCCTCTATTAAGAAAACACACATATAATGTATACAAGGTAAACAATTATTGAAGATTAAAAGACTTAAAGGATATATATATCCTTATATCCTACTCTCAAAAGTGGGCAGTGTACCATGACCTCTCCCATTCCCAGAGTCTGTGAAATGGAGGTGGGAGAATCAGGTCAGATGCATTGTACTCAAAAGTTTTAAATATACTCAAAAGTTTTAAATATTTAAATTAAATGTACTCAAAAGTTTTAAATATTTAAATTAAATATTTTGTACTCTGAATATTTAAATTTACTAATTTAAATATTCAAGTTTGACACCAAAGTGTTCAATTAGTTATTTCTGGAACGTAGCTGTTTATGAGTCTGCATTTGAATAGAGAACAGTAAGAAGAATGTATAGGAGAATGAAATTGATTACAAAACGTATAGGAGAATGAAATTGATCACAGAACAGAAGCTGCTGCTGTTTTTTTTTCTGTTTGTTGTCTACAATTAGAAATTATCTTCATTCTTATACAGCTTGGTTGCTTGTGATAACATCAACTGTTCCCATTTCCTTTTATTAATAAATACTATCTCTTTGAGTCTCCCTAAGTTGTATGCTTAGCTTCTTTTCTTTCAAAGTATTTCTCGAGCCCTTTTTTTCCTTTATGTATTCTTTGGCTAAAAGCATCCTTTAGCTTAAGATCTTATCTGTGTAGGTTACATGATGTTCATCTAAGATTTTTAGCCATGATCATATCAGTTACAAATTGTACAATAAATGTCATAGAGTTGATCTTATCCAGTTGTCAAAAAGCCTAAAGTAACAACTTTTTGGAGGATTTGAAATGATTGGCATAGGTCAAAAAACTGCAGCTGGTTTGACTGCTGGCTGTTCAGCCTGTGAATGGTAGATTCAGCCAGCTGAACAAATCTCATCTGAAAAGGTGATCTCCGATTATTGTTTGTGGAGTGAAATGAAGAAAGAAGCTCCATGCCTAATGTGTATCTACTGTGTCCTCGTCAGCACGGGAATCATTGCTGCATGTGGATATTCACATATACAGAGGGCGCTCAGGAACTATGTAGTATTGTTTTTCTTACATGTATTATAGTTAGACCCCACAATAGCAGTTATACCAATAAAATTGTATAATAAGTAGCTCTAAACTGACTCAAATCATTTATTTTATTTTATTTCTTTCTTTTTTTATTTTTTGAGACAGAGTTTCACACTTGCTGTCCAGGTTGGAGTGCAATGACACAAGCTCAGCTCACTGCAACCCCCACCTCCTGGGTTCAAGCGATTCTCCTGCCTCAGCCTCCTAGATAGGATTATAGGCATGCGCCACCATGCCTGGCTAATTTTGTATTTTTATAAGAGATGGGTTTCTACATGTTGGTCAGGCTGGTCTTGAACTCCTGACCTCAGGTGATCCACCTGCCTCAGCCTCCCAAAGTGCCTTAGTCATTCCTAAAGTATCAAAAAAAAAAAAAAATCCCAAGTTTATGATTCTGCAATAGTCAAACTGCTGGACTTTCATCCAATTTGTTGAATTATTTTCTACTAAGATCTCAAAAGCAGATTAAAGAAGAAAGCCTCATAGCCAACAGATCCCTTCTTTGTACTTTCTGAAAAATAGTAAGACTTTCTCCTATTTTGCCTAATGTACTGCATTCACAGCCTATGAAACATAGAGTAGGTTTTCATTAGAACATATTGTTTATGCTGTATCACTGTGCTAAAGCTTTCCTTGTCACTGTTCTAAGCTTGGCTGATTTCAATTAAAGACTATTTGTTGTTTTTCTCTCCTTGTATCAACTGGTAAAACATAATGCAGCATAAAATTATAGCTCAATAGCTAACAATATACCCCACGAAGAAGACATATCAGAGTCAGTGCGAAGCTACTATGCAATCTCTTCTTTCTTATCAAAGTCTCCACATACAATCAACCAATGAACTCATTATTGTTTATTCTGCTGCCTGGCCTCTTAATATTTTAAATCAAGTCCATTCTGTCTCCCTTCACCCCTTTAATATCTATCTATCTTTCTCCAGCCCTGCCATACATCAGATTGCTCCAGGGCCACGTCTCTATCTTCAGCTATTACTTTTGCTGCTGCTGTGCCCTTCTTCCAGATCCTCTACCATGTCATCAGACCCCATGAACACTTGATATTGAAATTTTCCTTCTATTTCTATTAAAACCAACTTCAATAGTACGTGTACAGTAACAGATGCAGACAATTATACTTGATTCAATACAAATCTCTGCCATTACAGTTAAATAAATTCCCTTTTTCTGGGCCTCAGGATTGAGGAAGAACATCAGATTCTTCATTCTTGAAGGCAAACCTTTAACAACACTGTTGTGTATAAGTATGTCATAGACCAAAATAATCAAACACAAATGTAGGCTGTCTTATGGATGGGATTTGTTCAGGCCGGGCTGTTATGGGGCCAGTGGATTTGGCACTGCTCAGAACTGCCTTAGGTAACAGCCCCACTGGTTGAACCATGTGACTCCATGCATATCTGAAGGAAGTGTGCATGTGCCACCAAGAACACAGACGACTTGGCTCATGCATGTTGGCTGCCTTCAATCCACAGGGACCTGCATGAGGGTTAAAGTTAAGGCCAGAACATCAGAACACCAACCCTATTAAGTTACAAAGTCAGAGCTCATCTGTTTCTTTGTAATGCTTTTTTAGAAAGTGAATTCCCAAAAGCCAAAAGTTTCAAACAGAAATAGGTTGTCTGATTGTAGTTGCTGGAGAAGGGAGATTAGTCTAAAAGAAATTTTACATATTTTTCCAACCTCAATGCTCTAGTATTCAGGGCTTTTAATTTATTTTTTTTGAAGCTACTTCATTATCTGCCTATTTCCTTTTTAAAGATAGTGGAATAGAATAAATACATCTTTCTTATTAAGACTTTGTCCAGTAGATGAATGTGAAAAAGACTATCATTGGTTCAACAAATTCTGTCTCCTCTTCCTCCAGGACTGTAAGACTGTATTTCCCAGCCTCTGTTGCAATCAAGTATGACCATATAACCAAGTTCTAATCAGTGAAATGTGAGTAATAAAGTACACTGCCTCCCACCAAGCTGACTGGAGACATCATAACTGGGCTAAGGGCCCCAAATGACAGAGGGAACAAACTTTCTGTCCAATTCTCCCTTCTCCCCACTCCAGCCTTCCTCCCAGCTAAGGAACACTTCCCTCAGACTGTTGAGTGAGCAACAATAAGCTTCCACTGTGTTTGAAACATTAGATACTTTGGGGTCTATTCATTAAGGCAGCCTGACCTATATACTAATGTACCTAGAAGCACTCTTATTTCTTAAGCTAAAATCTCAGTTTACTTTCTTTCTATACAGTTCCAGAAACTAATGAATATTTAACCCAATTATCCAGAAACCTTTTATTTTAATAAATATATACAATTTATATTTAAAGCAATATCGTTTGTTTTTATTCTTAATATACCAATTTATTAAAATCTATCTGAAGTTTTTTTACACTTTAAAATTCCATGCATTTAGTGCATTCTCATAATTTAGCAAAGAGAGAGTGAGGTCTCAATTACTGCCTTTGAAAATAAAAAATGTGACGTTCTTCCTCAATCCTACAGTGATAAATTAAATGCATTTACCCATACTTTTTGATGCACACTATTTAAATTTTCTATATTTCTGGCAAGTCCTCAGGTTTTTTTAATGCGGTTATTTTTACATGGACTGCATTCTGCCTTGTGAAAGAGCTTAATATGTAGGATTGAGTCAATACAGGCTTTTTACTGTTTATCTGCAAAACACAGAAACTTTCTCTAGACATTTTTCATAAAACTTAAATGATAAAGTTTAACAGCTAATGCCTGAGTCATATTGTTAATGGATCATAGTAAGATACTTTAAGAAATAGATCAATAAAACAAGGACACTTCTAATAATAACAAGCCCACAACTATAATAAACATCGAAAAAAGTACTATTCCCTACAAAATGATCACTTTGGAAGGTTTATGATGTAAAGAATTCTCACTCTCTTCTTTTGAGGAAATTCAGTACTTGATATTTATATTTTCATATGATACACACACACACACACACACACACACACACGCACATGCACAATTCCCAAATATTGCCTAGCTTGACCAGCAAGCCACTATATTCATCAGAAATATTATATGTTTTAATTAATATTTTTTCACAAAAACCATTTTGGTATGAAATTGTTAGTAACTGAGATAATAAAGACATATAAATTAAAATAAAACAAATGGCTTATTTATCTTCTCATAGTCCTTTTTTCCTTGGGGCCTTAATGTTATACTTCATATTTTCAGAGCTCCTTTATTATATTCTTCCCAAGAATACTGAATTAACTTTTCATTAGAGAACTTCTGAAATCTCTGGAAACATAGATCTACAATTCAATTTATCATTCAAGTTTGGTTAAAGAAAAATAAAAATACAAAAACATCTATATTTCTCACCTCCCATCAAACCTGTGCTTCAGGAAATCAAAGAGGGCTTTCTGCATCATGTCTGTTACCTTTGCAGAGGTGAGAAAAAAAGAATGAGGCAAAAACACATAGAGAGAGAGAAAGAAGTCAAAAGTGAGAGAGAGGTGGGAGGGAAGAGCACTATGAGCCAAGACCTTATTGCAGCCAGTTGTCTCCTAGGGGCAGGTTACCATGGAAGGTGCTTTTCATGCTTAACCATGTGCAGTTGCTAATTTCCACCCCCCCGCACCGGTTCTCCTCCAGGGTGTTGAGGAATAAACCAGCAGTGTTCACCAGACCCTCTTCCCTCTTTCCTTGTTGGGGATCAAACCGCTGCCAGGAGACAAAAGGCTGGCTTTGAACACAGGTGCCAGGTATCCTTGGCACACCTGCATTGTGCCTGCCTCCAGTGAGGAGCAGTTAGAGAATTGAGGCCAGCACTGGACTCAGCCGTCCTGCTGGTTTGTGCATGTTGGTGGAAATTCTCCATGCCCATGGCTGGATTTTTGTAGACTACTCTCCTGCTCATCCCTCTGACATTTCCAACTCAGAGATAGACAAGAGAGAAAGAGAGGGAGAGAGAGCGAGGATTCTTAGATCTGCCTGAAAGAGATTCATTAATTCATTCAGCAAATGTGTACTGAGTGCCTACTATGTGCCACACATTGTCCCAGCTCAATGGGAATGGTGCCCCAGAGACTGCTCACCTTCAGAGTTCAATGTCACATCTACCTATTTTTTCATCCATGCTAGCACAAGGTCAAAACAGAAGCATCTGAAACGAAGTCTCTACTCTCTTTCTTGTCACAAGGTTTTGTTTAATCTCCAAAGTTCACTAATGTTTTTAGTGGTCTTTTCAAAAATGTGTCCTTTAAAATAAATAAGCAAGAAGCATTTGGTGGCATATGCCATCAACTTAAACAGCCGGCAGGGTGAGCTCTGTTAGTGCTTTAAAGGTTTGGATTTGCTGGAAGATTGATTGTTTGTCCCCTTGTGCTGTTCCTTCTCTATTATTTCTAATAATAGTGAGAATGGTCAAGACAGATAAAGTCCTTTTCTTTGTATTTAATGCACAGTAAATCTTTGACCAGATCGTCCCATTGTGAATATTTTCAAGGAGGTATTTCTAAACAATGTAATATATAAAAGATAAGAAGTGTGCAAGAAAGGAAAGAAAGGGCAAAGGACCTCATGAGCCCTCCACAGTACCCCCTGCCTTCCCATGCTGAGCATTGGCTTCCATCAGGACCCACATGGAAGCAGACCCTGGAGGAGCAAGTGCCAGCATGACTGTCTCCCGTGTGCTCGATCAAGAACTGAAGAGTAACAGATGATATTTGTACCTCATAACCTTTCAGTGATGGCCCCACTAACACCACCGGACGCATGGATGGCACAACATCGTAAGGAGGAATGTGCTCCGTCTGAAAAAGATGATTCGACACACGTAACAAGGTGAGGCTGAACATGCCTCAGCAGACACAGCATTCATAATTCTCAGGTCGAACGACAAATGATTATCAAAGGTCCCCACCAAGGAGGCTCTTCCCTTATTTTATAGCCACTTGGGTCACTGAGATGGAGCATGGCAGGCATGTATGTATAGGAACCTTAACAGTAGATTTAAAAAGGAAATACAACTTACCACTTTTTGCTTCTGTTTTGCTAAAAGACAATAACGAGAGCCATATCAAAATATGTAATCTCTGCAAATGACAGTACACGAGTTTAAGAGACTGAAGAATGTACCCATTTGTCCCTGTAATTATCTTCACCACTTTCCTATCGCCCACTCTGGAGAACCTGCTTTGTGATTTCATTCTGGACATGTCAATTTTGAAGATGTAAGAAACAGACAGCTTCCTCCCTGGTACAAACGACCTTGTATCCTGATTTCTCAATGGGTAGGAGTGGGGACAGGAGTTCAGAACAACATTGGAAGTTCCAGGCCAGTCATTCACCATGGGTTGCTCTCGTGCTGAACACAGCACAGTGTTGCTGGAAACAAGTTGGACAAATGCAATTTCATAAAAGGAAACAGAATAACTATTTGGGCAAAAATGACCATCACCTCAATCACTAGTTATTTTTATATTTGTAACTTTGATAATCCATGAGCTAATTCTGCAGTCCCTTGGGCATTTTTGCCTATTTTCTAGAATATTGGCACATTTGTTTCCTACCATGTTGCTTTTAAATTTCAAATAAATTTGTAACTAGTTATTCCTCAGATAAACCTATAACCAGTTATTCCTGTTCTTTCCTGTTTGTAATAGCTAAAGTCTGCACTGTCCTGACATCTAACAAATGGGAACAAGGTAAAATATACTCGATCTCTAATTTAAAGTGATTCTGTGGACATCCAAGCAGGTCCAGTCTATTTGGGTACAACTCAGAAACCTGGTTTGGTTCAGTGTCCTGTAGGTCAGAGGGCTTCACATGAACAAGGACCCAGATACTTAGAACCATTCCAGAACCAATCCGGTTGCCTGCAGTTTTGGTAGGCCAGAATAGGGCCTTGGACTTGCCATTCCGAATTGGTAATACAACTGGAATTGATAACCAGGGCACTGGATGCCCTAATGCAGCAGCAGTTGTGGGCCAGAATGAAACTAGCCAGTAGGAGTCAGGGAATGTGGCAGAAGAAAAGTGCCTGCATGAAGACCTCCACAGTTTCCAAACGCACCACAACTCCCTATTATGCCACCACTGTCTCTTCATTACCGTTAATTCCAGGGCTCAGTTGCCTCCTGTCCAAATGGAAACAAGGCCCTCCCTCATTTGGGCCCTGCCTGAGTCTCTGCTTCAACCCTCCCAGCCCAGGCTGTGCCCATACATCCTGAAGTTCCAGATGGAGACCGAAAACAGGATTTTCTTGAGAGTCTGCAAACATTTTTTTCCTTTCTGTATTGGCCCTCACCATCTTAAAGTCTGTCAGTTTCTTAGGTAAAATAACAAATGTTTTGAAGATCAGTTTACACAATGGACAGTTATTAACTCTGGGGGGTAAATAAGATTTGTCAAAATTACATTATAATGACCTGAATTGGTAGTACCGTTAGTTACTATTTAAATCAAATCAAATTACCATAGAAAACAAATGAGAAATGAAATGCTAGAGAGAAAAGCCTTTAAATTAAGCCTTCAAATCATTTCCAAATTAGCAAAAATAGTTGCATGTGTGTTCAAATATATTACAAAGGAATATATTCTATGAAAAACAGTTTAACTAAACTCTCACCTGTTGATGTGGGAGTTGCTCGAAATGTCCCTGATACCATTTCTCCAAGACTTGAAGAAGAATTTCCACTTGATTTCCTAGGATATAGAAAAGGAACTAAAGACTCACTCCCCCAATTCTTTGAAAACAGAACTTAAGAGTACAAAGCCTTCTTTGTCCTTCATCCTATTAAATAATTCAAAACACACAAATTTCTGCTACAAAGAACTTCAAGAATCTGTCCAAATGTTTTCTTTGACTTCATTTCTAAAAGAATGTGGGGAACTAGCCGAGACCTGGAATACTTTGCAAAAGCATCTCTTCTAGTTACTCAGTGTGGACGTCAGGCAAAGCCATCACTGACAGGAATGTTCTTATGAACTGTTAACCTAACACCAGGCACCAATATGCCAGTCAGACATCAAACACAGCTCAAAACAAGCAGTAAGCCCATTTCTTCTTACAAGATGATTATGTGGGCATCAGAGTTAAGAACTGACCATGAGGAATTGGTCACAAAAACATATTATTTACTTGAATGGAAGATCCTCAAGTCTGCCCTTCTCAGGTGTGCTCTGAAGGCTTCCCTGAAGCCCACAAACGCCATCGGGAGCTGCCACCTTCTTACTTCCCCAGTGCCTCTCTCTTTTAGTCCGTAAGAGTATCGTCCCTATAGTCAGAAAAATCTGATCTCTCATCCTAGCTCTGCCGCTTACTAGCTGTGGTACTGTGGCACATCATAATGTCTTTGAGCCTTAGGTTCCCCACCTACAGAAGGATTTGCCACAGCTCACACGGTTGGTATAAAGATCAAATAAAATGTCTGTGAGCTCTTGGCTTTACTATTGTGGCTGCCATGAGGTAAGTTTTTAGTTCAAAAGTATATATAGTTGGCTGGGCGTGATGGCTCACGCCTGTAATCCCAAGGTGGAAGAGCAAGGTGGGTGGATCACCTGGGGTTGGGAGTTTGAGATCAGCCTGGCCAAAGTGGTGAAGCCCTGTCTCTACTAAAAATACAAAAATTAAATTAGCCAGGCGTGGTGGCATGCGCCTGTAATCCCAGCTATTCCAGAAGCTGAGGCAGGAGAATTGCTTGAACCTGGGAGATGGAGGTTGCAGTGAGGCCAGATTGCACCACTGCACTCCAGCCTGGGCAACACAGCGAGACTCTGTCTCAGGAAAAAAAAAAAAAGTTTATACAGTCATGGGAGGCTTACGAATGGGGTTATCTTCTGAGGAATGTGTCATTAGGCAATTTCATTGTCGTGTGGACACTGTAGAGCACACACCTAGATGGCACAGCATACTCCATACCTAGGCTATATCATGTAGCCTATTGCTCCTGGGCTATAAACCTGTATAGAATGTTACTATACTGAACACTGTAGATAACTCTAACACAGTGGCATTTCTGTATCTAAACATAGAAAAGATATAATAAAAATACAGTATTATAATCTTATGGGACCACCATCATATGTGTGATCATCACGGACAAAAATGTTATATGACCCATGACTGTAACAATTAAGAAATAATAATAACAACAAAACTTTGAAAATGATAATAATTCAGTTATTTTATTCAACAAATATTGATTGTACATCCCTGCTTTAGAAAGTAGAAATATAACAGTGGCATTGAGGAGACAAAATCCACTCCCTTACTGAGTCATATACTAACAGGACATATCAATACAGGTTGAATATCTCTTATCCAAAATGCTTGGGAGCAGAAATGTTTTGGGTTTCCATGTTTTTCAGATTTCGGAAGTTTGCACTATATATTTACCACTTGAACGTCCCTAATCCAAACGTCCGAAATCTAAAATGCTCTGATGAGCATCTCCTTCGGGCATCATGTCAGTCCTTAAAAAGTTTTGAATTTTGGAGCATTCTGTATTTCATCTTTTCAGATTGTGGATGCTCGGCTTGTATGAAACAACATAAATAAGTAAATAGATAATAATGCTAAGAGTAGTAAGTGCAATAGAGAAAACTAAGTCAGGGAAGGGATGGGAAGTACAGGGAAGGGAAGTGGGCACAATTTTAAATGCAGTTGGCAGGAAAAGGGTCACTGGAAAGGTTATATCTAACACAGATATAAAGCAGATAGAGTGGTCTGGTGAAAATGTGATGAAAAAGGTTCCAGGAAGAAAAAAACAGCAACTGCAAAGACCCCAAGACTGGAACGCATGTTCTCCATGTGTTTAAGAAGGAGCATGAAAGACAAAAAGTTTAGAAAAAAAACGGATGATACGGTTTGGATCTGTGTCTCCAGCAAATCTCATGTTAAGATGTAGTCCCCAGTGTTGGAGGTGAGGCCTGGTGAGAGGTGACTGGACCGTGGGGGTGGTCCTTTATGAATGGTTTGGCACCATCTCCTGGTGCTATTCTTGTGATAGTGAGTGAGTTATCATAAGATCTGACTGAAAGTATGTAGCACCTCTTCCCCTTTCTCTCTCTTCCTCCTGCTCTGGCCATGTAAGACACCTGCTCCCGCCTTGCCTTCTGCTACCAGTAAAAGCTCCCCGAGATCTCCCCAGAAGCAGATGCTGCCATGCTTCCTGTACAGCCTGCAGAGCCATGACAATTAAAGCTCTTTTCTTCATAAGTTATGCAGTCTTATAGAAGTGTGAAAATGGACTAATACAAGGGACAAAAGGGATTAATATTAATAATAGTATTGGCAAGTTATATGCCAAAAACCTGATAATTAAAAGTGAAGTAACTATACTTTTGTGATCTCCTATTACTGTTGGAGTGGTTCTCATTATGACAAAGGCAGGCCCCTAAAGAACACGGGAGTTTTTTGAAATAGAAAAGCATCCAACAGAAAACAGAAGTTGAGGGTCAAGGGAAAAAACAGCTTCTATTTTAGAGCTTTCAAAAAATTATAACACATATCAAATCAATGATTCAGTGCAAGCTGCAACACAATACATAAAGGCTCAGGATGATTTGGTCTCTCATCTTTCAAGCTGTGCTTGTGTTCCTGGGACCTTTAAATACCTGCACTCTGAGATCTACACGGCTACTTCAGTAGTTCATGAGAGGATGATTCACTTGGAGCTGTCTTCAACCAAATACCAGGAGAAAATAGATGCCACAAAAAGCCTGGAGCGGAGAAGGTGCTTCTAGTCCGGGACCTACACGTACGATCACATTCTGTGCCTGCTTAAGTGAGAGTCTCCAAGAGGAGCCATAATGCTGGATCAGGTCAGCTCCCACTCACTGTGTGGAGAAAGAATGCCTGAAGCGACTGTCCTAGAGGGACGCTTGGGTTCCAAGGGCTTGCTGAGGCCACAGAAGGACAGTTCCTGTCATGGAATTCACATGGTCTCCAGTGGTGTCAGGCTTCAGCATGCACAGAGGGTAGAGAACTATCTGAAACTCTTTTGTGTCAATTTCAGAAACACCTCCCACACAGAGAAATATCTTGTACTTTGAAAGCATACACCTTTGAAAATATCACCCAATTTTCTGACAAAAAAAGTGCAAAGAAAAGATGGAAACCTACCCTCCGTGAAAACGTCCTCTTTTTTGTTCTTGCTGAATCCGTATGTTCTCCAATCTGAGTGGACTTGGAATGAAGCCAATCTCACAGCCCTCTTTCACCAGCCTTCCTATCCACCAATCATTGTTATATTTCTGGAATTCAGAAATAAAATTGCTATCAATAGTAATTCACTTATTTTCACATGCTGTTTATTAATCTTATGGGACAAAACAAAGTGCTATTTATATGATATGATATTATACTACATTTTACATAAACTATACTGTGTGTGTATGTGTGTGTGTGTGTGTATGTGTATGTGTATGTACACACACATACACACACACATATACATATATCTGAGGTGGATTCATAGACTAAAGCAGGGTTCTGCAGACTTTTTCTGTAAAGGTCCAAGTAATTTTAGGCTTTGTAGACCATGCGGTCTCTGTTGCTATAAGTTGAATCTGCTGTCTTGTGTGGAATCAGCCACAGACAAACACAAACAAGGGAGCATGGCTGTGTTTCAATAAAATTTTTCTTTACAAAAAAGGCAGTGGTCAGACTGGAACCGTGGGCTATAGTTTGTAAACCCCTGGACTAATATCTGGTCCTAACATTTGGATTATTTTGATCTTTGTCAAGAAGCTCTAATCAATTCTTAAAGAACATATTTTCCACGGATAAATATTCACCAGTGTAACTGGAACTCTAGAAGACAAGATGGATATGCCTGAGATAAAATAGATTTTATAGTCCATAATTTGTTAAATGCTTTCAGGTAAAAATCCCATGATACTATCTGTAGTCTACTCTCACTGGGGAAGAGTCATAATCTTTCAAATATAGATTTGCAGATTAAGGTCCATCTTACTACTTGAAGAAAAAGAAACCTACTCTTACAAAGTCTGAGCATATTATGTATTTTTACGTGAAATTTTGCAAGTAACTTCCAAACCCTCTATAGCCCAAAAGGAGCTCCAGAATTTCCATTTAAGTTCCATGACATGTAAACTCAAGACCCAAGTCCATGTGAAGCCTTCAACCAGTGTGAGGTGAGAGCCTGTCAGTGGGGGCTTATTTGGTGGATCAGCAAAATTGCATTTGTAACTATACATCTGCTAAAGCGATTTAGTTCAACCTCCCTACCTCAAAGAAAGGTTTCAGCTAGGTCATTTCTACAAGATAGGTATCACCTCTATTGTTTAAACTCTCCAGAGACGATTCTAAAAACTTCCTTTACTGTTTTTATCAGTGTTGAACAAGATAATTATCTCCTACTTTGATCCAAAACATATATATTTATAAACATGTAAATATTTTCCAAAATGTAACATTGATATGTAATATGTTTTGCTGAGCTCATAGAAAAGTGAAATTTACATATGTGTGTGTGTGTGTGTGTGTGTGTGTGTGTGTGTGTATGATTCTGATACATTATGAAGGAGGAATGGAAGGATTCATTGAATTATCACAGCATGAAGTTCTGGGTAAGCTTTAAGTTATTCTGAGTAACAGCTTCCCACTCATGAGAAACATGGTATGGTAAGAATTTGGCCTCTGTTATACACACAGCTTCTCCATGCATACTGTATGAGTGGCACATAGCATGAGATTGCATTCAAAGAAATGTAAATTGAGGGCTGGCCATGGTGGTGTATTCCTGTAATCCCAGAGCTTTCAGAGGCTAAGGTAGAAAGATCAGTTGAAGCCAGAAGTTCAAAATCAGCCAGGGCAACAGAGCCATCTATTACACAAACACATACACACACACACACACACACACACACACACACACACACAATTAGCTGGGTGTAATAGTGCATGCCTGCAGTCCTAACTACTTGGGAGGCTGAGGCTGAGATGGGAGGATCACTTGAGCCCAAGAGTTCACAAATGCAGTGAGCTGCGATTGCATCACTGCACTCCAGCCTGGAAAACAGAGCGAGACCCTGTCTCCAAAAAAAAAAAAAAGAAAAGAAGAAAAGAAATGTGAATTGACCTGATATAAAATCTTGAACAATCTAGGTCTTAACTGTTTTCCCCCATTTTCCTGTCTTTTAGTATAACAGGCCTAAAATAATAGGTCTGTTTATTTTGGAATCAGCAAAGGGCAAAGGGACCCTTTTAGAATCTTGGGTGCATAGGTCTGGAATTTAAATTTTACTGTGGTGAGGACAAAACAGACCATGAGTCATAGTTTCCTGGGGCTTAAGTTATTTCCTGAAATGAAGTTAGCCCACTGGAACACTCATTTGTTAAATGGTACCCAAGTGACTTTAAAGGGCTTGCTGAAATGGTTGATGCAACTTCCCCAAATGTTTTCACTTAGTTCTAGGAAACAGCTGAAGCACAGTGAGAATCTGACTCAGGATGAATGAAAGTTTTTTTAGTTACTTGGGAGAAAGTCACTGTAAATTCAAGAGCTTAATTTGATCATCATTTGACTTGTGTGACAGCATACTTGTAACTCTTCCCTGCATTTAAGCTTTTTTATTACTGAGAAAGTACTTAACAGGGTGCATAATAAATGGCCTCTTAAGTGATGGATGAGAGGAAAGGCTACAACTTGATTATAGAAATGTGTTCATTTGTGTTGATGTTCTGGGAGCTTGTGCCAGCTCTTTACAGAGGTCACCTTGGTGTTGTTCCAACCCTTCTCTATTTTGATTTCCCTAAAATGATTAGCACTTTCTCTTTCAAAGATGTTTTCTTATCTGATAATTTCAAAACAGGAAAACAGGCAGCTCTGGTCCACATAGGATTACCAGCTCAATGCCACACATCAAACTGCCAGACTGAAGATCAAGCACATAGCTCAAACAGCAGCCAGGACAAATTGAGACATTGATACAATGCAGGAAAGCAATAAAATATAAGGTTGGAATGTTGGTGTGAGTGAGCGTGCATATGACATGTAAGAACATCTCTTACCTTTTAAAGTGCTGCTTCTCCTTAGACATAGTGGGTGTTAGCAACTAATGAATATGGTTTGGGCATTTTGGATGGGAATGGTGAGACATAATCAACTTAACCATTCAGATGCCAGGGTATATGTCTCAGGTCAGGGGTTCTCGTCTTCCAGACAAATGTAGACATTCTCACCTCATGTACCATCAAGGAAGTAGAAGCCATGATTGAAATTGATGGGTCCTCAGTTTTCTATTATTAAGGCCCTGAAGTGTCCATGCCTGCACTGGTCTTTTCCCTGTGTGTCACAATGAATTAGCATTCCTCTTTCTATCAAAGGTCTGTCCCTCCACCAGGCGTCTTAGATCCCACCCTTCTTGGCTACTGAAACACTGTATCCTTCTGCCTATCTCTCCTTTCCCCCAATCTCTCCCCAACTCTGTTTGTTAATATCAGCAAGTACAGGCATCGAATAAGCTCCCATCTTGAAAGAAGACCTCTTTTGACTTCATACCCTCCTTCATCTACTGCTTGATCAGTGCCAACCTCAAAGGCATGGTCTCCACATGCTAAATACCCTTTCTAGCTCCCGTTCTCTCCTCATCCCACTTTGTTGGGCCTCCATCTCCACAATTCCACAGACAATGGCCCCAGTGACCTCCACGCTGCTGGTCTGGATTACAGAATGCAGAGTTTCAAAGATAATTATTTGATTACATATTTATGATGCACACCTTCTCTTAGCTGGGGTATAAGTACAGACGGGCTCCGTGACACTAAATGATATGTTTACACCAATTACATTCTCCAGGCACCTCCATTCTCAGGGTACATTTTATTGTTCCTCCTTTATGCTCTCCTTTCTTTAAGATTCTCCTCCACCCCCATCCCACAGAGCAAATGGTACCACATGGGAACATCAACCAGCGCATGTCACTGACCCCACTGGAAAACTCTGTGCATAACAGGGAAGTTCAGGAAGCTAAGGCTGACCTGACTCAGCCTAAATCTGTGCCCATTCTCCAGATGTCATCTCCTCCTCTCACTTAATTAGCTGTCCTTTGTCCTTCCAATATATTTTACTGAGTTCAGTATCTCAGCATAGAAAACATGCTTCAGTCTTTCCCATCCTAAAAAGTACAAATGTATTCAAATTTTAAAAACGCCCCCCACAACCAGGCACAGTGGCTCACACCTGTAACTCCAACACTTTGGAAGGCCGAGATGGGAGGATCGCTTGAGCTCAGGAGAGACCAGCATGGGCGACATAGGGAGATCCTGTCTCTACAAGAAATTTTTAAAAAATTATCTGGGCATGGTGGTACACGCCTGTGGTCCCAGCTCCTCAGGAGGCTGAGGCGAGAGGATTGCTTGAGCCTGGAAGGTGAGGCTGCAGTGAGCCATGATTGTGCCACTGCACTCCAGCCTGGGTGACAAAGTGACCCTGTTTTTTTTTGTTTGTTTTTGTTTTTGTTTTCATTTTTGAGAGTCTGTCTCAAAAAAGAAAAGAAAAAAAGAATACTTCCTCAACCTTATGCCATTTTTCCCTGTCTAGAAATCATTCTCTTTTTCAACTCAAATTATTTCAAAAGAACAAATTGCAATTCCTCTCCTCTAGACTCTAAGTTATGTGGGTAACGGCCTTTTAAGCATCTTCATGGGGAGTTTTACAATGTCCCAAACAGAGTGTACGTAAAAGCAAATTCATATCTATCCCTCCAACAGATCTGCTCCCCTCTGACTTCTTGTTTTGATAGCTGATACTACTCTCTATCCTTTTAAGCACCCCAGAAAAACTAGCCTCTGGCCTTCATTTCTATGTCACTTTCCCCACCCATGTGAAATCTCTAGGTCCTGTTTATTTGTCCCTCCACTCTCTCTAAGCTGCTCTCTCTCTTCATCTTCTCTGCTACAACCACTGTCCAGCCTGTAGTATGTCTCTTCAGCTCTGCAATACTCCCTTGACCACCAGAGTTCTCACTCTAAGACACAAGGCTGGTCACATCTGTCATTTATTTGAAGTTATTCTCCAGCTAACTGCCGAGTGATAAAGGGCAGGCTTCTTGCCATGGCCCAAGAGGTCCTTTACTGTCTGGTCACTGCCTGTCTGTCCTGGCCCACAACCTGTATCATTCCTTCTCCTGCCCCTGCCCACCCCCACTTCCCCACATCCCCCAGACCCCCATCCCTGCCAGCCACACTGCATTGCTTGTGGCTATTCCTTCCATGTGATGCCACCCACATCCCAGCCCAAATTCCCTCAGAGTTCACCACTTCTGTAGAGCTTTCCCATCCCCGATAGCCTCCCTCCTCAGTCAGAGAATCCCTCTTCCTCTTTCCTCAGGCTCCCACAACACCCATTCAGTTTTTCTGTAACAGAACTTGTCATCTCGTGCATAAACTCTGTACTTGTCTGTCTCTCACCCCGCTGGAGCTCCCTGCCAGCGGGGACAGTGATCCTTATGTCTGATCCCCCAGTGCCTAGCAAAATGTCTGACATGATGCAGCTTCTTAAATATAATTTTTTCTTTGAATGATTATACACTCTATTGTTGGTTCCATGGTCGAGGTGCACAGGACTCTAGTCTACATGTCTATAATTACAACATCACCTGTAAATAGTCCCTTCTGGGTAGGTGCCATACCACCGAACTCACATTTTCCTCAGTCTCAGCCTCCCAAAGTACTGAGATTACAGGCATGAGCCACGGGCGCCCGGCCCCCTGCTACGATTTTAAGATTGACTGTGATTTAATGTTGTAAGTGTGTGATAATGCAAGCAATGATCTCAGACTTCTCAATCTTGATGAGAATGACTAGATTTGGAAGGCCCAGAAAATTAAATGAGGTACCACACTGGCAGCTCCTAGGGTCTCCTCTCTGGCTAGTTTGGCTCAGAGCTGATTCCCAGGTTCAGCTTTTTGGCAGGTGAAGGGATGCAGTATGTTCCACATTTACCTCTTTAATGTGTAGAAAGTCCTTAGCATCAAAGGAGATGGCTGTGCTTGGAACAGGCACATCCTCATCCAGGGCGCCGCAGTAGCTCACATTTGTCTTCACGGCAAATGCTACAGGTTTGGACTAGGGACAGAATCATGGAATAAGGAATGAGGAAGGGAGGAGAGAGGATCATTTTTCATATTGAAACTCTAATAAGATGACTGATAGTACCAGGTAGTAAGAGAAAAACTTTCCAAAGAGGGATCTCAAATGAGTTTTACATTCCCAGGCAATATCGAGAAACCCGCAGAGATGACTGTGAAAATGATTTGGTCCTATCAGCCCAATCATTTTTCCTCTCCTGCAATACTTTCCCATATTCCAATATTTCAAATTTTAAAATGTGCTCTAAAGTACTGGGAGGGATAGACAAAGGCGGAGGAGAAGGACAGTCCCTTCTCCAATCTTAAAGTCTGTGTTTATTTTAAATGATAACTGATACCTTCTTACCTTGGAATACAGGAAATATGTGCTAGGTCTTTAAAAAAATGTGGAAAGAGGATAAAATAGTATTTTTGAAATAGCCCAGATTTGAAAACCTGTGGTATTCTATACAGCAGAATACCTGGTCCTGCCAGAGAAAAGAAGGGTTAGTCAGCATCAAAGCTGACGGGCAGGGCTCTTCACAGATCATCTTCTCTCTAGGGAACAAAGCTGGTTTTGAAATTCTTTTTACACAAATTCCTCTCAGCAAAGTGTTCTCAGGCTGGCACTGCCCTGTGGGGACACGTAAACCACCAGCCTAATCAAACAGTGCCGCCACCCACATCTGGGTAACCACAATGGCCACAAAACAGATTCTGAAAGAAAATTTTATAACAAAAATTAGCTACAGTGAGACATAAGATTCCTGAAAGTGTGACCTGCTTTGTTACCAGCTTATTTATTCATGCTGGGAACCTGACTGGGGGACAGCAGTTGAGGCTGGAACCTCACTGATGCCCCTTTATATATACTGCAAGAAAAGCCCCTTCCACCAATAAAGCACAGACATCATAGGTGTTGAAGCAAATGAAGACACCTCATTTGCCTGCACTGTTCTCCTCCCACCTCTTTTTTTTTTTTTTTTTTTTTTTTTGAGATAGAGCCTGGCCCTGTCACCCAGGCTGGAGTGCAAAGGTGTGATCTTGGCTCACTGAAACCTCTGCCTCCTGGGTTCAATTGATTCTCCTGCCTCAGCCTCCCAAGTAGCTAAGATTATAGGTACGTGCCACCACGCCTGACTAATTTTTTGTATCTTTAGTAGAGACGGGGTTTCACCATGTTGGCCAGGCTGATATCAAACTCCTGACCTTGTGATCCGCCCACCTCATTCTCCCAAAGTGCTGGGATTACAGGTATGAGCCTCCATGCCTGACCCGTCTTTTTTTTTTTTTTTTTTTTTTTTGAGATAGGGTCTTGCTCTTTCCCAGGCTGGAGTGTAGTGGTGTAATCTCAGTTCACTGCAGCCTTTATTTCCTGGGCTCAGGTGATCCTCCCACCTTAGCCTCCTAAGTAGCTGGAATTACAGGTGTCAGCCACCACGTACAGCCTGTCACCTCTAAAGATTTTACAATAAAAATAGAAACGGGAAGGAATTCACTTTATTTGGGCTTCTGTTTTTTCTTCTTCTAAAAATCAGAAAGACTGAATCAATATACCTTAGGAGTCTTTCATGGAGGGCAAAGAGGACAGATGGGCCATGACCTTGTCTGGTCTTGTATTTTGCTATTGCGCATAAAATGTCATTGCAGAAAAGCCATCTGTGCTTCAGTAAGTAAGTAAATAAATAAATAAAAGGTTGGAAGCCTGTAGATGGGAGATCCCTAGTGACTTTTCTGGTTCTTTTAACCATGCAATTGGTTCTTTGCTGCTTCCTACGGAGGCCTCTCCTTCTGGAATATCTGAAGTTCTATTTTGGCAACGGTCTTTATTGCTCATCTTTGCTGTACTTCTCAGAGTTGTTCAAAGTTCTGAACTTCACAGTGAACTTGAGGTGGGATACTGAAAGCAAGAGAGAAGAATAGAGAAACCAATAGGGAGATCCATGGAGCAACAGCACAGGTGTGGCCTGTCATAAAGGTTGAGGTAATGGACGAGGAGGGGCCGAGAACAGGTAGGGTGAGCTGGTACCTGGGAGGCTCTCTGCCAACACTGGGCATGGGAGGCTTGATATTGCTAAGTTGGAAGATGACCAATAATTCACCACCAAACCAAATATAAAATGAAGGTTTTCAGGAAATGCCCCTTTGGAGATGTTGCTAACCTCACTTAGAGGTGAAAGGATCAGAGAGCCTCCCAATCTGGAGCCTTATTGGAATAATCATAAAACAATTATTCCAGAAAAATGTGAGGTAGGGGAAGAGCAGCTGGTAGCCACTGAGCAATGACCCACTTTCGAATCAAAGAGAGGGAAAGAGAGTCACCTTTGCTCTCTCAAGCTGGATAGCTGCTTGCTGTTCTCTCTCTTGTCGAATTGCTTCCCGGTCCTCTTCCAAAGAGACATCGGAGTCAGACGGCCTGCTTGTGTAGGAATCCGCTGAACCCTGGAAAGGAAAACGGAATAGTTTGCGATGATGGGTAGCTTCTTAAATTGTCACATCCATAACAGTATCCTGAGGCAAGTTCTTTTCATTTGCCTAAAATTTGATGCACACACTTCATGCCTTATTGCAGATATAAATTTAGATGGCAGAATATAGTTAAGCATCTGAGTTATTCAGAAAGTAACAATGTTGTGAAGAAAAATATTTTGACTAAGTGCTAGGAAGTAAACTGCAATGAAATTATGTGATAGCCCCAATTCTTCTTGTTTTGTGCTATATTAAGCCCATATCACTTGTGAAACGTTAGTTTTCACCCATCTTCTCTTTTGCATATACATCTAAAGGAAAAAGAGGCTCAGCTTATTATAAAAGTTAAATCCTAACTGTATCTTGGGCTATGGATCATCTATTTGTCTAAGATTTCAATACAGCAAAGCATCATCCTACATTAGTAAAATGATTTTCCAGTTTCAATGTCAACACTATTGAACTCTTTCACTACTAAAACTTCAATCATTGTCCTGCAGCAGCCAGCTCAGACATGGCCAGCGAGAACACTGAGCAGAAAAACAACCTTGAGGATGAAAACAGGGATGTTCTCAGTTGACGCCCACACTAGAAGAGCTACTTAAACAGCGCTGAAATCCAGTCTGACTGGTGTGATCAAGGTAAAGAGTTAACCACTCCCTTCCTGCTTCCCCAGAAAAACCCTGGAGCTTTGTCTTACAGCTGCTACAGGACATCAGCCTTACAGTTTCCTTAAGCTGCATTAGAGGTCGATATTTGCGTAGATGGTAACATTTACACAGCAGAGGTATTGGGAGGACTGGTGTATTTGACATGCTTCATAAACCATGCACAGGTTTTGAAAAAAATCTATCCATGTAGCTGAGAATTTGCTGTCCACTAGAGGAAAAAAAAGCTTTAAGAAAGAGTTGACTGCTGAATCTGGCCCTTTGAAAGTTTTTCTCCATGTAGAAATGTTTATTTGTGAATTTGCTGCCTTTAAGGGTAACTTTCTGTCTCAGTAGAGGACATCATTCTAGTAGGGGTGGTCTTTCCCATCATAGAAAAATCCCAGCACAGATTTTCCTGGCAGCCTAGAACAAGAACCCATCATTAGCATTTTTATCAGAGTGCCCAGTCAAGCCCTGGTTCTAAACTTTGCCTCTGCAACATACTGCCGAAAACTTTATACAAGTTATTGGATCACTCTGAGACGGTCTCCTCATCTATTAAAGAGGGACACTGCCACCGGGCGGCTCATGCCTGTAATCCCAGCACTTTGGGAGGCTGAGGCGAGTGATCACGAGGTCAAGAGATCAAGACCATCCTGGCCAACATGGTGAAACCCCATCTCTACTAAAAATACAAAAATTAGCTGGGCGTGGTGGCACGCAGCTGTAGTCCCAGCTCCTTGGGAGGCTGAGGCAGGAGAATCACTTGAGCCCAGGAGGTGGAGGTTGCAGTGAGCCGAGATCATGCCAGTACACTCCAGCCTGGCAACAAAGCAAGACTCCGGCTCCCCCCCCCCCAAAAAAAAAAAAAGAGGGACACTGCCTACCTCCCAGGATTAAATGGAACAAGATATAATAAGCAGCTAATATTTTCTGAGTTCTTGCTATCACACCAGCATGGGCCTAGTTGCTTTGTACACTTTATCTCACTAAATCCTCACAGCAGTGGGAAAGCTGAGATTCGAACTCAGGTAGTTCAGCCTTAGAGCCAGCAGATTCAAATCCCATGCTGAACTGCGTTTGACATTAAAATACCTACTCCAGGACCTGGCACATAATAGGCACACAATAAATCAGCTTTTTCATCCTCATTTCCTAGTACTGACGTTTTCACATTGATAAAAACAAAAAGCATTAATTTCTCCATGATTATATATATACAATAACCCACCTTGAAATGTAGCCATTTGTCTTACTATATTAACTGCATAGAAAATGTACTATAAGCCTGATAACTGCAATGTGTCCAAATCCATATACTTTACATAGTGCTTCTGAAAGTGCCCTTTGCAGAGGAAATGTGTTTGTTAACCGAATTATAATCAAATTCCTCTGTGCAAATCTATTAGGAAAAAATTTTGGACCTACAAAATGGATAAGTGCAGAGTGACTGTTTCATAGATGTATGCATTGCCTAAAAAGAGAGCCATCCTGAAGTCCTTTAAAGCAGAGTTCTCTCAGAACACATCTTTTGTCTGAATTTAGGTACACCTGCATAAAATCTAAGGTAAGAGAGAAAAAAAAAAGTTTCAATTTTTTCTTTATTTTTTTTGTAGAGATGGGGCTTTGTCATGTTGCCCAGGCTGGTCTTGAACTCCTAGGCTCAGGCGATCCTCTTGCCTCAGCCCCCCAAAGTGCTGGGATTACAGGTATGAACCACTGTGCCTGACCTAGTGTTTCTAAAATATCTACCAAAACAGTTTGGAGTTAGTCCTAGGCAATGCTTTGCTGGAAATGTGATATGTGTGATGAACCATTCTCAGGGAGCTGGACTGGCTGTTGTGAAGACATCAGGACCACCAAGTGAGATTATGGTATGTAAGTTGGGAAGAAGGCACTTGCCTGGTTTTGAAAACATGTCCTGGGATGGTTAGTGCCTACAATTCACGAAAAATGCAAGCTGCCTGACGGGGCAGTGAGTCAAGCAGCTGAATACACACTTCCCTACTGCCACGAGAAGATACCTGATTTCCTGAAACTACCTTAACAACTTTTCAAACCCCTGCATTCAATTTTCTCTGAGTACACAAAAAGTGACTCCGGAACTCCTGCAGATGAACTTTATGTTGAAATGTGAACAACATTGTCAGAATCTCAAAACTATCTAATAAACTCTACTAGGGCCAAATATGTAGAAGCAGAAGTTTCTGTTTCCTTCCTGTTTCCCATTGGTAGAGGGAAAAATAAAGCACTGTGATACCCATTTTCATAATTAGTGTTATATCATCACAACATTTATTTTGTTTTTTTTTCCTTCAATGTCATCCACGTTGCTTTGTATATGAAAAAGGAGAAGTCCAACATTCAAGAGCCCAAATTTGGCCCATAAATATGTTCTGCTGGGTTGGTACTGGCTTGGTTTCTTGTTATTTATTTTTGGTTTGGTTTTGGTTTATTTTGTTTCAACCAGTTGAAAGGGAGTATGAACATGTTCCAGAAAAAAAGGAAGGAAAAGATAAAGGAAGGGATCTGTGTTATTTACAAAGGCATAGAGGGAAGAGCAGGTGAGCTAGAGAGAGGCCAGAAGGAGACTGCCTGCGCCTGACCGCTGGAAGCATCCAGGAAGAGCAGGAGGACATGCGAAGCTTAGTAAGACCAGGACAGGTTGGAGAGGGATCAGCCAGAGGTCTGGTTAAATAGTTAATGATCAAAAAGAGAGAGAAATGGCAAGAAGGAAAGAATGTTAGGTGCTAACAGAATACAACTGAAGACGTAAACTTTACTAGGCCTGGTCAAAGCTGGACAGGCCTGATGGAAGCCCCATCAGCTTATAATTTTCTAGAATTCTATTTCATAAAACAGGTAGGAGCAAGCTACCCATGTATCAAGTGATATAAAACTGGGCTGTTAACCCACGTGCAAGAAACATGAGAGTGATTAGTCCCTCAAAAGCTCTTATGCAGACAGCTCTACAGGACATACCATGGAGTGACAAAGTCATATTGCAGTGAGCCAAGATCATGCCACTGCACTCCAGCCTGGGGGACAGAGCCAGACCCTGCCTCAAAAAAAAAAAAAAAAATGGTATTTTGGTTCAGACTCTTTTTCCCTTTGGGTTATGTTGAAAATAGATTCCAGCCTCACACCTTTCATGAATCTTCTTGAATACAAAATGCAAAATGCAGACAGAAACATTGGAAAATCAGCTAGCTATTGTTTTCTGAGAGAAGGAAGGTATTCTCAAGTCAAACAACTTAAAGGCTTCTTCTCATTTGCAGAGAGAGGGCATATGATATCAACAGAACTGCAGCCACAGCTGTTGGAGCCAGACCGTATTGGGTTTGACACTGTCACCAATTCTAGCTGGCTGTGAATCTGAAGCAAGTTATTTATTTTAACCTTTTGAGTCCTAATTTCGTCTCTTAGAAAATGCAGATAATAATTCAAACCTTGTAGAGTTTCCTGGTGTTTGGCTTCAGATGAAACATATTTCTTTTACCATCATGAAGGAAATTCAGAAAATACCAGCAATTAAACTTTGATCCACTAATTAAAGGTTTGGCAGCTTTTTCACATTGAATTCTTGGCTGCCCAAGAGTTTTATGATTTATATCTTGTTCTTTTTTTCTAAATAGCTTTACTGACATATAACTTACATACATAAAATTCACACATTTAAATTCAATAATTTTAATAAAATTACAGAACACAATTTATACCACAATCTAATAGAACATTTCTAACACCTCAAAAGGAGCCTTGTGCCTATGTGCAGTCATTCTCCATTCCCAGCTCAGGGCTAGGCATCTACTTTCTTATCCTGTCCTTTTAAAACTGAAATAGACTCTCTTTTGTAGTGAGCACTTTTAGTATTTAGGCATATCATTAAATTATAGCAAGGAAAAGCAAGGGTCTACAAATATTTGATTTTAAAATGCAACCAGGCCGGGCATGATAGCTCATGCCTGAAATCCCAGCACTCTGGGAGGCTGAGGCAGGAGGACTCTTTGAGCCCAGGAGTTAGAGACCAGCCTAGGTAACATAGTAAGGCCCCATATCTACAAAAAATAAATTTTAAATAAATAGTCAGGCATGATAGCGTGCACCTATAGTCCCACTACTTAGGAGGCTGAGGTGGGAGAATTGCTTGAGCCCAGGAGGTCCAGGCTGCAGGTCACTCTTATTGAATTGAAGACCTACAGTTCAGCCCCAGCTGTTAATCTGACTAAGGTTCCTTTTAGGTTTCAAAGAGCAGTCAAGGGTAGCAAAGGAACATGTTCATAAAAGGCTGTAGAGGGAAGTGAAAGAGAATGAATGTTTGCTCAACCCTTACTAACTTAAATAGATACTATTATCACAACATCTCCAAGAAGTCAGTTATGATTATCCACACTGTGTGGATGAGGCCTCTGAGGCTCAGATAGGCAGCAAAAACATCCTCCCATGCCACACGCATTCATAGGTCACTATATGGGAAGCACAGGTGTGGTACACTCATTTTTAAAAATTTCCCCTATAAAATCTGGTGCAAAACCTTACATTAAAACAGCAAACATTTTAGTTGCCTTTAGTAAAACAAAACAACATTCTGCAATATTTTGTTAAGATTAGTCCAATACCAGAATCTCACTAATTTATAATGATAGATGTAAATTTTAAAATCCCAATCTGAGATCTTGGGACGTGAATGGCAGACTACTTTTCAAATGACATGTTCACTATTTCGGAATTTCACATGATATCTGTAGACTACCGAGGTTTTTATTTGTGAATTTCTTTAAGTTTCTACTCCACTCACAAAATTTTCTTCAGCATTTTAGTTCTGGGTAGGTGGTTTTAAGGTACCATTGAGAATTTTCTTTTTCTCTAAAATGATAACTCCTCTGATTATGTTCACACCACTTATTTACAAATTATTTCTTATAATTAAATTATAATTATATATAAATATACAGTATAGTTCAGACCAAAGCACAAGCTTTGTCTGAATAATCTCATAAATGGAATACAAATTAATGGGTTCTATTACAACTGTTTTACATAACTGATTTAACAGGAAGTAATATTAATTTATAAAAGTTGGTCAATCTTACCCTTCCTGTTGTGCTGCTAGTTTTTGTCGTAACTGCCCTATCTCAGACAGGTTTCTTTCAATTGCTAGTCTGAAGAGACCCATGAGTGGAGATAACGGCAGAATAATTTTAATTGACCCTACAAGTACAAGAAGAGAGGTGACAAAAAGGCCCAGAAGAGATAGGAAATCTGTACCAGCCATGTCCATTTAGGCACTTCTGAGAAAGGAAAAACTGAGATGTGAGCTACAAACAGATTTGCAAGTTAAACCAATGGTAATGGTGGTAGCAAGAGGGCAGATTCCTTTTATATCAGATTGAATCATGAAATTGCAAACATTGCAACTGTAATTTGCAATTGTAATTTCATGTGATTCAACCTATACATTGGGAAAGAAGAAAAAACAAAGATTACTTGATATGGATGCTTTTGGGTAAAAACTGCTGTGATAATCAGCATATAATATTTTACATGTATGTAAGAAGTGCTACATCAATAAGCACAATTAGCAATAAATCAAAAACGTTCTGTGAGACTAAGGAATAAGAGAAGTTGAAAACACCCATGATCATTTTTGCATCCATCAAGCACTTTATTGTAACAGTAGAGACAGTGAGATTGCGGAGCTCACTTTCCTTCTGGGAAAGGAAAAGCGATCACCTACTGGGAGGCGGTGGCCTCCAGCAACCAAGCTTTACTATATACAGGTCACAGAATAACATCATGGGACACTGAGCAGCTGCTCTCGAGACCCACCCTGCCTAGCCAAAACTTCATGAGAGCTTCTGATCAACCTATATGACACAGTTGTATGACAGCGTGGCTCCCACTGGTTGATCCCAAAGCTTGCACCTGGCAGCATTAGCCCCAGCACAGGGTCTTCATTCCAGGGTGGCTGCTCAAGCTGCACTAATCTAGTTTCAGCAGAGATGAAAGGAAATTGCAGTATTTGTTCAGGAAATCCTGAATATGCTGCTGGTAGAAGCAGTGCTGCATACTGATGAGGCGCTGATCGTTGCTTGAAAACACGGACTTCTGTGACTCTTCTGGAAAAGTGACTGCCTGAGAGATGCTTTCTTCTCATATGGCCCCCAGAGTGGTTTACAAAGCAGCAGACATAACACTACTTTTACACTGTGGTGTTTTCTTGAGAATCAGATTAGTGATAGACAACAGTACATATGTTTCCCCTAAAAGTAGCCTCAGGCAATCTCTTGTGCCTTAAATAAAGAAAAAAAAGAAAAGACTTCCTTCTGTCAGATAGAAAAAAATAATATAGCTTGGTTTAGAAGACAGGAAGGAAGTAGGGAAAAGGACTTGAGCCTCACCCATGTCATTTCTGCAGCCCCAGGAACTGTGTGATTAAAAAATACCTTTTAACTCTTTGGAATGATTTTTTTTAGACTGGCTAAAGTTTCTCATTAAGGGGATGTGTATTCATGGCTAACTGAATCCAGGTATGCTATCAAAAACTGAAGGGCTTCCCCAGAGGTGGCTAAAGACACAATGGAAATCAGAGTAAAGCATTTACTTCATTTCAGGCAGGAGTCATATCTTATCAGTTTTTGTGGTCCTCAGAGTTTCTAGCACAAAACTTTGCACTTCACGGGAGCTCAAAACTATTTGCTGAAAGAAAAAATCAATGAGATGACTTCAGGGGGAAGGAGAGAACCTTAAATGGAGACCCCAATACCGCCCAGACATCACCCAAAGGACGTACACCCTTCCTGCCTCCAGGGGTTGCTGGAAATGATTCAGGAATGACCAGTGAAGAATAAAATTAATTTTAACTTGACAGAATGATACACAAGTTGACTGGAAAAATTGAAATTCAGAAGTTGTTTAGAAAAAATGTTAAAAGAAGAATAAAAAAGAACTAACCCTTTTTAATAGATATGAAAACATATAGAACTACAAAAGTTAAACTTGTTTGGTACTGGCACAGATCAAAGAAATTACAAGGAGACCACAAACTGACTGCTCTGTATGGAAGATTAATGTACAATATAGGAAACATTGCAAATCAACGGGAAAAGAATGATTATCAATAAATAGTGTTGGGAAGTTGAGCTAGCCAACTCAAAAAAAACATAAAATAGATTCCTATTTTTATATCTTTTTCTTTTTGAGACAGAGTCTTGTTCTGTTGCCCAGGCTGGAGTGCAGAGGTGTGATCTTGGCTCACTGCAACCTGTGCCTCCCAGGCTCAAGCAATTCTCATGCCTCAGCCTCCTGAGTAGCTGGGACTATAGGCATGTGTCACCACGGCAAGCTAATTTTTGTATTTTTTGTAGAGATGGGGTTTTGCCACATTTATTAGGCTTGCCTCAAACTCCTGGCTTCAAGCCATCCACCCATCTCGGCCTCCCAAAGTGCTGAGATTACAGGCATGAGCCATCGTGCTTAGTCTTATATCTTAGATATAGATGAAGAGATTTAAAGGCAATATTATATATATAAAATACATATATGTATTTTTAAAATATACATATATAAACACATACCCACTACCACTAGCAGAAACTATGCTAAAGTTTTAAAATAACATGCCAAAAAGTCAGAAGCCATGAAAAGGAAAGATTGATAAATCTGACTACATTAAAATCTTAAACATTTGTCTGGGAAAAAAATACGATAATCAGTCAAAGTGAAAATGAAAAAAGAGAAAACATTGTCTCATAAGTGACTTGGATTTTAAGATCCTTCATATCCAAAGAGCTCTAACAAGTTAATAAGAAAAAGATGAACAACCTATGTCTTTACTCATTAGTATGAGAAAGGAGCAAAAACAGAAACAAGGACAAGGCAAAAAACAAAAAAGAAAGGAAAAAAGAAAACTATGGACCAATGCCAATATCTCTGATGAATAAGACACAAAAATCATCAATAAGGCCAAGTGTGGTAGTGTATGCTTGTAATCCCAGCTAGGGAGGCTGAGGCAGAAGAATTACAAGCTTAGGAGTTCAAGGCTGTAGTGAACTATGATCATGCCACTGTATTCCAGTTTGAGCAACAGATCAAAACTCTGTCTCTAAAAAAGATAAAAATAATTTTAAAATCTCAACAAAATACTAGCAAAGAGAATCCAACATGCCAAAACTATCATGTGGGATTTATCAAGTGGGATTTATCCCAGGGATGCAAGGATGATTCAACATATGCAAGTCAATAAATGTGACACATTGCATCAACAGACTGAAAGACAAAAACCACAGGATCATCTCAACAGATGCAGACAACTCATTTGACAAAATTCAACACCGCTTCATGACAAAACTCTCAACAAATTAGGCATAAAAGGAACATACATCAATGTAATAAAGCCCATGTATGACAAACCTGCAGCTAACATCATACTGAATCTTCTAAGAACTGGAACAAAGATGCCCACTTTTGCTACTGTTATTCAACATATAATAAAAGTTTTAGCCAGAGCAATCAGGCAAGAGAAAGAAATAAAAGGCATCCAGATGGAAATGAGAAAGTCAAACTGTCCCTCTTTATAGATGACATGATCTCAAATGTATAGATACCTAAAGATTCCAGCAAAAAACTCCAAGGACTGATAAACAAATTCAGTAATGTTGCAGGATACAAAATAAACATACAAAAAAATCAGTAGTGTTTCTATATGCCAATAACAAACTAGATGAAAAAGGAGTCAAGAAAGCAATCCCGTTTACAATAGCTACAAGATAATAATAATTTAAAAATCTCTGAATACATTTAACCATGGAGTGAAAGACCTTTACAATAAAAATTACAAAACACTGATGAAAGAAATAGAAGAAAACACAAATGGAAAGACATCCCATGTTCATGGATCAGAAGAATTAATATTATTAAAATGACCATATTACCCAAAGCAATGTCCAGATTCAGTGTAACCCCTATCAAAATACTAACCAATATTCTTCAAAGAAATAGAAAAAAGTCTAAAATTCATATGGAACCAGACCTCAAATAGCCACACACACACACATCCCCCCACACACACACACAAATTGCTGAGCAAAATGAACAAAGCTGGAGACATCACATAACCTGACTTCAAAATATACTACAAAGCTATAGTACCTAAAACAGCATGTTATTGGTATAAAAACAGATACATGTTATCCATAGAAGATATGTTTTTAAAAAGTATGGCTCATTCATAAAATAGAATAGCATGTAGCCAGGCACCATGGCACATGCCTATCATGTCTGCTACTCTGGAGTCTGAGGAAAGAGAATTTCTTGAACCCAGGAGCATGACATAGACCTCCAACTAATAAAATATGAAATTTTTATCAAAAGATTATGTTGTAAAATAATCTAGTATGTTATTTGAAATTGTGTTAAATTTACTGAGAAACTATTATGCATCAATATACCTAAGTATACTAGAGGAAAGAAACAGAGTTACAGTTCATTTTAAATCCTGCTATATAGTTTGAATTTTTACCTTCATAATTTTTAAAAACATAAACATTATACATCTATATATACCTATATATATTTGTATACAAATATGTAAAAACATGCATATTTTTACAGATTATACAGCTTAAAATTACCTGCATTAACCCTAAAATAATGATTTTGATAGGTGACATTAAATATCAATGATCACTATCAAAAACAATAATGACTATTGTTTATTAAGCACTTACTATGTACGTCCCATGATTAGTGTTAAGTGCTTTAATTAACTGCGTTTTTTTTTTTTTTCCAGATAGAATTTCACTCTTGTTGCCCAGGGTAGAGTGAAAATGGCATGATCTCAACTCCCACGAAACCTCCATCTCCTGGGTTCAAGCAATTCTCCTGCCTTAGCCTCCCCAGTAGCTGGGAATATAGGCACATGCCATGATGCCCAGCTAATTTTTTATATTTTCAGTAGAGATGGGGTTTTACCATGTCAACTGAGCTGGTCTCAAACTCCTGACCTCAGGTGATCCACCTCCCTCGGCTTCCCAAAATGCTGGGATTTCAGCAGTGAGCCACTGTGTCCAGCCAACTGTGTTCTTTCAAAAATAATATTTCCTGCCAGCCGGGCACAGTGGCTCATGTCTGTAATCCCAGCAATTTGGGAGGCTGAGGCAGGCAGATCACAAAATCGGGAGTTCTAGACCAGCCTGATATATATGGTGAAACCTTGTCTCTACTAAAAATATAAAAATCAGCCTGGTAGGGTGGTGGACACCTGTAGTTCCAGTTTCTTGGGCGGCTGAGGCAGGAAAATCACTTGAACCTGGGAGGTAGAGGTTACAGTGAGCTGAGAACATGCCACTTCATTCCAGCCTGGGTGACAGAATGAGACTCTGTCTCAAAAAAAAAAAAAAAAAAAAAAAAAAGACTATTTGCCACCCACTTCCATCCCACACCAAAAAAGGCTATTTCCTGTGAGAGGCCCAGGGACCCCTGAACAGAGGCTATATTAGCATGAGTTTTTCTCTTTGGTCACCTAATCCTAAATTTGTGAAGCCTGTAGATCTTAAGTTAAAAACTAGGTGATATCATCTTGTGCAGTAATTTAATTTTAGGTACAAATACTGTTTTTGAATTAGAAGACGATGAATCACTGGGAGTTTCTGACAGTGTGGTGGGCCCCTTGTGCACATGCTGCCTTACTCGCAAACACACAGGACTCAAGGTAAGAGCTATGCCTACCCCTAGCTTCCTCCACAGGAGGAGCCGATTGTCACAAGACATGCACCCCAGGCTGCACTACTCCTTACAGCACTGCTTCCCTCCTTTGACCTTTGTGTCCTTGGTGGTGACCACACAATACCCACCCCTCCCATCAGCATGGACCAGCCCCATTTGGAGCTTGGAATGATACAGGCCCATACTCTTTCCTGGGGTAGTGCCCTTCCTCTCCAATCATTTCAGAGGACAGGAGATGAGAGCAAGGCTTGCTTTGTTGATTCCTATCTGCTAATTCTGTGTTCCGTGTGTTAGAGCTCATTATGGTGGAGGAAAAGAACTTATTCTTAGTTTAACCTTTGGAACTAGGAAATAGGGCTTTGATTGGAATAAAACAGCACTTTACAGATGTTATCTAATTTAGTCACAATAAAAACTTAAGAGGTAGACTTCATTATCCGCACGGAAGTAAATAAGGCTTAGAGACACTAAGTAATATGCCCAAGGTCAGGAAGCTGGTAAAATGTGATGAACCCTGGTCTGACTGCCTCTAAAGCCCTTGCTAATTAACTAATAATCATGCCCAGCAGAAGTGCTGATAGGCATTGTTGGATGAGCAGATCACTGAAGTTGAAGGCATTAAAAAAAGAACCTCTCTTTCTGTCTCTGCATTTAGCTTGAACTAACAATTACTGAGCATGCTAGGTTCTTTCCAGCACAGTATCTTGATTTCTCTCCAAAGCTCTTCTGGGGTCTTACAAGAGAAGTCAGGCCGCATGCTCAAAGTCACTAGGCCATCAGCCACTGGAGAAGCTGAGTCTTGCATTTAGACAAGAACATCTCTTGGATGATCTCTAAGAGTCCTCTGAGGTCTGTTGTTAAAGATGTCAGCCTAGTGCCAGGGATTAGGTTTTCAAGTACTTCGTGATGCAACTGGTCATTGGAATTGACATCAAAACACATACAAACAACTATTACTAAGGCAGTGACTACCAAACCTTGGATTTTCTCTCCCCTTTCTCCAGTGAATTAGCTCATCAATAGATCCAAATTGACCAAAGAGGAGACCCACATCTGCTCAACTCGTTGTTGGAAACTTTTTTTGACCAAACAAATAGAAAAAAAAAGTAAAGAGATGAAATGCTTAATTTCAATAAGTCTGACAAAGGAGCTATAAGTTAATTTATCCTGATCATCACCTTTATCCTTCATTAGGAAATATAAGGAGAGGGAGTGGTTACTCATATGAGAGCTGGTATACAATCGGCCGTTCCAAGGAGTGCCGTGAAGCTTGACTACCTGGGCTGGAATCCTAGGACTACTCCTTGCTAAACATTTGCTTTTAAGCACAATACTTATTCTTTCTGGGCTCAGTTTCCTTTCTAAAAATGAGCAGAATAACCTGACTCATGGAGCTGTCATGAAGATTATGCAATCAGAATGTGCAAGCACTCAGCCAAGGAATCACACAATGCAGGTTAGTGAGAACACTTCTGTATATGGATTTGCCTGGCCCTTTGTTTCTTGGGTGAGGCCAATTTGCTGTTGTAATCCCTCTCTTTAAAAAGGGATAGAGATATAAAGCTTAATTAATTAAAGTGAGTAGGAATTAAATGCTCTAGTGAGAACTTTAGGACAGTTAAAGGTATTGTCTAAAATGAAATTTGGGAATCATGTTGGTTTTATTCCTCCATATTTCTTCTGCCTGCAAGAAGTGTGTTTACTCAGAGGCATCACCTTATTTGGGAATAACCAGAAGACAGTCAGTTCTGTTTTTCTTGGTCAGATAGCAGCATAAATAAGACTTCTGTCCTTTGCATGTGAGGCTGACACTCCTGACCTGCTGTCTCCTCTAGGCTGTGTGGCTGTAAACTCACATCAGCTGGGACGACTGTGGGCTGCCCCTCCTCTTATGACCTAGGACCCACTTCAAGAAGGCTAGAGACAGGGACAGTCACCTATCACAGAGCACTGTCACAACCTCTGCTAGCCTTCCCACATCCCAAAATTTAAGGCCGGCACTCTCAACAAAACAAGCCAATCCACCACAAATTTTTAGAATCCTAAACAGGCATGAAAAGTCACCTCTCAGAGACAAAACACTCTGTCCTTTCCCAAAAGCTGAATATAAGCTCTCTAGCCAAAGGATTCCCTTTTGTGGTTTCAGCAAGAAAAATAAGGCAGTTATTCATTTTACTTAGCAATTTTAAAAAATTCTATTTTCTCATTCTTTTTGCTTTTCTATGAAATATGTGCTTTAAAAGAAAGAATTCCTATTTTAAAGCTAAGGTGAATTTATTAAAAATAGGTCTTTTGTTACCATTCTCATCCTGCGTCATTATAGATAAATTCACAAACCATATATATATATATATATATAGTCCCAATGGCTGGATTTGAAATAAATCAACAAATGTTTGAGTAGCACAGTCCTATACTGTCTACGGCTGGGTGTGATGATGGGCATAGAGTGAAATCCAAGTCCAAATGAAGGCCAGGGCCTCAGGAGACAGGTAAAGGGTTCAGAGCAAAACCCAAGAGGCAGGCAGGATGTCCATTCAATGGGAAAATTTTTTCCTCCCGGACTCATCCTGAAAGCTGTTCTTCTCCCACCAATATTTATCAAACTCCTTCCATGCTGCACAGCAAAGCTCAGAGAGACCCACAGTGCAGAAGGAGACAGCTCTGAGGACCACAGGTAGCATTCAGCAGGTTGAAGTGGAGGAGAGAGGAGGCCCTTCTCTCTAGTTGGTGTTGCATGTACCTATACACTGGCTATGGGAACAAGAAAGACAAGTTCAAGAAATTCAGACTCAGTACTTTAACGGAGAGTTTAGCGGAAAATGCAGACACAAAGGCTAAGAACTCTCCACTCTTAGATAAAATGGTCTTAGATGAGGATGAAACATTCCAGCAGAGGTGGCCTGAGAAATAAAACAGTACTGGATCAGTGAACAATCCAGTACTACAAAAGGAAGGTCCCTGGAATAAAGAGGACCCAGAGATATTTCCCTTATCTTCCCCAGGGCAAGTATGCTACCAACTCCCAAGGACAGCAGACTGAGTTAGTACTCAACATTCTTGCAGAATCTTTGCAGCTTGCTGTACACACAGTAGAGAAACTGTGCTTGATTGTTTAGTTTTAACCCCACAGTATAGCTTTAGTCATTTTTAGCAAGCATTTTATTGTCTTTATTAAGTTCCAAATGAAGGAATCTCTTCAGGTGATCAAATGTGAACCAGGTGAACTGTTGCTAGGTTCTGGGTACCCCAAGAGGGCAGAGCAGGTAAGTGGCCTTCCATATACCTACCATACTCGATGCCCTAACAACTCCAGTCATGTCTGATTGTCTACTATCTAATATGCAACTCAAATTGACAAACGCTTGTTGAAAAATTAGTATGTATGTTACACACTCAATGGCAGCCAGAAAGTTCAATAAGACATGGTCCTTGCCTAACAAGGGCTTACAACATAATAGGGCCGACAGTTATGTAAATAACCACATTATAAAGGAGAGTACAAAAAGTACCAAAACAAAAATACAAATGCAATCAGTGAATAGGAGAGGACAGATTAATTCTGTTTTGGGGAATAGAAGATCTCAGGGAGAAGGTGAGGGAGCCTTAAGCAGAATTATCAGGAATGGCAGACAACAAAGGTAAAGGGCAGGAAAATAAAGGTAATGTTTGAACAGTGATGAATTTGGACAATTCTGCAGTCTGTATGGGGATAGGAGTTGTAGTGGACACTAAAGAAGTAAAAGGCATGTTTCTTGCCTTTAAATAGCTTACAAACATGCTGGAGAAATAAGATATGTGTTCATGGAAACAAGGCAGTTCAGTGCTGAACTATATCATTTAAAAAAAGAAACCAAGGTTACTGACTTTGAAGTTGCAAAAAGGCAGAGGTCAGTCTGAGGTGAGGAAGCCAAGAAAGGTGCACGGAGAAGTCAGCAATGGAACTGCGCCATCAGCATCAGTATGATACGCTGGGGGCATAGCAAATGTTGCGAAGGCATTTCAAGAAAAAGTGGAGGCAGTGTGAACAAAGGCATGAAAGCAGTGCCTTGCCTTATGTGTTGGGAAATGAGAAGTTCAGAGGTTCATGTTGAGGAATAGCTGGAAATAAAATTGTAGAGTAGAATAAATGCAGATCACAGCAAATCAGGCAGGCTGGGAGGAAGTGTTTGCAGCCATATGGTTGTGAGTAGATGGCTGATGCTGCACTAAAGTAAATGAATGAGAGTTTCAGGCTGAAAGGATGCACTGGGAAGATGTGTCTGAAAGTGTGAAAAACTGCAGTCAGAGAGACTGACTAGGAGACTGATAGGCTAATGACAGTGAGAAAAGAGAGCAAGAAGTAAACCAGAAACCTACTCCAAAAACATCCACAAATGATCAACAGGCTATAGGGGATATACACAATTTACCTACTGCTTAATAGATACTAAGCGCTGCATGAGACATTGGCTAAAGGTGAAAGAACATCTTTTAATTTAATCATTTACAACTTGAAGACTTCAGTATTTTTCATGATTTTCTTTTTTCTTTTCTTTTTTTTTTTAGACAGGGTCTCACTGTGTTGTCCAGGCTGGAACGCAGCGGTATAATCACCACTCGTTGCAGTTTTAACCTCCTGGCCTCAAGCAATCCTCTCACCTCAGCCTCCCGAACAGATGGAACTACAGGCATGCACCACCACTCTCGGCTAACTTTTGTATTTTTGTAGAGACGGGGTTTTGCCATGCTGCTCAGGTTGGTCTTGAACTCCTGAGCTCAAGCGATTTGCCGCTTCAGCCTCACAGTGTTGGAATTACAGGCGTGAGTCACTGTGCCCGGTCTTTTCATGATTTTTATTTTTTGTGTGTGACTTTTTAAAATTTATCAACTAACCATCAGCAGTTTGTACATCTTCCAATATTCAGCTGAGATGAGGAGAAACTATTATCAGGGCTAAAAAAGAAAATGTAGTAGCAGTCGGGGGGCGGGGGGGGTGGGTTTAAATATATTGAGTTATTTACTGAAAAGTCCAGGAAATCATTTTTTTTTTTTTTTTTTTTTTTTTGTGTCTCGCTCTTGTTACCCAGGCTGGAGTGCAATGGCGCGATCTCGGCTCACCGCAACCTCCGCCTCCTGGGTTCAGGCAATTCTCCTGCCTCAGCCTCCTGAGTAGCTGGGATTACAGGCACACACCACCATGCCCAGCTAATTTTTTGTATTTTTAGTAGAGACGGGGTTTCACCATGTTGACCAGGATGGTCTCGATCTCTTGACCTCGTGATCCACCCGCCTCGGCCTCCCAAAGTGCTGGGATTACAGGCTTGAGCCACCGCGCCCGGCCTCAGGAAATCATTATTAACCTCAATAATTTGTGGAAAGTTTCTTCACCAATTTGAGTTATGCAGGTCCAAGACAATACAATATCATCTACAGTACTACAAAATTACAATTAGTTTAAAAAAAAAAAAAAACTCTTCTTACTAAAAAAGATCACAAAGGATTAAAAAAATATATATGAATTCCGTTTTGAAAATTGCTATTGAAATGTGGTCTGGTGCTTGTTCCAGAAGTTATTTATAACCAAAGAACATAAAAATTGACAATGATGGACAAGCACAATGCCTCCCTGGGTAAAGGCCAAGGTTTATATTGAGAATAGAAATTTGAAAACCAAGCCTTTCCCATTTTAAGCATCGTTTTACCAAAGAATTCCAGGGAACTTGGTTTTACTGCGAATTCTATTACTTCATTACAAAATTGGAATACAACAGAATCTATCACCATTTAGCATGAAATGCTGTAAAGATGCTGAATATGAAAGAAAAACGAAACACACTCTTGCAGAACAAATAAACTTTACCAGAAAAATACATTGTTTTGAATTATTGTCAGAGAAGAACAGTCCTTATGAGAATAAAGCAGATGCAGCCGAAGTTGGCAACGTTTTTCTTTGTGGGTAACACCATCAGCTTTTTTTTTTTTTTTTTTTTTTTTTTTTTTTGAGACAGGATCTTGCTCTGTCTGTCACCCAGCCTGGAGTGCAGTGGCATGATCATATCTCATTGCAGCTCTGACCTCCCTGGTTCAAGTGATCCTCCCACCTAAGCTTCTTAAGTAGCTGGGACCACAGGCACATGCCACCATGCATGACTTACTACTTTTTGTTAAGACAGGGCCTCCGTATGTGGCTGAGGCTGGTCTCGAACTCCTAGACTCAAGCAATCCTTCCCACTCAGCATCCCAAAGTGTTGGGATTACAGCAATGAGCCACTGCACCCAGCCTTCACCTATCTTTTGATGAAATGACTGCATGAGAACTCTGTAGCAAAATGCCTTGTACATGAAAGACACTGGAAGTACTTACATTGACCCACTGGCAAAGAGTCCCCTAGTGAACACGTTCCTCAAAATACGGAAGGCTGAGTCTACTCATACCTTAACAACTAAATGAAAAAAGGGCTCTTCACAAGTATTAGAATCTTTCATTATGGATAATAAAAATTATTATTGATTATCATCTGTCTTGAAGTATTTTCTATGAACAATGGGGAGCCTATGATTAATTATATTTTGGTTTTTACATCAGCACCAGGAAGATCAGAGCTCAGTTTCAGCTTTCTTCTTAGCATAAGATTTTCTATCTTAATTTATATTTTCTCTGACCCTGATCTTTTGCTGGTTACTAACTTTTTTGTGGCTTCATATAGTCTTCTAAGCTGCCTGAAAAACTTGTGGAATGTGGTGAGCATAGAAATTTAAAAAATAAGGCCAGGTGCAGTGGCTCACGCCTGTAATCCCAACACTTTGTGGGGCTGAGGCAGGTGGATCACTGGAGGCCTAGATTTCCAGACCAGCCTGGCAAACATAGCAAAACCCCGTCTCTACTAAAAATACAAAAAAATTAGCCAGGTGTGGTGGTGCACACCTGTAATCCCAGCTACACAGGAAGCAGAGGCAGGAGAATCACTTGAACCCAAGAGGTGGAGGCTGCAGTGAGTTGAGATTGCACCACAGCACTCCAGCCTGGGCAGCAGAGAGAGACTCTGTCAAAAAGAAAAAAAAAAGTCATTTACTTTGACAAGAGGAAAAAAACTGGGAATGACATTATTAAAATGGCATTTTAAATGTCCCTGCCAACCTCAAGGCCTATCTTTCATCTTTCTCCTCTGACATGCTCTGGCCATAACAAGCTTCTCACACTTTTCCAAACATATTTCCTCCATGCTGTGTGGCACATAGTAGGTACCCAGGTGAAATATTTATTGTATAAGGTGAGTACATGCTTTGAAAGCTCCCTGCTCTTGCACAGGAGACTGACTTATTTTGAAGCCCCTTTTCTCCTTGCTCATCTGGCAGACTCAATTTCATCCATCCACTGTGTTATAACTGTACATATGGCTATCTTATCTTTCTGACAATAACTCATCAAGAGCAGGTAGTGTATTCTTTTCATCTTTGTGTCCCCATTGTGGGATTGGCACATAGTAGGTGTATAATAAGTACGTATAGGAAAGAAGGGAGAGAAGAAGGACACAAAAGAAGAAGGGACTCACATTTCTTTGCATTCATCTTTAAAAAATGTATGGCATTTTCCTAGCCACTCAGAGTTGTGTTGAATAGAGAAAAAAACGCTTGCCTCCAATTTTTCAAAACCACCACTGCAAAAGCAGATTGAATTTTGTGTTTCACTGAATCCATCCATTCATGATTAATTGGGTAGTTAAGCACGTCTAGTTACATGTGCAGCTGGGAATTCCTCCAGCTGTCATTAATTTTACTAAAGATTCGAATCCTCACTATTTATCTGCTGAAATGGAGCCACTATTATTCCTCAGCCAATCAAAATCGAGTAAATAACTGTCCTGTCATTGAGTGACAATTGAGTAATTTACAAAAGCTACAACTATGCTAACTCCAGTTGCCCTGTTGGTTACTGTCATAATAAATGCCATGTTATTCAACCTCCTATTTTCTTCCACTAACCAGATGGGAAAAAATCTAAATATGCACCATAAATTAGTGAACCCTAACATACTCAACATAAAGACAGTAACAATTAGACATAAAGACCAACAATTAGAGACTTTCTTTTTTTTTTTTTTTGAGAGACAGTCTCACTCTGTCACCCAGGCTGGAGTGCAGTGGTGCAACCTTGGCTCACTGCAACCCCTACCTCCTGGGTTCTAGCGATTCTCCTGCCTCAGCCTCCCAAGTAGCTGGGATTACAGGCAAGCATCATCACCCCGGATAATTTTTCTATTTTTAGTAGATACGGGATTTCACCATGTTAGCCAGGCTGGTCTCAAACTCCTGACCTCTGGTGATCTGCCTGCCTTGGCCTCCCAAAGTGCCAGGATTATAGGCGTGAGCCACCATGCTCAGCTGAGACATCTTAACAACTGAATTTGAAATAAATAGAGTCTACTTCTTTGGCTTACAGGATTATTTAGCTGTGTGGTAAGAAAGGAACTACACTTGAAACCTGTGCAGTATTGGGCAGTGAAACATTCTGAAATGTAATGCATACTTTTTTAAAAAGAAGAACTAGAATGCTATCATTTCCCCTCATAGCCTGCAATCAAATAACAAAGCGAGAACAAGGTCCAGCTCATTTCGGCAGTCAGCCTCTCAGCATGGTTCAAGTGCGTGCCAGGATACTGTACTCTTAAATGTAGCATAGGCCTGCAGATGAACCTAAAATATTCGACCCATTTCCCAAAGAAGGAAAAAACAGAAAGCTCAGCCACCATGCCTAGGAGCCTATAATAGTTACTTTCTACCCACAGCCTAGAGTTCTCTCTAGCCCATTGCTTCCTACCCATTGCCTTTCATTTACTAAAATATTGTATTGTCAATTTATAGTTTCTCACATGATACAGATAATGCAAAATACTGCTTCCACCTAACACTCATCTTCCCAATGTGCACTCATCTTTCAAACTAAAAATTCAATTCTCTCTGCAGCAGAATAGAACGATTCATATACTTAAGAATGAAATAATTTGATTGTCAAAACCAAATGTTTGCAAGTCTTGGGTAGAAGCCTTGCTTTCTTTAATTCAGAGCCCTAAAAAAATAATAATAATATGACAGAATAGCCACAAGTGTATTTTGTACCTGGCAATATAAAATAGGGATCAGGTTCTGTTTATTTACCCTTTCAATTATCAGTTGCATTAGATCAGAGAAAGGTCTTTAGCTAACAAATGGTTATTCTCCACAACTCAAGAAAACATGACACATAAGGCCCAGCAAGGAAAAGATGACTAGTGGGCTTGAGAGCTAAAGAAATCATAGGTGATGGCGATGGAGGCAGCAAACCACATTACCATCTATGTACCTATGCAACAATGCTGCATGTTCTTTACATGTACCCCATAACCTAAAATGCAATTATATATATATATATATTTTATATATATATATATTTTATATATATACACACACACAAATCAGAAAGGCGGGGCAAGAAGGACTAGATTTCAATAAATATTCACTGACAAGAAATGGGAACGTGTCATTTACTGTCTAAAGCAATTTCATAGTGAAACTGTTCACAAAACTGAAAGAATTCTCAACTTCTTCTATCAAGTTCATCTTCAACTCAATGGAAGTAAACCCTGATACAGCCAGATTACCTTAAAGTAAGAAGAATGTTTAGTCAGAACTCTAGGTTGACTAGAGCTCCTCCTGGCTCTGTACAAGCAGCTACCTCACCCTAACTTTCTCCACATGAGGGCACGCACGCACATCACGCTATCCTCTCCCTACTCAGTAGCCTCTAGGAATTGACACGGAACCAAAATGTAAAACTTGACATTTTTCTCCAAAAAGTTGAGGGACCCTACATCAACAGAAATTACTCAGATGAATTTTTATTCTTAGCCCCAATTCAAGCATGATCGACAGTGTAAGAGCATTTAAAAGAAGCCACTCATCAACCCCTTTAAAGAAGAACTTCTTATGTTTCATCACATGAGTTTTCAAAAATAGAAAGCAGTTGAAGCCACTGGTCGCCCTATGAATAAAAGCAAAATATTTTTTTGCAGGTGGGGAAAATCATTGTCTTCTGCATTCTTTTTAAGTAGAAATCATTGAGCATTAGTGCCTATATAAACTTTAAAAATAAACCACTGTTCCCCACTGCTAGAGAAGAGGGTAAGAGCCTAAGAGCAATTACTCCATCTATGAAGCCACCAAATTCTTTCATGGCAAGAATAGCACCTTTGGGGTTAGCCTTATTTTCAGGAAATGCCTGAGCCACTGCAACTGATAGAGAATCAAGGTGATATGAAACTCTCTGATCTTTATCTTTTGCTGTCCTATTTTCATCTGCTTATGATTTAAAGGGTGAAACTACAATCTTGTTCAGCAACAGAAGGCCTTCCTAATTCTGACGGCCCTAAGTCAGGCTCTTGTCCCTTTGTCCAGCTTCATCTCCCTCCACATCCTATCAGTCTTCCCTCATGCTATGCTGAAAAGCTTGTAGCTCCCTAGCTCCCTGAGCACATCATGTAGATTGCTACCCTGACATATCTCTTCAGTAAATTCATCCTAACTCCTACTGGTCCTGAAGGCAGAGGTGTGTGTCACCTTTAGGATGCTTTTCCTGATAACCCCCTTCAGGCTTGCTTAGTTCCCATTAAAATTGCTGTGTACATTTGTTATGACTGCACTTACATTGTTCAACAGCTATCTCTGTATGTTTATTCCCCCCTAGCTTGCGTACTCTGAGGTGGAAACCACGTTTATCCATCTCTTTTCTTCTCCTTCAGAGTTAAACTCAGTACCTAGTTTTATAAATGTTTGTTGAATGAGAAAACATGGAAATGAATAAGTAATTTATAGGTAATCGGAGAACAGAGGTAGGGAAAACAGCACAAGCAAAGACCCTAATATATGATCAGGTATTTTCATTAGGAACACAGATGAGCTAGCTATAGATGTAACCATTCTTTTCTGCAAACGAAAGCTTTAGTTCATATTTTTTCCTAAATTAGGTCCTTAATAGAATAATGATACTATAATAATACTTTACTATAAAAATATTTACTATAATAATGCTTTATTAACCAGTAAAGACATATAGGTGAATAACCCAAATTACTGGAAAAAAATATATAGGCTATCTTTTAAAATAAACTTATTTTGGAATAATTTTAGATTTATAGAAAAGTTGCAAAGATAGTACAGAGAGTTCCCATATACCCTTTACCCAGTTCCCCCTAATGTTAACAACTTACATAATCAAGGTGCATTTGACATAAATAAAAAAGTAACACTGGCACATCATTATTAACAAAACTCCGGTCTTATCAGATTTTACCAGTTTGCCACTAATGCCCTTTTTCTGTTCCAGGAGCACTGCAATTCAGAATGCCATATGATATTTGGGGTGTGCTTTTTATAATCAAATATTGACTTGATTTTGAATAAGAAAAATGGCTTCAAAGAGTGACTAAACATCTCGGCCATTCTTCCCATTTTCTTCCTCCCACATGTGATGGGTGGGCCGGCCGGCCTTTCCTGGTCTCAGCCAGGAAGAGCAAAGCAAGGCAAGTCCTCTTCACTAGCTGTCATAGCTGTTCCCTCATGTCGGCTGAGAAGATTTCAATCAGGTCAGCACGCAGTTTCTAAAGAAAAGAAACTGAGATAGAGTAGAGATCATAGCAAAGATAACAACCAGCAATAAAGAGCATCCTGAGTTGGTGTTTCAAAAGGGTCACAAGTGGATCCAAAGTTCTCAAATATTGTTCAAGAGGCTTTTGTCCTGAAGCCTAGCTTGCTGCCACGGGTTAGAAAAAAAAAGAGCTGCAGGAGCAGACTGAGAAGATGGGATGAGTCTCTGCTGCTGTCAAAGCCCAGGCAGGGAGGCAGGGCCCGGGGAAAAGGAACAAAGACGCCAGTAGAGAGTCTGCTTGTAGCCACAGGATCTGTTAAGGTGCACAGGGCACTAAAAACAGAAAATAAGATCATTTGCTGCTAATCTGTGTGTTCCGAGGTCTTACAAGATAGACAGTGGTATATTTAGGGAGGTGATAAACTAAGCACTTTGGAAAGTTTGAAAGCAGACACCATGCAGGGATGATTTTTAAGGCAAAGAGAAGCTAACCACTTTGCTTGATGATCAAGAGAGGATTTTATTCCAGTTAGAACAGTCACTTAAGGCCAATCAGGATACCTGAACAGGTGCTCCAAGTCTAGGCCCTCTAAGGTACCTTCCTGGCATTGCCAACCATGCCTGGTTTTAGGAATCTGCAACTCAAAGGAAAGTGAAGATCCTGAAGGAAGCATGGGGGAAGTTGCAGATGATGAAAGAGTTATGAAAGTCACGGCAAAAAATCTGGACCAAACTCATCTATAGTTAAAAGCCAAGGGAAGACTTTAGATAACATGCTTCAAGAATTTGGAAAGCTCAAACTCAAGGGCTGGGAGACAGCCATTTTGCAGTGAGGGCAAAGCAAAAGAAAACATGCTTGCTGCAGCCTGAGAGATTTAAGTCAGACATACGAACACATTTTCTGACCAAGATAGTAAACATTATCAGGTACAGGACTAGGTTTCTGAAGCAGGTTATAAAATCCCATGCTCTAAGTGTTTCCTCAAGTTCCCTTCATTTGAGGGCATATTTAAATAGGAGTAAGCTGGCATTTTAGATATTTCCCCATTTTTTTCTAATTGAGATGCAAAGGTGCCAATGTAAAGGATTTAAGATTTTTTTTTTTTAAAGGAAGGGAATAGGTGTTATGCTTGAAAAGTATTATTTGGATAAATTTAGAAAGAAAAAAAATTTTAGGTAAGTTTTTACCATTGGCTATCCCTGAATCCTTTCTTTTCTCTTTTCTTTTTTTTTTCTCTTTTCCTTTCCTTTGTTTTCCTTTCTCCTCCCCTCCCCTCCCCTTTCCTTTCCTTCCTTCCTTTCTCTTAAACAAAAAAGGGATACATGTGCAGAACGTGCAGGTGTGTTACATAGGTATACATGGTGGTTTGCTGCACCTATTGACCCACCCTCTAAGTTCCTTCCCCCCACCCCCCACCCCCACAGGCCCTGGTGTGTGTTGTTCCCTTCTCTGTGTCCATGTGTTTTCAATGTTCAACTCCCACTTATGAGTGAAAACATGTGGGCCAGGCCTGGTGTGTCACACCTGTAATCTCAGCACTTTGGGAGGCCAAGGCAGGCGGATCACAAGATCAGGAGGTCAAGACCAACCTGGCCAAGATGGTTAAACCCCATCTCTACTAAAAATACAAAACTTAGCTAGGCACAGTGGTGAGTGCCTGTAATCCCAGCTGCTCGGGAGGCTGAGGCAGGAGAATCCCTTGAATTAGGGAGCTGGAAGTTGCAGTGAGCCGAGATCATGCCACTGAACTTTAGCTTGGGTGACAGAGCAAGACTGTCTCAAAAAAAAAAAAAAAAAAAAGCATGTGGTGTTTGGTTTTCTGTTCCTGTGTTACTTTGCTGACGATGATGGCTTCTAGCTTTATCCATGTCCCTGCAAAGGACATGATCTCACTTCTTTTTATGACTGCATAGTATTCCATGGCAGATACATACCATTTTCTTTATCTAGTTTATCACTGATGGGCATTTGGGTTGGTTCCATGTCTTTGCTATTGTAAATAGTGCTGCATTAAACATACATGTGCATGTGTCTTTACAGCAGAATGATTTCTGTTTTTTTTTGGTATCTAACCAGCAATGGGATTGCTGGGTCAAATGGTATTTCTGGTTCTAGATCCTTGAGGAATCACCACACTGTCTTCTACAACAGTTGAACTAATTTACATTCCCACCAACAGTGTAAAAGTGTTCCTATTTCTCCACAGCCTCACCAGCATCTATTGTTTCCTGACTTTTTAATAATCACCATTCTGACTGGCATGAGATGCTATCTCTCTGATGATCAGTGATGCTATCTCTCTGATTTGCATCTCTCTGATGATCAGTAATGTGCTTATTTTCATATGTTTGTTGGCCACATAAATGTCTTCTTTTGAGAAGTGTCTGTTCATATCCTTTGCCCACTTTTTTGATGGGGTTGTTTGGTTTGTCTTGTAAATTTGTTTAAGTTCCTTGTAGATTCTGGATATTAAATCTTTGTCAGATGGGTAGGTTGCAACAATTTTCTTCCATTCTGTAGGTTGCCTGTTCACTCTGATGATAGTTTCTTTTGCTTTGCAGAAGCTCTTCTTTAATTAGATCTCATTTGTCTATTTTGGCTTTTGTTGCCATTGCTTTTGGCTTTTTTGTCATGAAGTCTTTGCCCATGCCTATGTCCTAAATGCTATTGCCTAGGTTTTCTTCTAGGGGGTTTATGGTTTTGGGTTTTACATTTAAGTCTTTAATCCATCTTGAGTTAATTTTTGTATAAGGTATAAGGAAGGGGTCCAGTTTCAATTTTCTGCATATGGCTAGCCATTTGTAGATGGCTGTAGATGTGTGGTGTTATTTCTGACGTCTCTGTCTGCTCCATTGGTCTACATGTCCATTTTGGCACCAGTACCATGCTGTTTTGGTTACTGGAGCCTTGTAGTATAGTTTGAAGTCAGATAGCATGATGCCTCTAGCTTTGTTCTTTTTGCTTATGATTATCTTGGCTATACAGGGTCTTCTTTGATTCCATATGAAATCTAAAATAGCTTTTTCTAATTCTGTGAAGAATTTCAATGGTAGCGTGATGGGAATAGCATTGAATCTACAAATTACTTTGGGCAGTATGACCATTTTCACAATATTGATTCTTCCTATCCATGAAGATGGAATGTTTTTCCATTTGTTTGTGTCTTATCTTATTTCCTTAAGCAGTAGTTTATAGTTCTCCTTGAAGAGGTTCTTCACATACCTTATTAGCTGCATTCCTAGGTATTTTAGTCTCTTTGCAGCAATTATGAATGGGGGTTCATTCATGATTTGGCTCTCTGCTTGCCTATTGTTGGTGTAAAGGAATGCTTGTGATTTTTTCACATTGATTTTGTATCCTGAGACTTTGCTGAAGTTGTGTATCAATTCAAAGAGTCTTTGGACTGAGGTGATGGGATTTTCTACATATAAAATCATGTCATCTGCAAACAGAGACAACTTGACTTCCTCTCTTCCTATTTGAATACCCCTTCTTTCTTTCTCTTGCCTGATTGCCCTCATCAGAACTTCCAATGCTATGTTGAATAAGAGTGGAGAGAGGGGGCATCCTTGTCTTGTACCAGTTTTCAAAGGGAATGCTTCTAGCTTTTGCCCATTCAGTAAGTTATTGGCTGTGGGTTTGTCATAAATAGCTCTTATTATTTTGAGATGTATTCCATCAATGACTGGCGTTATGTTGAACCAGCCTTACATCCCAGGGATAAAGCTGACTTGATCATGGTGGATAAGTTCTTTGATGTGCTGCTGGATTCAGTTTGCCAGTATTTTATTGAGGATTTTTACATTGATGTTCATCAGGGATATTGGCCTGAAGTTTTCTTTTTTGTTGTGTGTCTTCTCAGCTTTGGTTCGGAATAATGCTAACTTCATAAAATGAGTTAGGGAGGAGTCCCTCCTTTTCAATTGTTTGGAATAGTATCAGAAGAAATGGTACCAGCTCCTCTTTGTATTTCTAGTAGAATTCAGCTGTGAATCCGTCTGGTCCTGGGCTTTTTTTGGTAGGCTATTACTTAACTTCAGAGCTTGTGATTGGTCTGTTCAGGGGTTCGACTTCTTCCTGGTTTAGTCTTAGGGCGTATGTGTCCAGGAATTTATCCGTTTCTTCTAGATTTTCTAGTTTATTTGCGTAGAAATGTTTATAGTATTCTCTGCTGGTAGTTTGTATTTCTGTGGGGTCAGTGATGATATCCCCTCTATCATTTTTTATTGTGTCTATTTGATTCTTCTCTCTCTTCTTAATTAGTCTAGTTAGAAATCTATCTATTTTGTTAAATTTTTTTAAAAACCATCTCCTCGATTCGGTGATTTTTTAGAGGGTGTTTCGTGTGTCTATCTCCTTCAATTCTTCTCTGATCTTAGTTATTTCTTGTCTTCTACTAGCTTTTGAATTAGCTTGCTCTTGCCTCTCTAGCTCTTTTAATTGTGATGTTAGGGTGTTGATGTGCGATCTTTCTAGCTTTCTGATGTGGGCATTTAGTGATATAAACTTCCCTCTTAGCACTGCTTTAGCTGTGTCCCAGAGATTCTGGTCCATTTTCTCTTTGTTCTCACTGGTTTCAAAGAACTTTCTGATTTCTGCCTTAATTTCATTATTTACCCAAGAGTCATTCAGGAGCAGGTTGTTCAATTTCCATGCAATTGTGTAGTTTTGAGTGAGTTTCTTAATCCTAGTTCTAACTTGATTGCACTGTAGTCTGAGAGACTGTTTGTTATTATTTCAGTTCTTTTGCATTTGCTGAAGAGTCTTTCACTTCCAATTATGTGGTCAACTTTAGAATATGTGCCAGGTGGCACTGAGAAGAATGTATATTCTGTTGACTTGGGGTGGAGAGTTCTGTAGATGTCTACTAGGTCCACTTGATCCAGAGCTGAGTTCAAGTCCTGAATATCCTTGTTAATTGTCTGTCTCGTTGATCTGTCTAATACTGACAGTGGGGTGTTAAAGTCTCCCACTATTATTGTGTGGGAGTCTAAGTCTCTTTGCAGGTTTCTAAGAACTTGTTTTATGAATCTGTTTTATGGTGCTCCTGTATTGGGTGTATATTTAGAATACCTAGCTCTTCTTGTTGAATTGTTCCCTTTACCATTATGTAATGCCCTTCTTTGTCTTTTTTCATCTTTATTGGTTTAAAGTCTGTTTTGTCAGAGACCGGGATTGCAACCCTTCCTTTTTATTGCTTTCCATTTGCTTGGCAAATTTTCCTCCATTCTTTTATTTTGGGCCTATGTGTTTGCATGTGAGATGAGTCTCCTGAATACAGCACATTGATGGGTTTTGATTCTTTATTCAATTTGCCAGTGATTCTTTAGTGAGCCTATGTGTGTCTTAGCATGTGAGATGGGTCTCCTGAACACAGCACATTGATGGGTCTTGATTATTTATTCAATTTCCCAATTAAATTGTGTGTTTTAATTGGGGCATTTAGCCCATTTACATTTAAGGTTAGTATTATATAGGTGATGGGGAGGTAGGCAGCAAACCACATTGCCATATATGTACCTATGCAACAATCTTGCATGTTCTTCACATGTACCCCAAAGCCTAAAATGCAATTTTATATATATATATATATATATATATATATAAAGGTTAGTATTGTTACATGTGAATTTGATCTTATCATCATGATGCTATTTGGTTATTTTGCACAATAGTTGATGCAGTTTCTTTATAATGTCATTGGTCGTTATATTTTGGTGTGTTTTTGCAGTGGCTAGTACTGGCTTTTCATTTCCATATTTAGTGCTTCTTTCAGGAGCTCTTACAGGACAGAACTGGTAGTAACAAAATCCCTCAGCATTTGTTTGTCTGGAAAGAATTTTATTTCTCCTTTGCTTATGAAGCTTAGTTTGGCTGGATATGAAAATCTGGGTTGAAAATTTTCTTTAAGAATGTTGAACATCGGCCTCCAGTCTCTTCTGGTTTGTAGATTTTCTGCTGAGAGGTCTACTGTAAGTCTGATGGGCTTCCCTTTGTAGGTGACCTGGCCTTACTCTCTGGCTGCCCTTAACAGTTTTTCCTTCACTTCGACCTTGGAGAATCTGACGTTTATGTGTCTTGGGGTTGATCTTCTCACGGAGTATTTTAATGATGTTCTCTGCATTTTCTGAATTTGCATGCTGGCCTATTTGCTAGGTTGGGGAAGTTCTCCTGTATAACATCCTGAAGTGTGTTTTTCAGCTTGTTTCCATCTCTCTGTCTCCTTTTGGTACCCCAATCAATCATAGGTTTGGTCTTTTTATGAAGTCCCATATTTCTTGAAGGCTTTATTCATTCCTTTTCATTCTCTCTATTCTTATCTGCATGTCTTACTTCAGCAAGGTGGTATTCAAACTCTGATATCCTTTTGTCCGCTTGGTCGATTCAGCTGTTGATACTTGTGTATGCTTCATGAAGTTCTTGTGCTGTGTTTTTAGCTCCATCAAGTAATTTATGTTACTATAAACTGGTTATTCTAGTTAGTAGTTCCTCTAACCTTTTATGAAGGTTCTTACCTTCTTTGCATTGGGTTAGAACATGCTCCTTTAGCCCTGTATAGTTTTTCATTACCCATCTTCTGAAGCCAAATTCTGTCAATTCATCCATCTCATCCTCTGTCCAGTTCTGTGCCCCTAATGGAGAGACGTTGTGATCATTTGAAGGAGAAGAGGCACTCTTGCCTTTTGGGTTTTCAGCATTTCTTTTTTTCTTGATTCTTTCTCATCTTTGTGAGTTTGTCTAGTTTTGGTCTCTGAGGCTGCTGACCCTTGGATGGGGTTTTTGTGGTAACCTTTTTTTGTTGTTATTGATGCTGTTGTTTTCTGCTTGTTTGTTTTTCTTTCAATAGTCAGGTCCCTCTTCTGTAGGGCTCCTGCAGTTTACTGGGGGTTCACTTCAGGCCCTATACATCTGATTCACTTCCATGCCTGGAGATGTCACTCAAGGAGGCTGGAGAGCAGCAGAGATGAGTGCCCGCTCCTTCTTCTGGGACTCTGACGTCAAGAGGCACCAACCTGATGCTAGCAGGATTGCTCCTGTATAGGGTGTCTGACAACCCCTGGAGGGTCTCACCAAGTTGGGTAGCACAGGGAACAGGACCCATTTAACAAAGCACTTTGTCACTTGGTGGAGGGGGTATGCTTTGCTGGGGGAAGCCCACTCATCTGGGCTGTCCAGATTCCTCAGAACTATCAGGAGGAGAGGCTAAGTCTGCTGGTCCTCAGATACTGTGCCCACCCCTATGGACTCAAGCCCAGGAAGATCCGTATTCTGTCCCTGAGCTTCTGGCTGGAGTTATTGGAGTTCCTGCAGGGAAGCTCCGCCCAATGAGTAAGAATGGGTCAGGGTTAGGCCTGAAGAGGCACTCCCCCAGCAAACTACCGTACCACAGAGGGTGTGTTGGGCTGTAAGGACAAGTCTTGGGACCAGCCCAGATTCCCTGGCTCCAGCAGGGAAAAAGTGCAGCCTGGAGCTATAGAAATGAGTGCCTTCCTTTCCCCGCCCAGAGAGCTTAGGGTGTTAGGCAGCAGTCAGTCCCAACGCGGGCTGCTGTCCCTCCCACCAGGAGCTCGAAGGGCTAGACAGCGGGCAGCTACAGCTGGGGCTGGTTGCCCCTCCCCCAGGGGTTCACTAGGCTTAAGCAGATTCCAGCTGAGACGCTGTAAGAATCTGCAGGTTCCAGGGTTGGGAGGCTAGGCCCTGGTGGCGTGGGTTCACAAGTGGGATCTTCTGATACGTGGGTTGCACAGTTCCGTGGAAAAAAAACACAGTTTGAGGGGCGGGTAGTGCACTCACTCACCAGGGGGTCCCCCTGCCCCTTGTGGCTCTCAGGTGGGCTGTTGCACCATGCTATTCTTCCTTCTCACTGTGGGTCACAACAGTCCTCTAGTCAATTTTGATGCGAGAACCTGGATACCTTGGTTGCCGAAGGAGTCACACGCTTATTATGGGTTTTTTCCCATGGGAGTCTCCAAATGCTGCTGCTTCTAGCTGGCCATCTTGGCCCTATTCCTGGATCCTTTCTTGAGATTTTCAGGACTGTTTAAATCATTATATTCTCTTATTTCCTTTTGTAAGCATAAAATTAGAGACTTAGGGTCCTCTTGTGCATGATTTCCTGATAAAACCCCTCTCTTTGTTATAGAGAAAACAAATCGTTAAATACATGAGATATCAAGAAATATATAAATTGGACCAGTTTACTCTGTATTTATATAAACACTGGGAAAAATGAAAGTGCTTGAGGCCTAAAATTATTCATGCCTATTTTAAAAGGTTTCCGTTTGTGAACAAGAGAATGTTTTATAGTGGAATAAAGTATCACTAGTTTTAAAATAGTCCATTAAAAAATCTTAAATCTTATCTTGATTACAAATTGTTGAAAGGAAGGAATTATGCATATTTCTGTTGATATAAGGACTGTGAAGTACTTAATGATCACTCACACAGAAAGCCAAAATATTGAAACTATGTACAATACCTGACTGCAGAGCCGCAAGAGGAAACATCAGACTACTATTCTGGTGCAAAGCAAGGCTTTTTAAACTATGAGTTTAGAAGAGTGGTTCCTGGCAATTTTGTTCCCCCAAGGGACATGACACAAGGTCCAGAGATATTTTTCATACTCATAATTGGGAGGAGGAGTTGGTACTGACATCTGGTGGGTGGAAGCCAGGAACGCTGCAAAACGTCCTATGAAGTGCAGGACAGGTCTCCACGACCAATCAATCTGGTCGGAAACGTCAGCCGTGCCAAAGTTGAGACACACTGGGATAGGACCATTAGGTCTCCTTCATATGAGGTTTATTTTTTCAAAATTAAATGGACATAGTTAGAAACACGTTTGTGTTTCTCTCATTAACAAGAAACTATTTACCAACCAAATACAGATTTCCTTTAAAACCAATGCTTTGATAAGAAGACAACTAGGATATAGTGGTATTAATACAATGTTAAACAATATGTGTAAACTGAATTTTGGTCATATGCCCCTCGAATATCCAGGATAGACAGTAGCTCCCTGCTATGAAAGAATGAAATCAGAATGAATGAAAAGATGACTGCCAATTTGGAAGGGCGCTGGGAAAACTCAAGCAAAACATGTTTGATTGGCTCTTAGTACAATCCCTATATAAGACAGGTTCTGGAGTATCGGGAATATAAAACACCTGGAAGGACTGAGGTGAACTCGGGTCTGGAGATGTGGGTTAATAAAGCACACTGCCACACAGGACACAGGACTACATAAGGCAATCCACAGAAAGAGCTCAGCACAGCGCAAACCCAGTAAATGTTTAAAAATATATTTGCTCCAGTGATGATGATGATGATGAATACCAAATACACACAAGAAGAGTTCTGGGCAGGCGTGGTGGCTCCTGCCTGTAATCTCAGCACTTTGGGAGGCTGAGGCTGGTGGATCACTTGAGGTTAGGAATTTGAGACTAGTCTGGCCAACATGGTAAAACCCCGTCTCTCCTAAAAATACAAAATTAGCCAGGCATGGTGGCAGGTGCCTGTAATCCCAGCTACTTGGGAGGCTGAGGCGGGAAAACTGCTTGAACCCAAGAGGCAGAGGTTGCAGTGAGCTGGGATCGCGCCACTGCACTCCAGCCTGGGTGACAGAGTGAGACTCTGTCTAAAAAAAAAAAAAAAAACCATTTCTGAAATGAATACTGTAGTTTACCCCTAAACTTCTCCCCTCCATATGCTTCAGCTGTGCACAACTAGAAAGGCATTAAGGAGAAAGTTGGCTGGAAACCCCAATGCACTGACAACTAAAGGAGGTCTTTTGTCTTAACTCCCCCTCCCAATATGGCAGAAACAAATGTTTTGCAACAAAAGTGAAAAGGGCTGGGGGGAAAAGGGTGCTACCAATTTCCACATTCAGATTCAACAGCCACCCTCAACCATATGTACTGGTTTGTTATCTGCCAAAATATGTAGTTGGCCATTAGGAAGACATTGCCCATGCTTTCAAGTTGCCACAAAGCATATATTAATATTTATTTTTTTATTGCAGCAGTCATTCAGCATTGATTGAAGTCTATTATTTCATTTGCTCAGTCAACAAGTATGTATTAAGCATTGAACTACAGGTAGGGCACCGTGGGGGTTGCAAAGATCTATACAATGTTGTCTTTCCTTCCAACTTGCTTACAGTTGGAAGGAAAAGGTAAGGAGAACAGTTAACCTGTGGTTAGCAAGAGACAAATCTGGGTGTCTCCGGAGACTCATTTCCTTCCCCCTTTTGCTAGCTTAGCAGAAAGCTGGCTCAGCTAAACAAACAAACAAAAAAATAGGCTGATACCAACCACTGGGTTCCAGGGGCTTTCCCTCTCCAATAAGGCTCCTTCCCTGATCAGAGAATCTCCATTGTTACACAAAGCACATAGATGCTCCTGGCTACTGACCCCATAAATCAGAGAGCATTCTCTACCAGAGCTGTGGCTATGGTGCATACAGATATCCATGCCTAGCCTAGAGTGCAGGTTGAGAGTTCAAGGGATTGTGTGTGCACCGCTGGGTGCATAGTTGCTTATGACTTCTCCAAATAAAACCTATATTATATCTGCATTGTGTAGCATTAGCATTGCATGCAAGTGACCCCTTGCACATAGGCAGAACTGACAAAAGCAGCACTTCCAGAGATGCAAATATCATGTTCACCACATTACCATTCTGACTTCATAAAGATTTTATAAAATTTTTAATGTTTCTATTTGTATAGTACAAATTTGATTAATCATTCACTGAAAGGTTTCCTAAATCAAAAGGCACGTAGGAGGGCTGAATGAATTGAAATTCTGTAACATATGGAAGGTGTGATTTTGCCCAGAGCCAACCATAGGGGCAAGCTCCCTTTAAGGGTAAGCCTTACACCCTGGCCAGGGTAGCCTTAGGAGGTGTGTTTCAAAGGAGAGATCATGTTCAATTCTACACTGATCTGAGGTCATATTAAGTTAGGTCTTCTGGGAATTCTCTCTAATGGTCCAGGTTTTGTCAAAGAGGGATGGTCTGAAATGCATGAGGATTATCTTCTCTTCTCTTTTTACTTTTCTTTTCTTTTCTTTGAGTGAGACAAGGTCTCATTCATTCACCCAGGCTGGAGTACTGTGGCACAATCATAGCTCACTGCAGCCTCACACTCCTGGGCTCAAGTGATCCTTCCACCTTGGCCTCCCAAAGTTGTGAGCCACCACACTCAGCCTATATGAGGATTCTTAGGACAAAACATGCTTTCTAAGCTAGAGGCAGGCTTATATCCCTCATTACAGCCATGACTAGCCATGCCTTCACCTCCAGGGTGAGATTACTGAGGCAGAGAGGTCTAAGATGCAAACTGTAAGAGGGCACTCCCACCTCATTCTTAAGGAGGCACTCCCTTTCAGGGTCCTGCAAGTAGAGGGGTGGCTTGTGATAGTCCAGAGAGTGAGCACCTCCTCAGATTTCCACCTGAGGCTCCTCATAGCCTCACCGCCTCACCATCTCCCAGCCCTGTTCCCCTCTCCTTTTTTCCCTCCCTCCCACCTTGATGCCACTTAATTTGTACATCATTCCTTCATGTATACTTTCAAGAACCAGGATCTAGCCATGCCTAAAGAAATCATTAAGACCAGATCCACCTTAAAAGAGGTATCATTTAAGTGCAAATTTGGAAAAACAAACAAACAAATAAACAAAAAACTCTGAATTATTTCCTCACACAACTAAAAACTAGAATATATCTTGGAAAGTTCAGACAAGACTCAATTCCTAACTAGCTCATTTTTCTTCCTATCCATGACAACGACCACAAAATCCAGTTATAAAGCCATTTGGCAATGGTTGTGATGTCCAAGTTAAATCCCTTCCAATTAGCTCCTCCTATATGTTTTTTAAGCCTATTATGTCAACCCAATAAGTGTCACACCAATTTAGAAATTATTAGGTGTCAGAACATATTTTTCCTTTACAAATACTAATAGAAATAGAACAATTGTAAAATGATTTCATTTTATATTCATTTTTCCTTTTTTTTTCTTTTTTTGAGACGAGGTCTTGCTCTGTTGTCTGTGATGGAGGTGCAGTGACACAGTCTTGGCTCACTTCAGCCTTAACTTCCTGGGCTCAAGTCATCCTCCTGCCTCAGCCTCTTGAATAGCTGGGACTACAGGCATACACCACCACACCTGGCTCATTTTCATATCGTGTGTGTGTGTGTGTGTGTGTGTGTGTGTGTGTGTATAGAGACAGGGTCTTGCTATGTTACCCTGGCTAGTCCTGGCCTCAAGCAATCCTCCCACCTTGTCCTCCCAAAGTGCTGGGGTCACAGGCATGGTCACCATGCCAGCCCCAGTCTGGAGTCTCTGTAGTAACCTGAGGCATGTATTAGTCTAATGTAATTTGCAATTTGGTTCTTTGTTTACCAAAGAAGCATTTCCATTTAAACATGCAACTGTATTTTGTGCTCAGGATCATATTTGACAAGTAAAACAGTGCTAAGTGGCAAGGTTATAACGCATCTTAAGGATTTTGAAAGCTGCCTTACAAACCTTAGCTTTTGCCATCTTAAAACTTACTTGAAGGCTGGGTGTGGGGTTCACGTCTGTAATCTCAGCACTTTGGGAGGCTGAGGCAGGCAGATCACTTGAAGTCAGGAGTTCCAAGATTAGCCTGGCCAACATAGCGAAATCCCGTCTCTACCGAAAATACAAAAGTTAGCCCGGTGTGGTGGTGCATGCCTGTAGTCCCAGCTACTTGGGAGACTGAGGCAGAAGAATTGCTTGAACCCAGGAGGTGGAAGTTGCAGTGAGCCGAGATCATGCTACTGCACTCCAGCCTGGGCTACAGAGTGACCCTCCATCTCAAAAAAAAAAAAAGTGGAAAAAAAAAACCCTTACTTGATTAGTTTAGGAATTTGAGAGTTTCATAAACATTATCCCATGAAAACAAGCCACAATTTCATCATCTAAAAAATGATGACAACTACAAATGCCAAATAATAAATATCAAATGGTAAATCTTGGTTTAAAGCAACACAAATGATAACAGATGAGCCACGCTAATCTAGTCATGCCTCACTGACCTTTCTTCATCTAAGAGTTCATTAGTAACTTACTGCTGCTGTAAGAATGACCACAAACTTAATGGCTTAAACTAACAGAAGTTTAATATTTTATAGTTCTGGATGTCAGAAGTCCAAAGCGGATCTCACTGGCCTAAAATCAAGGTATCGGCAGGACTGTGTTCCTTCTAGAGGCTCTAAGGGAGGATCTGTTTCTGGCCTTTTCCAGCTTCTAAGGCCAGCCACCTCCCTTGGCTTATAGGCCGCTTCCTCCATATTTGGTATGGTTTGGCTGTTTCCCTACCCAGATTTCACGTTGAATTGTAATTCCTACTGTTGAGGATTTTGGTGGGGGGTGATTGGATGATGGGGGCTGATTTTTCCCTTGCTGTTCTTGTGATAGTGAGTTCTCACGAGATCTGGGTGTTTAAAAGTGTGTAGCACATCCCCCTTTGCTCTCCCTCTCCTGCTCAGCCATGTAAAGATGTGCCTGCTTCCCCTTTGCCTTCTGCCATGATTGTAAGTTTCCTGGGGCCTCCTGGCCATGCTTCCTGTACAGCCTTCAGAACTGTGAGTCAATTAAACCTCTTTTCTTCATAAATTACCCAGTCTCAGATAGTTCTTTATAGTCATGTGAGAATGGATTAATACAATATTGAAAAAAGTAATGTCAGACCGAGTCATCCTCACAATGCCATCTCTCTTGTTCTCTCTCTTCTGCCTCCCTCTTATACGCGCAAGAACCCAAGTGGTTACATAAGACTCACTGGGATAATCCTGTACAATCTTCCCATCTCAAGGTCAGCTGATAAGTGACTTTATCATTTTATTTATTTTATTTTATATTTGAGATGCAGGTCTCCCTCTGTTGCCCAAGTTGGAGTCAGTGACATGTTCATAGCTCATTGCAGCCTCAACCTCCTGGGCTCCAGGGATCTTCTCACCTCTGCATCCTGAGTAGCTGGGACTATAGGCATGTGCCGCCATGGCTGGCTAATTTTACAGTTTTTTGTAGGGATGGGGTCTTGCTGTGTTGCCTAGGCTTGTCTCAAACTTGTGGCCTCAAGTGATCCTCCTGCCTCCACCTCCCAAAGTGCTGGGATTAAAAGCGTGAGCTATGACACCCAGCTAATAAGCAACTTTAACTCCTCTTTGTCATGAAACCTAACATATTCACAGATTCCAGGGATTAGTATGTGGACATCTTTGGGCAGCCATTTTTTTGTTCTGCCCAGCATGAGGAGTTTACATGAAATTTTCCCTGTTGAGGCAGGAGCTTATAAGATTCATAACACTGCCAGTGTCAGATCTTTGGCATGTATAGTCTGAAGTTTTTTAACAATCAGAACTTTCTAAAAGGTATCTACCAAGACAGTTGTGGTTTGTGGACTCCAGCAGATGGTAAAAATCACAAATCCTGTTTTCATTCTATTGTTTTTTAGACCTTTTGAACTTTGCAAGTTGGTTTCATAAAATATTGAGTTGATTCCTAATGGACCAAATGTAGTCAATGCCCAGGGTTTGTTGATTTTGCCCATTCCAAAATAACGTCAAGTTGGAATCTCTCCACATTCACATTTGTGAGTCTATGAGGATTGCCAGCTTGTCTTAAGGAACTGTGCTCACTCCCTGCCCAGCTGTGCAATACCCAGAACTCTGAAGAAACAACAAGGCTGGGCTCATTGCGGACCTGTCTGAATGGGTGTGGGACAACAGGTGGAACCATGGTAAAATGGAGAGCACGTGAAAGTATTTCAAGCAAGCATTATTTTAAGAAATAATAACAACTATGCTCAACCAAACAAAAGCAACTGCAGGTCAGAGTTAGCCTCCAGGCCATGTGATAGCTCCTCCTCCTCGCTGTTGATTCTATTCTAAAACTGGCTCCAACACCTAAACTCAAGAGGACTCCACCACTTTGCTTCTAGACCTCACCTTATTTGCCCTCTCAATTCTATAGGGAAGACTCTCCGTAAAGACTCTATAGTCCCACCTTGGTCCTTATTTATGTACTGGATCTCTCACATGCTAGCTTGGCTTTTGACACATTGCTGTCTAGACCTGAACTTCTGTGCTTTCCTCCCCAGTCTTGGCAGCAGGCCCATGACCCCATGTGGCCCCTTGCTATGCACATGACTTGCTGCTGTAGGTGCAGGGAGCTGGAGGGAGACTGGTTGGAAGCCCCGATGGCATCTAGCTGACATTCCATTCTTCAAGTACAAAATATCTGTCTTGGCCAGATGATTTCAGACTGGCCCACAGAACTCTAATGGGAAATATTTTTTCTAAGCATCAGCCAATAAAAGCTATTTACAAAACAGAAGAACTATCAGACTATGGCAGGAAACTTGGATTCTATTCCCAACCCTCTTGCAGATTGGCTGAGTAACCCTAGGAAAGTTCCTTACCTCCAGAAAAATTAATCTGTTTCCTCATGAGTAAAATGAGGAAGGTTGGGAAATTGTTTCCTGGTTTCATGGACACAACACTAAGTAAAGTAAAGTTAAAACAAGGTAATACCTTAACATACTCAGGCAGTATGTTGTAATTCTCTATTCTAGTACTTCTCCATGAGTTTCCATCTCACCTCCATTCAGGGGGACTGGTTTTTAAATGTGACTCTGATACATTATATACATACATAGATACATGCATACACACATATGTGTGTATAATCTATTCTGAAATCTCTTAGATTATAGAAAATCTATTCTGAAATCTCTTAAAGTAGATTGTAGATATTACTACCATGCAACATAATGTATAATGCTACTATACAATATAATTTGTATTTTATATATAATAATATATGGTGAGATCTTCTGACCTCTGCATCCTGAGTAGCTGGGACTATAGGTGTGTGTCACCATAGATGGTGTAGTATAATATGTAATATATTATATATACATATATATAATATATATATTATATATATGATTATATCATAGGGTATGTTTACATCATATAATATGTACATATTACACCACCACAGAGAAAAGGTGTAACATGACGGAGGTAAATCACTTATATTAGGAATTCCTAAGGAACATTCTCAATCCCTGGATGAATAAGAGATGTTCTGGAATATATCTACTTTAGAACGTTTTAGGAAGTTTCAGAACAGATTGTACTTTCTGGAATGCCAGACTGACATTTTTTCAACACAGGGTGTTTATAACACATATGATATCTGTTTTTCAAATTCTAAGACAACTCCTTTTTGGAACAGAGTTGAGGTGTGGTAAGGATAGGTACCCTTTACACATTGTGACAAAGATTCTATTGTTTTTCAAGGAATCCCACACAATGCTTCTGGATGAAACTTTCTGACCTATTTAAACAGAGCTGATAATTCCATTCTTTGTATTATTGTTGTATTTAATACCTACCGCCTCTATTATGATATGGGTTACAATTATATTGTACTTAGTTGTTTATTCCTCTGCCTTTCCCACTTATCTGTGATCTCTTTGAGGATATTCATTAAATTTTATTCTTCTTTGTATCCCCAGCACCCAGTGGAGTACCTGGCACATAAAAGCCATTCAACAGTGGTTAGTGAACAAATGACTCAATTAATGGTTAAGAAAAGTTACCTGCACTCTAAGCTACTTGAAGCATTTCTATTATTTTCTGATTTTATAGCAGAGAATGAGCAGTAGAAGAATACAGCTATTAGCTAACACATTTTGTATTATTTGGTAGTCACATAACAGAAATAATTCCTTTATATTTGGAGCATGTATGTCCCAATTTCATTTGAACATGCGAAACAATTTCTGAGCATCCTTTAAAAATAAGGTCCTAAAGTTGAAGTACCATGCTTTTGAAACTGTCTTTCTATGGGCATCAAACCTGCAGAGCTGCATTTAAAATCTTATGAAGTTAATGTTTTTGCTACTGAATGAATTCCATAAGTCACTCATAGGAAAGCATCTATCATTTTGGAATCATGTACCTTAGCAATACGTGGTACCTGGAAGAGTCTTCGATTTTGTTTGGCAACTGTGCATATTTTTTCTGAATTCAAAGGAGCAGAGTGGATAGGTTGTTTGCAAGATTTGCGAATGTCCAAATTTAAGGATAGAAAAGAGGAGCAGGGAGCAGGTGAGGAGGCTAGGGCAGAATTCCAGAGGAGGGGCCTTAGAGGCTGGTGTAGGGGCAACAGCAAGGTGGTAGAGAAGGGAAACACTGGGAATATACTGTGAAGCGAAAACTGACAGGACTCGCTAATGGATTGGAGGTAGGATGTGAGAAAGAGGCAAACCTGAAACCAAGGTGTTTGACCCAAGCAACGGGAAGAATAGAGATACCACTTTCTGGGATGGGAAAGACCACAGGAAAAGCAAGTAAACCCAGATCTAGACATGATTAATTTGCCTATTAAGCAACCAAATGAAGACACTGAGTAGGCAGTTGGAATTCAGGAGATAGGTTGAGGCCAAAGTTATAATTTTGGGAAAAACATTAGAATACATTGGATATTTAAAGCCTCAAGGATGGATAAGATAAATAAAAGAATGCATATAGACAGAAAGAGAAGATGTTGAAGGATTGAGTGCCGGGTCTCCAAGATCTAGCAGTCAGAAGATGAGGAATCATTGTAGGTATCTGAGAACTAATTGCCAAAAAAGCCAGAGGAAAACCAAGAAAGTGTGTATCCTTTAAGCCAAGTGAAGAAAAGTAAAGAAGAATGATCAATTGTCTCAAATACTGCTTATAAGGCAAGCAAGATCATGGGCCACAGCAATATGGAAGTCACTGGCAACCCTGACAAGAACAGTTTCGCTAGATTCTGGGGGCAAAAGCGTGATTGGAGTGGACTCAATAAAGGGTGAAGAGAAGTAGAAGGCAGGGAATAGAAAAACTCTGAAATGAAATTTTGCTATAAAAGCCACAGTCTCTTAGATGAGGGTCCCCAAAGAATCTATGGATAGAATTCAGAGAGCTCAGGGATTTTGACGGGAAAAAAAATTCCATCTTTATTTGACTCCTCTCTAATGTAGCATTTTCTTCAGGTAATAATAAAATAGCAGCATCTGTTACTTTGTAGCCTACAGAAATTGTGGATATTTTCATATTACATTATAGTTAATACAAATATCTCAAAACATCATGCTCATTACTATTTCAAATTTACAGTAATTACTGTATCCATCAGTAGGTCTCATGTGACTGTGCTCCAATGGAAGGAAACTACTTACACTGAAGAGTGACAGTATATGTAGGATATAAAGAAGGACAGCGAATGGACTGCTGAGGGGTAACGCAACTGGTGAACAGCACTGGGATCAGAGACCTTGACTTAAATCCTTGACTGCTACTTACTAACTTTGCCTTTGGGTGTCTGACTAATTCTCTAAGCCTCAGTTTCTTCATTTGTAACATGCTACAATATCTCAACAGTGGAAAGTTATTTTGATCAGTATATTCCAATGTCCTGTGTTTCTTTTTTAGTCTTATCTTTCATTTTAAGCACTTTAAAACATTATTTTGAGAAGGAGTCCATGGCTTCACCAGACCATTAAAGGTCTTTATGGCAAAAAAAGTTAGGAATTTTTTGGGAAATGTTTCTGAAAATGTAAGGCAGAAACAGATAGGAGAAGGAGAAAGAAACAGCCACAGAGGATTTTCTAACATGGGAGAAATAAAAGGATATTTGTATTGCAGATGAGAATGAGTCAGTAGAGAGAGGGTAAGTTGGTGATGCAGGAATAGGGAAAACTGCTGAAGCAATGCGCTTGAGTAGGCACAAGGAGATGAATCTAACATAAAAGGGGACAGGCTGGGCTAAGATAGGAATGTGGGCCACTCAGGCACAGTTACGGGAAAGAACACAGAGAATAACGGGCAGAGCCACTCACTAGGAAAATGTGGTGATAAGACCCTATGCAGGCTCTATTCTGATTGCTCCCATCTTCTCATTAAAATAAGAAGCAAGGTCATCAGCTGAGAGTGAGGATGGGGGAAGAGGTGCTGGAGTTTGGGGAGAGAGCAGAAGGTATGAATGAACTGGCTGTCTAGAAAAGTAGGACAGTGAATGGGCTGGTGAGGGGTAACACAGTCGGTGAACAGCACTGGAAACTCACTTGAGATGAATGATCACGAACTGCAGGTGAGTCAGCGTGACTGTGCTTTACCCGAGTCTTACCCAGCTGCAGTGACTCAGGTGCTGAGTAGGCGGAGGGTTGGATATAACTAGGGTTGTGCAAGTGAAGACAAAGTAAAAGAACAGCACGATTGCAAAGAGTGGCTGATGGGCTGGAAAATGAAAAGCTCTGGCACAGTAGTGGTGAGCTTGACCAAACAGACTTATTTCCGCTTTCTGCTTTTCTCCTTGCTCCTGCTTTCTTGAGAGTCGAACATAGGAAAAAGGAAAATATTTGGGCAGGCAGCAACAGAAATGGAAAGGCCACAGAATGGAGAGGCAGGAGGGGCCTGTGAGTAAGCACAAGCTGGAGCTGGGTATGAGGCAGCAGAAGGAGCAGCAGACTTGGTCATGTGAAGGACTGCACATCAGAGAGAAGCTCCATCAGCTCGTGCTGCTCAGGACATGGCAGGAGAACCTGCTTCCTGGGGCCGCTTTGAACTCATAGAATGAATAGAAAGCTGTCCCTATTAAAGGGTATAAAAGCAAATGATAGCCATGTATTGCCTAATTTTAAAAGAATACCTTTCTATTAGTGAATGACTATTGACTTACAAACAGGAGCTTTTGACCAGTTTGATGCTCCCTTTTACAGCACTTTCTACATTTTGTGTTAAATTGTAGATACTTGCACACTAGTCTAAATAAAAGTGTCTGAATAACTGTAATGTAACAGAACCAAAAGCCGCCCCAAGAAGGCAAAGGCCATGCCTCATTTATTCCTGTGCCTCCTAGGACAACCATTTGTGTTTGGTAGGCAGCCTACAAAGGACAGGTGTGATAACTCTCAGGGGTTAACACTCTGATTATATCTCACTCATTTCTCCCTCTTTGAGAAACCTAGTTGGTCAGAAAGGTAGCTGGAAAATCAAGTTCTGGATATGCAATCTCTGTGCTTCAATTGGTAAATAATTCCAAACAAACAAACAAAAAGGCTGAGTGTAGTGACTCATGCTTGTAATTCTAGCACTTTGAGAGGCCAAGGGAGGCACATCACTTTGAGCTCAGGAGTTTGAGACCAGCCTGGGCAACGTGGTACCCAGTTGTCATCTCTACAAAGTACAAAAATTAGCAGAGGATGGTGGTGCTGTGGTCCCAGCTGAGGCTTGAGAATAGCTTGAACCTGGGAGGCAGAAGTTGCAATGAACTGGGATCATGCTACTGCCCTCCAGCCTGAGTGAAAGAGTGAGACCCTGTCTCAAAAAAAAAAAAAAAAAAAAAAAGCAATGCAAATGGACTCACTCACTACACAGTTTGAACTCAACAAACAGTTTTTTCACTTTCTGCCTCTTTTCAGCAAGCTGGCTCTGAGTTCTAGCTCCTGGAGAGTCTGCTGAAGGTATCGCATTCCAACCCACAGCTTTGGCTACCTACCGTCATTCCATCTAAAGGCTGAAAACCCATCACAGTGCTTACATAATCTACTCAGTCCTCCTCCTACTCAGGGAGAAGTAAGGAGAGTTGGAACCAAGAGCAGACAGTATCCTCTAACTTCCAGAAGAACAGGAAAAGTATTTGTAAATTTCAAAAATAAAGCACTTATATGAGTACATTTCAAACATTTTTTACTACCACTTACAGTAAGAAATTTTACCCTATGACCCAGCAAATGCACACACATACATAAAACTAAAAGGTAAGACTCACAACTCTTACTTATGTAATGCTGTCTAATATTTTTCAATTTTACTTTTGCCTCACTTTTTTAATAATTCTGGTCGTAATATACTAGAAGGCTTTCATGGCCCACAAATGGGTTCTGACCTGCAGTTTGAAATCATTAGCCTATGTGAATTAGAAAACAAAAGATACCATTGTCTTTGTTCTGTAATAGCACACAAAGTTTATCAACATGGAAAATTAATCTCCATAGTGGAAAAGAAGGGGCAACAATTACCATTATTTGCAGATAATATGACTGTATACCTGGGAATTCCAAGAGCATCAACTAAGAAAACTGATTAAGAATTGAGTAAAGTGTTGATTACTACATTTATATGTTAAAACTAATAGTTTTCCTTCAATCAACTAATAACCTGACAGAAGACAAAGAGAAACAACCAACCACCATTTTGGATAAAAACAAAATAGGCAGAATACTTGGGGAGAAATTTCCAGGCTCTATTTGAAGAAAACCAAATCTCTCTCCTGATAATAATCAAAGAATTGAATAGAAGTTCATACTTTGTTCTAGGGTGAGAGGACTCAGTATTATGAAGATATAATCTTTCCCATATTAAATTTAACATAATCATAATCAAAATACAAATAGGACTTGGGGAAAATTTTCACAAAATCATACCTACATTTATACAGAAAAATAAATTTGTGATAAAGACCAGGAAAACTGTCAGGAAAGAATAACTGAATGGGAGAACTAACCCTGCCACATATAAAAACGCATTATAAAACTACAGTAATTGAAACAGTTCAATATTAACCCAGAAACAGACAAAATAACCATAAACAGAATTCAGAGAAAGTTCTGCATGTCATATATGGATATCTTAAATATGGTAAATGAAGTTCTTCAAAACTGGAGTGGGGCAAGGAGACGACAGGCTGACTAATGACAGATGTTGGAAAAGCTGGCTGGCTTTTGGGGCAAAAAAGTTATGGTGGATTCCTACTTTGTTATTCTCCTAAAGAATTAAAGGGTAAGAAAATTAAACTAGTGTCAGAATAAAGTATATAGAGCTTTAAATTTTTGACATGGGGAGTATTAAGCATGATCCACATCCTTGAAGTCACAAAAATCATGAATGAATTTGTCAATATAAAATTTAATACGCATGACTGCACAAAGATAGTTGTATGAGGATGTTATTTGCAATATGGGTTGTAATTGCAAAACACTGAGAACCGCATACATGCTCATTAGTAGGGGACGGGTGAAACAAATACTGTGATACAGCCCAGCAGAGGATTGCTAGGCAGAAATGGGTAAGAATGGGGTAGATCTAGATGTACTGACATGGAAATGTGTTAAAGGTACTATTGTTTAGTGAAAAGGAAACATTCCAGAACACTCTATACTCCTTTATTTTTTTAAACCCATTTATTTTTACATATATATGTATATATACATGCATGTATTTACATATAGTATATATGTATGTAATATTTACATTATAGTTCATTATGTAATATATGTAGCATAATGCTCTAATATTCTACAACATACATTTGCTCACTTAACAATACATTATGAAGATAGGAAGTGGTTGTTATCAACTACTTACGGGAATTACAATTATGGGACTCTAGATCTTCACTTGATAGTTTATATCTTTCTATACTATTTGAAGTTTGTTTTTATCATGATCTTTAAAAAAGTAGAAAATACAAAACATGCCAGTACCATATCCAAATAAGCCATACTCCCTCTCCCCCTATTTTCTGTTCTTCATCAGTTCAAATATATAGAAACTCATTTCCTGTGGTTGAATTCTCAGGTTATTCCAGGTCACTGCAGTATACTAGCTGGTTATTGACCAAGAATTGCTAAGGAATCTGTCCTGTGCTTGCTCTAAAAATAGAACCAGTTTGTATGAGTAATGCTAACTAGTGACTGGAATACAGTATCTGGAAGCCTAGTACTGATATTTCTATAGACAAACTAAGCTCTGAAGTTGCCCTAAAGTGACAGATAACGTTCATTTAAGCTTAGCTTTAAAATCCAGGTTCCCTTTACTGTGTTCTAATTATTTTTCCTGAAGAGCATGCTTGTCCAGTCTAGTTGGCAACAACATGTATAGTATGTGACACATAAAGGCTTATTTTTAGGCTCACAAAAGGAACACGGCAACACCAAATTAGTGAAATTCATACATCATTAAATTACAGGCTCAAAGAGCCCCCAAAGGACATTTGGAAGCTCCCCCTTGGTCTCAGAAACTCTGTCATTTATCTAAATGAAGGCATAAGGCAAAAAGTGGCAAGGGGTGGGTGACCTCTTTCATCACTCTATGAAATCCTTCCCGGTATTCCTGTAACTGTTAAGAACTGCTATTTCAGGGTTTTTTTTTTCTTGAAAAATAATAATGGTTCAAGTTGCATGTGAGCAAACAAAAAGATGAGTTCCACCTCTTCTCAACATTTCATACAGCTCAAAAATGGAAAAATGACAATCTAAATTTCCATTAGTAACTGAATGACTGAAAAACTATAGTACACCAGTGTATGATGCAACTATTTAAAAGAGAGATAACTCTCCCTCTATTGACCTGGAAGCAAGCGAAGTATGAATATGACACAATACCATTTTCTATAAAAATAACCAAAAATACGACAAGAGGTATTTGCACACGATTGAACATGAATAAATACACGGAAGGAGAGACACCAGGCTGTTAATGTTGACTTTGATACTGGGGAAGATAAAAATGGAAGGAAGCTAGGGAGACATGGCTAACTTTTGCTTTTGTATATCACTGAGTTGTTACAATAAGCACACAAAATATAAAAACATTTTTAATCATTTTTATACATTGTAATAAAAATGTATCATATTTTAAACTATCACTAAAATTAAAAATCATAAAATAAGAATATTTTAAAATATAACTAAAATTAAAAATTATAAAATAAGAGTGGGGGAACTTCTAAAAGCCAGTAAAATGGGCCACTGAGAAAGTAACACATGTTGGAAGAAAGAATCTGTGCCAGGATGACCAATTTTTACCAGATCTGAAGGCTACAGATGAAACATGACCCATAAACTCTGAAATATCCAATTAATAGCAGCCAATAAACCCACAAGAGGGAAGGAACTTCACCACGGGAGCTCAAGGTTATAGACAATGCTAGAGAACACGTAACTGATACAAGTTGAATTATGTCCCCTGAAAAAGATATGCTGAAGTCCTAACCTCCAGTATCTCAGATGTGATCTGATTTGGAAACAGGCTCTCTATAAAGGTAATCCATGTTGAAATGTGGTCATTGGGGTGGGCTCTAAACCAGTATGACTAATGTCTACAAAAAGGGGAAATTTGACCAGCCTGGCCAACATGACAAAACTGTCTCTTCTAAAAATACAAAAATTAGCTGGGCATGGTGGCGTCCAACTGTAATCCCAGCTACCTGGGAGGCTGAGGCACAAGAATCGCTTGAACCTGGGAGGCGGAGGTTGCAGTGGGGGTTGAGGGAATTTGGGCACAGGGACAGACATTAGAGTGAAGAGAACGTAAAGAGGCATAGACAGATCATCAATATGCTGCCACAAGCCAAGGAACACCTGGGCTATGAGAAGCTGTAAGAGCAAAGGCAGGCGCCTTCCCTTGCAGGCTCTAGAAGGAACATGGCCCTGCTAACAACCTTGATTTTGGACTTGGAGCTTTCAGAACTGTCAGACAACAAATTTCTGTTTTCAGGACCACCCAGTTACTTTGTTATGGTAGCTCCAAGAAACTAATACATTAGATTGGCACAAAAGTCATTGCAGTTTTTGCCATTAAAAAAAAAAAAAATGGCAAAAACTGCAATGACTTTTGCACCAACCTAATAGTATTCAATAAGGTAAACTAGAAATCTCAGTGTCCTGATGTTAGCCTTATTAGATATTTTACATAATTTAGCATGTTATTAACAGGATATTCTCTGCTTGTTCTGTGGACATCTCTTTAAAAGACAGTAAGGCATCTTGACCATATCTCACTTTATAATGATAGCTAGTATTTTGATTATTTACTAAATAGTCAACACTGTGCTGTGCATGCATTATTTTATATACGCCTCACCACAACCATCGAGGGTGTTGGTTTTATTGTAACTGCCATCCCCCTTGTGACAGATAGAAAAACTGTGGCTCAGAAAGACCAACCAACCTACTCAAGATCACACAAGTAGAAGCCTGGACTCAAAGCTGGGTCTGAGCAACATCAAGTCTTCCGTGTGAACCGCCAGACCCTACTGCTTCTACGCAGGCTTCCCCTCACAGGCCCAGAATGTGGTGATGTGGTCAGTAAAGCAGAGCTTTGCGATACTTTCATTCTTTAATCAAGTTGTACTGGCGCTTGAAATCAAATTCTATATATTTTGAGGGTTTTTTAAAAAGTTCCACTAAAGCAACTATTGAAGCAATTTTTAAAATGATAGGTAAGATTTTTCTAAGGCAGTTATTCCTAAGACATAGCAACTCAATATACAAAATTTCAACAATCAAACTCATTAAAGCAGAAACTGCTGTGGAATGTGAAATCTGCAGTCCCGTGGCTATAGAATCAGAAACCCTGAGGAAGGCAACACCCTGGCAACACTCCTGTCCTACTCTGAAGAGAGTTATAAGGTGCCTGAGAAGGAAGGAACAGTTCAACTATATAAAGTTTGCAAACTGCAAGAGAAAAAAATTTTTAGCCCTAAGGGAAAGACCAGCTAGCTGCTTTGTAGGTTTAATAATAAGAGCTTGAGATCACACTGTCTCCACCAGTGTGATCACAGGGGACAAAAGGGAAAGGGAGTGTTACCTACGTGAAACCAAGACACTATTCTGCTCTCTTCCTATGTCATGTAAACTTTATAAATTTGGGAAATGTAAAAATGTTCAAGGAAGTGAATGTCACCCCTTGGTCAGATTTAGAGGCCAGTGAGAGTTGAGGTGAGGCTATGCCTACAGACAGATACACATCCAGTTGGATACACAGGTGAAGTGGGCAAAGTACAGTGGAGTGCTTTATTTTTCAGCCAACCACTTACCAGATACTGTTCTAGGTGCTTAACAGCATTGTCTCGTTTGTCTCATTCCACGTTACAGAGGTTCAAAGACATAAATAACTCAGCTAAAGTCCAGAACTGAAGAATGACAGATGTGAGACTCAATGAAAATCCTTATTTACAGGCTAGGCACGGTGCCTTACGTCTGTAATCCCAGCACTTTGGGAGGTGGAGGCGTGTAGATCACAAGGTCAAGAGATCGAGGCCATCCTGGCCAACATGATGAAACCCCATCTCTACTAAAAATACAAAAATTAGCTGGGGTGGTGGCGCACGCCTGCAGTCCCAGCTACTCAGGAGGCTGAGGCAGGAGAATCACTTGAACCTGGGAACTGGAGGTTACAGTGAGCAAAGATTGTGCCACTGCATTCCAGCCTGGCGACAGAGTGAGACTCCATCTCAAAAAAAAAAAAAAAAAAAAAAATCCATATTTACTGTTTCTGTGATCCACATTCCATACAGAAATTCAATAATATGCGTTAATTTTTGATTAATTCATGTTATGACTAAACACATACATCCACTATGAATATGCCACACATATTTGCTCCATGCTTTCCAAGTAAAGGTAGTAGTAATGCATTTCTTTGTATAATTAATACAGAGATCTGTGTACCTCCCTAGAACTCACCTGGAACATCGCAAGTGAGTTTGTTCATTGGCTGATTAACTAAGGTAGGACTCTTAGAACCATTAGTACTTCAAACTAATGCCTTCATTCATCATTTGCATAGCATTATATAGCTTGAAACAAGGCTTTCTTGTGCAGATAGAAGGAAGCTTCTTAAACTGAAGAGTGACAGGTTTTGGAATCAGAGACATTGATTTAAATCCTTGACTGCTACTTACTACCTTTGCCTTCAGATATCTAACTAATTCTCTAAGCCTTAGTTTCGTTTGTAACAAGGCAATTCCTATTACATGTATATAACACAAAGGATTTCTGGAGCTAAAGTGAGACAATGTATCAAAGACCTTAGCATGAGGCCAAATTAATGGAAATTATCATGTTGTCTCTGAATACGTGATATTTATGCTTTGATTTTTAGTCTGTGTAGACTTTCCTATTTTTAATACAAGAACAGCCTAACTACAACCTGGTTATCTGAACCTAGCGAAGGACGCTGTGTTACTATTAGTAAACTTTTAGAAACAATCATTACAGTAGTTACAGACAAATCCATATGTAGATAGAAATTCACTTTACTTGAATGCAGATGCTGAACTCACTCAAAAAAATTCTAGTTATTCTATGGTTATAGTCTACAAATTATCAAAACATGTGATGTCAATATAAACATGAAACTTCTGATAACATTTGAAGAAATAGTATTGATATTCTTTATCAATACTTTTGATACTAGTATTGATATTTGTCAATACTATTATCAATACTTTATCAATAGTATTGATATTCTATTTGATATTCTTCAAGGGAGGATGTATTCTTTCATTCAACTTTTATCAACTGTTCAAAAAGCTTTCCCTTCGAAGAATATGAAATGCCTAGACAAAGGAGATCCAGATTGCTTTCCAAAAGACTGTAAATCCTTTTGTTATAATTTTCCTTATAACTGAATCCACCCAGTCTTAGTCTTCAAATTCCCAAACTAGCATAGGTTTAGTTTTCAGGTGCTGGTAAATGAAGGAAGTCTTAAACCAGCTCTCAAAAACAAAACTAACAAATAAACAAAACTATATCAACTTTAAGATTCCCAAGATTTGGTCAACGAAGCAACTCAGTCTATAACAAATTTAAGCTGTAAAGTGCAATTCATAGATTTTTCTATGCTGTTTGAAACAAATGTAAACAGCTTTTGCAGAATGCAGAGTCTCAGAAAGCCCACATTAATTTCCCAAGGAGCAGAAGTTAAAACAGCCAGCAGATATAATCCTTGACTGGAGAATTCTGGGGAGCAGCCAACTCTGTTTATTATAGAGAACAGCAACGTTTTTGCAAGGAAAAGTCATGTTTAGGCTCCCATGAACATCCAGAGATAGCACATTCTGCTTTTGCCACTCTTTAGTGAATCTCACTCAAAGACCTTGGCCAAAGAAGCATGAAATGGTAGTCAGACCTCGAAAGAAATTTTGTGCAAATAATTTTGCTTAAATTGTTCCCACCCTACAAAGAATAGTAAAAGGCTGTATCATGTTGTGAAAATGATTGCTGAAAATGAATCATGTTGTTTAATTTCAGCTCTGTGTATTAACATGTTCTGTGCCTTGGATGTCCTGTGGTATTTAATTCCTTGGTCATTTGCATATCAACTGCTTCCTTCAGGGATAAAAGGCAGCCTTGCAGGAAGCAGGTCTACAGAGGTGAAACTTCCCTCCTCCTTTCACCTTTCTCTCCCAGTAATATGTGGTTGGGAATGCCCTAGGGCCTGGACCACCTCTCATTAGAAAATGCCTATTACATCATGAGTAAAAATGAGAGTCTCTCCCTACAGACCACTTGATTCTGTCTAAAATGAACCAGACCTGCCACTACAAACTTCGAAAAGCCCTTGTACGTTTCAATATTATAAATGCTCTCTGGGCTCTCAAAGCATAAATCATTGAAGATGCTTTCGTTAATTTATGGAGGCTATTTCATGAGAAATGTATTTGGTATCTTTATACGTCCCACTGAATAAGTTTTCTTTGTAGGAATCAGAAAGGTCTTCTCAGAGGAGACATGCAGTAGTCATGAAAAAGGCACAAATTACCTTTCAACCCAGTTTCAGCAACAAATAAGTACCACTCCACACTCATTGTTTTCTCATCCAAAGCCACTGAAATTAACACATTTTGGTGAATTTCTGTCCAAGCAGGCCTTGTAACTGGCTGCATGAAATAACTTTCTGTATGCCAGGAAGGCTCCTTTCCAATTCCCCTCTCCACCAAATCTCTTTCTGCCAGTCCCAGGATCAAGCTCTACCATTGGTGAAATATTCTTTTTAAGTGTTAGAGTTTCATTTAATGCTGCCTTACACTAAGAAAATGCAAAGAACTCTGGGAGAGGTATTATATTAAGCCTTTTTTCAGCTATCAACTCAGAGATTGCTTCCCAGCTACCTGGAGAAAAAGGGAGGGATCTGAGATGCCAAGGCCTCCCAAATAGAAGGAAACCTTTCTCAGTTTATTTATATTTGACATGTGCTTCTTCATATTATGGATAAACAGGACATTTTGAAATGGTACCAGCTCAGAAGGCAGAGAAAAAACTGGCAAGGTTTCTAAGGAACCCGTGTATCATATCTGCATCTACAGTCTGGGAATGTCCTGCTAGGGGTCATTCATGCTCCCCTTTTCTGTAGACAGTGGATATGTGGTGACTTCCAGAATTTGCAATGGAACAATGAAATCTTATGCCATGGTGCCATATTTGATGGCTGCTAAATGACCACCAATGTAATGGTCAATTTCCAAAGTCCGACTTCCAACTGACACACGATTACCTAATTTCAAGGTTGGAGGGCACTTTAGAGAGCATCTAGTTCATTTGCCAATTAAAGAACTGAATTCCATCTATATTATAAATGCCAAGTCATCTTCCAGCTTTTGCTGGAACATCTGCAGCGCTGGGGAACTCACCCATTCCATTTTCAGAAAGTTCTGAAGTTTTATTCTTATATTTTATAAAAATCTGCCTCCCTAAGACTGCTATCCATTGGTCCTAACCCAATACCTTGAGTTCCCATAGAATAAGCTAAACACCCTTTACACATGACAATTATTCAAACAGCTGAAGACAGCTGTCATGCCCCCTGAGTCTTTCACTCACCAGAAATGGTGAATAATAAACACACTGCTTTTGACGTAAAGAAACTATAGCACATTCTCAGCAACTGTTAATTAATAAAGAGAATAAAAATCTTGCCAGAGGTCTTCTCTTCAAGTGTAATGTGCTAATACGGCCACCTGGCCAACCATGTCAACTTCGTCTAGCAGACATGGGCATATATAGCATGTATCTGCCTATCTGAAAAGGGTCCATGCAAAATAAATGAAAATGGCCAAGGACTTTCCTTGAACAAATGACAAGGTCTGGAAGTCTTCAGACAAGTCAACACCCATGACCATTTCTGTGATCTCCCTGTGTCTCTGGGCGGTGCTCTTCTCTCTGGCAGGTGAGGAACTTACATCCATAGTTATGGGCACTGCATGCTAGAATGAGCCCACCAAAGTGACTACCCATAACCCAACAATTTGCTGAGTGCCTTCCAAACTGCTCCATGTGAATATCCCTCTCTCTTCCAAACTGCTCCATGTGAATATCCCTCTCTCTGCAGTAATCCAAGACAGTTATTTACTAGCACCCCACACTACCCAAAAAACTGTTAAGTCTAGACAGTGGTGAAATTCACCCTGCTATAAAAGTTCTTTGGGAAAGCAAAAACAAAAGCTATACAAATGGAAGGAATTAAGAAGCAAATAAGGAAAAAGAATTAATTCATATTTCTTAAAGCAAACAAACAAACAACAAGAAAGAAAGAAAGAAAGAAAGAAAGAAAGAAAGAGAGAGAGAGAGAGAGAGAGAGAAAGAAAGAAAGAAAGAAAGAAAGAAAGAAAGAAAGAAAGAAAGAAAAAAAAAACGCTAGCCTCTTTGGCTTTTTGAAGAGCCAGGCTGAGAAGTATATCAAATTTTATATCCAAAAATCTGCCTAACTTCTAAATTTTACTCTTGTTAGTTTTGAAATCAATCTAAAAAAATTGTTCCAGCCTAATAAAATTTGCCCAAATAATGATTCTGAGTTGATCTACATGGTTGGCAGTGTTAACATAAATATATATGCACAAGCAAAAAGCAGGTTAATAATAATGGAATCAAGTTTTCTTAAGAGGCATGGCTCTTTCTAGTTAATGTGACATTTATAAACAAATCATGTTCAGAGTCCTTACTCTATATGCTGACATGAGGTACAAGGTGCTAACTTCAAACCAAACAGCATGACACAGGATGACATTGATGTCATTTGAATCTCCAGAATCTCCCCCAAAGAGGAACCTCTGAACTTCAGTAGGATTTATACAGAAAATGAGTAAGTGGTACCAGAAGAGAGAAATGGCATTAGCAAATGTAAAAAGGCAGGAAAGTGTTAGGTGTTGAGGAAATGGAAAATCGTTGCTAAAACTGCTTCTCTGAAACAGCATTCTGGATTAGGAAGCTGTATTTCTGACCCCTTATAACTTGGGCAAATCCGAGGGCCAGTAGTTTCTTCAGGACATCCAAAGACTTGGGAAGTTCAGAATTGAATTTAAGTCTCAGGTTCAACATATGCTAACAGTTGGGCTCTGGGCAAGAAATTTGTCCTATCTGAGCTTCAATATCTTCATGTATAAAATGGGGGTAATACTACCACCACTTGACTCACTAAATCTTTGAGGTGGAGATCTTTTGTCAACCATAGAGCATTAAGGAATGCAAGGGAGGTCATGTGATATTAACTGTCTGTAGCAGGCAAAAATACCTTTGCCAAATGGTGGTGTGAAAAGGATCTTGGAAGAGAGATGCATGAATATATTGTCACCAGGGTGGTAGTGCTCTTCTTTTAGGCAGTCCAAACGGACTGGGAAAACAGCTGAAACAAAGGCTCTCTTGTCCAAGTCAGTCCTGGTCTGGCTGAGTTCATTTTTAACATTTCCTTGGAGATAGTAAATGGGAATGTACCTTCTAAGTGCTACTTGCTCATCCGGAAGAACTCTCTGTCTCTGTAAAACAGGAGTGCCTAACACTTTCAGAATAAGGCTTCCTAGAGCCTACAACTAGAGTTTCCAAAAGTAAAAAACTGGCTATATTTATCAATCCATTTCAAAGGATCTGGGTAATTTGTCATTAGTTATTAATTAGTCACAGCATGCTACAGAGGAATCATCAGGTAATTGTTAGCAAATGCCTATTTGAGCATCACTGTATGCCCAGTTCAGTTCTGGGTGCCTCATATTAGGAAGAGCCCGCAAAACTGGCAAAGCCTCCAGGAAATAGCCAGGAGGGTAAAGGATTTTTGATGATCATTTGAAGAAACTGATTATGCATCATTTGGAGAAGACAACACATGATAGCTATGTGCAAACATTCAGAGGCTGGCAGATGAAAAAATGACAGAACAAAGGCTGACGTAAAATTATTATAGAGACTCCAATTTTATCTACATTCAAGAATGAACTTTCTGACAAAATGTGTAAATTAAATGTGTTTCCATAAGTTGCCTATCATTGGAGGTGTTAAAAATTGCCCCTGAATGATGATTTGTGTGGAATATTGATTATTGAATACAGGATTATACTTTCTTTCTTTCTTTTTTTTTTTTTTTTTTTTGGTAGAGACAGGGTCTCATTCTGTTGCCCAGGCTAGAGTACAGTGGAATGATCACAGCTCACTACAGCTTCGAACACCTGGACTCGAGTTATTCTCCTCCCTCGGTCTCCCCAGTAGCTGAGATGAGACAAGCATGCACCACCAAGCCTGGTTAGTTTTTTTTAACTTTTTTTTGTAGAGATAGGATTTTGCTTTGTTGCCCAGGCTGGTCTCAAATTCCTGGCCTCAAGTGATCTTCCCACCTTGGCTTCCCAAAGTGCTTGGATTACAGGCATGAGCCACCATATCTGGCTTGAGATTTTATTTTTTTTTAAGATGGAGTTGCGTTCTGTTGCCAGCCTGGAGTGCAGTGGTGCAGTCTCAGCTCACTGCAACCTCTGCCTGCTGGGTTCAAGCGATTCCCTTGCCTCAGCCTCCCAAGTAGCTGGGACTACAGGTGCATGCCACCACGCCCAGCTAATTTTTTTTTTTTTTTTTTTTTGTATTTTAGTAGAGACAGAGTTTCGCCATGTTAGCCAAGCTGGCCTCGAACTCCTGACCTCAGGTGATCCACCTGCCTCAGCCTCCCAAAGTGCTGGGATTATATATAGGCATGAGCCACTGCACCCAGCCTGGGATTGTACTTTCTAAAGTCCTTTTTGGTGCTGAGCTCCTATGATGAGAAATACAGGAGAATACAGTAGAGAGAAAAAATTAGTCTTGAGTTCTTTGGGTCTGATCTGAAAGGAAAAAGAGAGTATAGGTATTAAATACAAGAGAGACATGATAAAAGTTACAACTGGCCGGGCGCGGTGGCTCAAGCCTGTAATCCCAGCACTTTGGGAGGCGGAGGCGGGTGGATCACGAGGTCAAGAGATCAAGACCATCCTGGTCAACATGGTGAGACCCCCGTCTCTACTAAAAATACAAAACATTAGCTGGGCATGGTGGCGCGTGCCTGTAATCCCAGCTACTCAGGAGGCTGAGGCAGGAGAATTGCCTGAACCCAGGAGATGGAGGTTGCGGTGAGCTGAGATCGCGCCATTGCACTCCAGCCTGGGTAATGAGCGAAACTCCATCTCAAAAAAAAAAAAAAGTTACAACTGAAGGCCAAGTGCGGTGCCTCACACCTATAATTCCAGCACTTTGGGAGAGTGAGGTGGGTGAATTACCTGAGGTAAGGAGTTCAAGACCAGCCTGGACAACATGGCAAAACCCGTCTCAGCTTAAAATACAAAGTTCAGCTGGATGTGGTGGTGTGTGTCATAGTTGTAGCTACTCAGGAGGCTGAGGTAAGAGGATCACCTGGGACCCAGAATTCGAGGATCCAGTGAACCGTGACTGTGCCCCTGCACTCCAGCCTGGGTGACAGAGTGAGACTCTGTCTCAAAAAAAAAAATTAATTAATTAAAATTAAAATTAAAAATGGGTTAATGTTAGTATATACCCCATAGGGTTGCAGAGAGGAACAAATGAGTTAATATATGTAAAGTAGCCAGATGCAATAGTATGCATCTGTAGCCCCAGATACTTAGGAGGCTGAGGCGGGAGCTGAGCCCAGGAGTTCAAAGCTGCAGTGAGCTAAGATCACTGCACTTCAGCCTCTGTGATGGAGCAAGACGACCCTTCCTCTTAAAAAAAATTACGTGTGTGCGTGTGTGTGTGTGTGTGTGTGTACAAAGAAGTTAAAATAGCCCTGGCACAAAGCACCATAGAAGTGTTAGCTATTATTATTATTATTATTATAAAATGGCTCCCAAGGCCAGGCACAGTGGTTCATACCTGTAATCCCAGCACTTTGGGAGGCCAAGGTGGGTGGATCACTTGAGGTCAGGAGTTTGAGACCAGCCTGGCCAACATGGCAAAGCCCCATCTCTACTAAAAATACAAAAATTAGCAAGGCATGGTGGCAGGTGCCTGTAATCCCAACTACTTGGGAGGCTGAGACAGGAGAATCACTTGAACCCAGGAGATTGAGGTTGCAGTGAGCCAAGATCACACCATTGCACTCCAGCCTGGGCAACAAGAGTGAAACCTCTGTCTCAAAAAAACAAAAAGGGCCTCCCAATGAGGCTTCAGTGACCAACCTTCCTGGTTTGCCTGAGACTTCAATGTTTCCCAGGACACAGGACAGTCCCAGGCAAATCCTGACGGCTGGTCACCCTAAGAAGCCTCAAAATCCTATATCACTCACTCCATTGAAAGTTGCTACTGAGATGCAGATGTTATCAGAAGGCCATTGGATGCACTTTAAAATATTAGCATTCCTTAACAACCTATAATGAGATCATCAACTTAGCAAAATTCTGAGAACGTGAGCCACAGGAAAGATACATTCTGATGGACATCCAGCAGGCAGAAAAAGATCCGAGTTTCAACATGTGTCCTGAGCAGCCAAGGGCTTCAGCAGGGCATGAAGCATCTGGCACAATGGGGTGGAAAGGGGCCAGCATGTCCTATGGGGAGGAGAGAAAGAAAAAAGAAAACACCATCCCAGGGATATAAGCTGTTTCTCCCTGACAATTCATCAGAAACCATCATTAGGGAGAGGGTACTTTCCTAGCAGTGTAAGGATCTCTTTAAGAGATCCTTATGGAAGGAATATTATTATGACTCTGAAGGACGGTGGTGATTCTGAGTCCTTCAGAAAACAATATCTGAGCAAATTCTGGTGTCCTGTGCCATAAATCCTGGTGTGACATGTGCTCACAGCCTGAGATTTGATTTCAGTCCAATCCCCTAAGGAGAGACACCGGATGAAAAACATTCTGTGTACGGTAGATGTGAAAAAAAAAAAAAAAAAAAAGAACAGTCATCAGAAAAAGCAACCCCACTGAAAAGAATGGATTAAACCAGATCTCCAGAAGGAGAGCCCTCCACAGCCTATAGAAGGTACTTCATGGTTGGTAGTGTCATCCTGGAACACAGCGTCACCCAGGTGATACAAAAGGGATGGAGCTACGCAGGCATGGAAACAGATGTCCAGAGCTTGCTTGCCTTTCAAGATCCACTGCTCTGTAAACCTGCAAAACAGTGGTTCTGGAACTTCAGAGTGCAAAGAAGAATTACATGGGGTATTTAGTAAAAATGCTGCTCCCTGCTGCCCCTGTGGATCCAGAAACTGCATTCCTAACCAGTTTCCGAGGGGTGGATTCTACTGCAGAATGGCCTGTGGACCACACTTTAAGAAACACTGCTGTAGGAATTCTGGATCACACGTAGACTAAGTAACTTCAGAAACGAGTTCCAAGGGGCCTGAGAATGTCTATGCACTTTTCAAAAGGGCTGCTGGAAATGTTTACTGCGGGGCTCCCTTGGTAGGGAGAAGGTTCTTTCATTTGCAAAAAGCTGTGAGGTCTTCTGGTCTGGCAGCAAGGCTTCTTTTGGGAGTGAACACTGCCAGTTCCACTTGCCTCTTCTGAGCCCACCCAGCACTTCCTGCAGGTAGCTGCCCTGGAGCCCAGCAGAGAGACAGACAAGATCAGATTTCACTTACTATTTGAGAATGTCTATTTGTTGGCTAGTAAGTCCCTGGTTCATAAAAACAAGCAGCAATAGCTTAAAAAGGGAAGAAAAGGAAAACCAGAGTACAGAAATGGCAGCATACTGAGGAGTCTTTTCTTGGCTGAGGCTGCCGGAGGTAGGTGAGGGCATTCTGGTGCTCCACTGAGAAGCTCAGGCCTCCAGGATGCCAGTGACTCACTTGGCGGCTTTCTGGGGCTTTCAGTTTTTGGCATGCATAAGGCAATGTGGGTATAGATGGTATATAGGTCATTAGTGTATTTATTGCGTTTAGATTGGTTGCCTTAAAATTCCTCATGAAACTAGGAACAAACCATGTGTCTTTTTTCTTAGAGATCTACATTTAAAAAGCTTTGCTACCCCAAAGCCATCATTTCCTAAGTGAGCCTTGCAATTTAGCTGCAATCAAAAGGCAATGGCAACCCCTAGCAAAGGTGCAAATTATATAACCTGGGACAGTTAAGCAAAAGGCAGAAGACAGCCACTCCCATTTCAGTCTGGACATCCCTTTCTGTACTCTGACCTGGAGGTCCTAAAAACAGTCCAGACCAGGCATGGTGGTTCATCCTTGTAATCCCAACACTTTGGAGGCCAAGGAGGGTGGATCACTTGAGCCCAAGAGTTTGAGACCAGCCTAGGCAACACAGGGAGACCCCTATCTCTATAAAAAAAAATGAAAATTAGCCAGGCACGGTGGTTCATGCCTATAATCCCAGCACTTTGGGAGGCCAATGTGGGAGGATCACAAGGTCAGGAGTTTGAGACAAGTCTGACCAACATGGTGAAACCCCATCTCTACTAAAATACAAAAATTAGTTGGGCATGGTGGTGCTCACCTGTAATCCCAGCTACTTGGGAGGTTGAGGCAGGAGAATTGCTTGAACCTGGGAGGTGGAGGTTGCAGTGTGCCGAGATTACACCACCACACTCCAGCCTGGGAGACAGAATGAGATTCCTTCTAAAAAAATAATATATATATGAAAGGATCCAAAATGGCTGAATAGGAACAGCTCTGGATTGCAGTTCCCAGCCAAAATGCAGAGGGTGAGTGATCACCGCATTTCCAAATGAATTTTTACTGCCCACAGACCAGGAGATTCCTGGGCAAAAAAGCACTACGAGTCTCCAGTGCAGCTGTTTCAGCCGGTGTAGCAGGTCTCTGCACAAAAACTCACATAAAGCTGGGTGCCACTTCAACTGGTGACTGGAATGCCTGGGAGACAGAGTCGCCCGTTCAACTGAAAAAAAGGGGACTGAAACAGGGAGCCAGGTGATCTGGCTCAACTGGTCCCACCCCACAAAGACCAGCAATCTGAAATGCTCTGCATTGAGAGTTTCACAGCAAGCACAGCTGGACCCGGGACAGTCCAGCTCTGCACAGGGAAGGGTGTCCACCATTACTGAGGCAGACCGCCATTACTGAGGCAGTTCTAACTATACCCCTATAAATAAAACTACAAGGAAGTTCACACAGCAGCTGGGCAGAGCCCACAGCAGCTCAACAATGCCTCTGCTGGCAGACTGTGACTAAGCTACTTCCTTGCTAGACAGGGCATTTCTGAAAAAAGGCAGCAGAATGAGAGGAACTTATAAATAAAGCCCCACCTTCCCAAGACAGAGCACCTGGGAAAAAAAAGGCAGTTATGAGTTCCGCTGCAGCAGACTTAAATGTCCCTGCCCAGCAGCTCTGAACAGAACAATGGAGCTCACAGCTTAGAATTTGAGCTCCTATAAAGGACAGACTGTCTCCTCAAGAAGCTCCCTGACCCCCATATAACCAAAGAGACACCTCATAAAGGAGAGCTCAGGTTGACATCTGGCAGGTACCCTTCTGGGAAAAGATAACAGAAGAAGAAACTGGCAGCAACCCTTACTGTTCTGCAGCCACTGCAGGTGATCCCCAAGCAAGCAGGGCCTGGAGTGCACCTCCAGTAGTCCTACAGCGGGGGTCGGGGGCTGACTGTTAAAAGGAAAACTAAGAAACAGAAAGAAATAACTTCATCAGCAACAAAAAAGACATCCACTCAGAGACCCCATCTGAAAGTGACGAACCACAAAGACCACAGGTAGATAAGTCCACAAAGATGGGAAGAAATCAGCACAAAAAGGATGAAAATACTGAAAACCAGAACACCTCTCCTCCTTCAAGGGATCACAACTCCTCACCAACAACAAGGCTGGATGAAGAATGAGTCTGATGAATTGACAGAAACAGGCTTCAGAAAGTGGGTAATAACAAACTTCTCTGAGCTAAAATATCATTTTCTAACCCAAGGCAAAGAAACTAAGAACCTTGAAAAAAGGTTTGATGAAATGCTAATGAGAATAAACAGCTTGGAGAGGACTATAAATGAATTGATGGAGCTGAAAAACACTACAAGAGAACTTTGCGAAGCATACACAAGTTTCAATAGCTGAATCGACCAAGCAGAAGAAAGGATATCAGAGACTGAAGATCAACTCAATGAAATAAAATGAGAAGGCAAGATTAGAGAAAAAAGAGTAAAAAGAAATGAACAAAGCCCAAGAAATATGGGATTATGTGAAAAGACCTAATCTACATTTGATAGGTGTAACTGAATGTGACTGAGAGAATAAATCCAAGCTGAAAACCACTCTTCAGGATATTATCCAGGAGAACTTCCCCAACCTAGCAAGGCAGGCCAAAATTCAAGTCCAGGAAATACAGAGAACACCACAAAGATATTCCTCAAGAAGAGCAACTCCAAGGGACATAATCGTCAGATTCACCAGGGTTGAAATGAAGAAAAAATCTAAGGGCAGCCAGAAAGAAAGGTCAGGTTACCCACAAAGGGAAGCTCATCAGACTCGCAACGGATCTCTCAGCAGATCCCCTACAAGCCAAAAGAGTGTGGGGGCCAATATTCAACATCCTTAAAGAACAGAATTTTCAACCTAGAATTTCATATCCAGCCAAACTAAGCTTCATAAGCAAAGGAGAAATAAAATCCTTTATGAACAAGCAATTGCTCAGAGATTTCATCACTACGAGACCTGCTTTACAAGAGCTCCTGAAAGAAGTACTAAACATAGAAAGGAACAACCAGTACCAGCCATTCCAAAAATGTACCAAATGGTAAAGAGCATCGGCACAATGAAGAAACTGCATCAACTAATGGGCAAAACAACCAGCTAGCATCAAAATGGCAGGATCAAATTCACACATAACAATATTAACCTTAAATGTAGATGGGCTAAATGCCCCAATCAAAAGACACAGACAGGCAAATTGGATAAAAAGTCAAAATCCATCCATGTGCTGTATGCAGGAAACCCATCTCACATGCGAGGATACATAAAGGTTCAAAATAAAGGGATGGAGGAAGATCTACCAAGCAAATGGAGAGCAAAAAAAGCAGAGTTACAGTCCTAGACTCTGATAAAATAGGCTTTAAACCAACAAAGATCAAAAGAGACAAAGAAGGGCATTACATAATGGTAAAAGGATCAACGCAACAAGAAGAGCTAATGATCCTAAATATATAAGTGCCCAACACACTAGCACCCAGATACATAAAAGAAGTTCTTAATGACCTACATAGAGGCTTAGACTCCCACAAAATAATAGTGGGAGACTTTAACACTCCACTGTCAATATTAGACAAATCAACAAGACAGAAAATTAACAAGGATATCCAGGACTTGAACTCAGACCTGGACCAAGCAAACCTAATAGACATTTACAGAACTCTCCACCCCAAATCCACAGAATAGACATTCTTCTCAGCACCACATCACACCTACTCTAAAATTGACCACATAATTGGAAGTGAATCACTCCTCAGCAAATGCAAATAAACAGAAATCATAACAAACAGTCTCTCAGACCACAGTGCAATCAAATTAGAACTCAGAATTCAGAAACTAAGTCAGAACCGCACAACTTCATGGAAACTGAACAACTGGCTCTTGAATGTTGACTGGATAAACAATGAAATGAAGGTAGGAATAAAGATGTTCTTCGAAACCAACGAGAACGAAGACACAATGTATCAGAATCTCTGGGACACATTTAAAGCAGTGTCTAGAGGAAAATTTATAGCAATAAATGCCCAAATGAGAAGCAAGGAAAGATCTAAAATCAACACCCTATCATCAAAATTGAAAGAACTAGAGAAGCAAGATCAAAAAACCTCAAAAGCTAGCAGAAGACAGGAAATAACTAAGATCAGAGCAGAACTGAAGGAAAGAGAGACACAAAAAACCCTTTAAAAAATCCATAAATTCAGGAGCTGGTTTTTTGAAAAGATCAACAAAATAGACAGACTGCTAGCCAGATTAATAAAAAAGAAAAGAGAGAAGAATCAAATAGATGCAATAAAGGGGATATCACCACAGATTCCACAGAAATATAAACCACCATCAGAGATTACTACAAACAACGCTATGCACATAAACCAGTAAACCTGGAAGAAATGGATAAATTCCTGGACACTTGCACCCTCCCAAGCCTAAACTAGGAAGAAGCTGAAACCCTGAATAGACCCATAACAAGGACTGAAGTTGAGGCAGCAATTAATAGCCTACCAACCAAAAAAAGCCCGGGTCCAGATGGGTTCACAGCCGAATTCTACCAGATGTACAAAGAGGAGCTGATACCACTCCTTCTGAAACTATTCCAAACAATCCAAAAAGAGGGAATCTTTCCCAAATCATTTTATGAGACCAACATCATCCTGATACCAAAACCCAGCAGAGACTCAACAAGAAAAGAAAACTTCAGGCCAATATCCATGATGAACATAGATGCAAAAATCTTCAATGAAATTCTGGCAAACCAATTGCAACAGCATATCAAAAAGCTTATCCATCATGATCAAGTAGGCTTCATCCTGGGGATGCAAGGATGGTTCAACATACGCAAGTCTGTAAACCTAATTCAACACATAAACAGAACCAAAGATAAAAACCACATGATTATCTCAATAGATGCAGAGAAGGCCTTTGACAAAATTCAACAGCCCTTAATGCTAAAAACTCTCAATAAACTAGGTATCGACGGAATGTATCTCAAAATAATAAAAGCTATTTATGACAAAGCCATAGCCAATATCATACTGAATGGGCAAAAACTGGAAGCATTCCCTTTGAAATCTGGCACTAGACAAGGATGCCCTCTCACACCGCTCCTATTCAATATAGCATTGGAAATTCTAGCCAAAGCAATCAGGCAAGAAAAAGAAATAAATGGTATTCAACTAGGGAAGGAGGAAGTCAAATTATCACTATTTGCAGATGACATGATTATATTTAGAAGACCCTATCGTCTCAGCCCAAAATCTCCTTAAACTGATAAGCAACTTCAGCAAAGTCTCAGGATACAAAATCAATGTGCAAAAATCACAAGCATTCCTATACACCAATAACAGACTTAAAGAGAGCCCAATCAAGAACAAACTGCCATTCACAATTGCTACAAAGAGAAAAAAAGACCTAGGAATACAACTAACAAAGGATGTAAAGGACCTCTTCAAGGAGAACTACAAACCACTGCTCAACGAAATAAGAGAGGACATAAATAGATGGAGAAACATTCCATGTTCATGGTTAGGAAGAATCAATATCGTGAAAATGGCCGTACTGCCCAAAGTAATTTACAGATTCAATGCTATACCCAACAAGCTACCAATGACCTTCTTCACAGAACTGGAAAAAAACACCTTAAACTTCATATGGAACCAAAAGAGAGCCCACATAGCCAAGTCAATTCTAAGCAAAAAGAACAAAGCTGGAGGCATCATACTACCTGACTTCAAACTACACTACAAGGCTACAGTAATCAAAACAGCATGGTACTAGTACCAAAACAGAGATATAGACCAATGGAACAGAACAGAGGCCTTGTAGGCAATGCCACACATCTACAACCATTTGATCTTCGACAAACCTGACAAAAACAAGCAATGGGGAAAGGATTCCCTGTTTAATAAATGGAGTTGGGAAAACTGGCGAGCCACGTGCAGAAAGCAGAAACTGGATCCCTTCCTGATACCTTACACTAAAATTAACTCCACATAGATTAAAGACTTAAATATAAGACCTAACACCATAAAAACCTTAGAAGAAAACCTAGGCAAAACCATTCAGGACATAGACCTAGGCAAGGACTTCATGACTAAAACACCAAAAGCATTGGCAACAAAAGCCAAAATAGACAAATGGGATCTAATTAAACTCCAGAGCTTCTGCACAGCAAAAGAAACAATCATTAGAGTGAACCGGCAACCAACAGAATGGGAAAAAATTTTTGCAATCTACCCATCTGAGAAAAGACTTATATCCAAAATCTACAAAGAACTAAAAGAGATTTACAAGAAAAAAACAAACCCATTCAAAAGTGGGCAAAGGATATGAACAGACACTTTTCAAAAGAAGACATATATGAGGCCAATAAACATATAAAAAAAATGCTCATTGTCACTGGTCATTAGAGAAATGCAAATCAAAACTACATTGAGATACCATCTCATGCCAGTTAGAATGGCGATCATTAAAAAATCAGGAGACAACAGATGCTGGAGAGGATGTGGAGAAATAGGAACACTTTTACACTGTTGTTGGGAGTGTAAATTTGTTCAACCATTGTGGAAGACAGTGTGGCAATTCCTCAAGGACCTATAAATAGAAACTCCATTTGACCCAGCAATCCCATTACTGGGTATAAATCCAAAGGATTACAAATCGTTCTATTATCAGGACACATGCACATGTATGTTCATTGCAGCACTGTTTACAATAGCAAAGACTTGGAGCCAACCCAAATGCCACCAATGATAGACTGAACAGGGAAAATGTGGCACATACACACTATGGAATACTATGCAGCCATAAAAAACAATGAGTTTGTGAACTTTGCAGGGACATGGATGAACCTGGAAACCATCATTCTCAGCAAACTGACACAAGAATAGAAAATCAAACACCGCATGTTCTCACTCATAGGCGGATGTTGAACAATGAGAGCACATGGACACAGGGAAGGGAGTGTCACACACTGAGGTCTGTGTGGGGGATTAGGGGAGGGACAGTGGGGGGTAGGGAGTTGAGGAGGGATAACATGGGGAGAAATGCCAGATGTAGGTGATGGGGATGGAGGCCACAAACCACATTGCCTATGCAACAATTCTACATGTTCTTCACATGTACCCCAGAACCTAAAATGTAATTATATATATATATATATATATATAAATATATATATATATATATATATATATATATAATTACATCCCTGTAATCCCAACACTTTGGGGGCCAAGGAGGGTAGATCACTTTTGTGATTATCCAGGCACTGTAGTCCCAGCTACTAGGGAAGCTGAGGTGGGAGAATCATCTGAGCCTGGCAAGTCGAGGCTCCCATGAGCCAAGATCTCACCACTCCACTTCAACCTGGGCAACAGAGTGAGACCCTGTCCTAAAAAAAAAAAAAAATTCTAAAATGACAGATATAATGGAAGCAGCAATTCCTGTCAAGTGCCCTGTACCCATGGGGTTTTGGAAACTAGTTCCCCTGCCCCTGACGACAGCACAGAATGTAAGTGGAATGAGGCAGGACTGGGAGGCATTCATTCCCAGGATTTAAGCCTCCCCTTCTCCAGCCTCTCTCCTCCACACTTCTACTATGCAAGCACACAGTTTAAAGTAATAATATGAGATACAGAGAATAAATGGAATGATAGTATTCTGAAAGGAAACCACTCCAAAAGAAGAACTGGAAAGAAAGGGACAAAGCCAGAGGGAGAGAGATGAATGAAGAGGTTATTTCCATAATCCTAGTGGGAGATGGACCTGGGGAGACATTAAAAAAACCTCTATCCCTACACATACAGAGCCATATTTTTATTGCTCAATATTGGTCTTTATAAGGCATCCTAATGTACATTGTTAGGCTTGTTCCAAGATGCATAGAGTTTTTATAGAGACAGTCATATATCCTTTCCTGTCTTCATCAATGCCTGCTCTAAAGATCTCTGTCAAAAGTAATGGCCCATATTTCAGCCCCTGTATAAAGTATTTTGGCAGTGTCACAGAAAGTGAAACAGAGAGTAATCATATGATTTGACTCCTAGATGTGCCCAAAATAACTGAAAACAGGAACTCAAACGAATACTTGTTCATGAATATCCCTAGGAGCACTATTCACAATCACCAAAAGGTGGAACAAATCTAGATGTACCTCAGCAGATGAATATGGGCTATCTATCCATAATGGAATATTATTCAGTCATAAAAAAGGAATGAATTACTAATACATACTATGACACAAATGAACCTTGAAAACATTATGCTACATGAAAGTCTGACTGAAAGGTCACATATTGTCTGATTTCATTTATGTGAAATATCCAAAATAAGTAAATCTACAGAAACAGAAAGCAGATTAGTGATTGCCAAGAGAGGAAGGAACTGCTTAATGAGTACAAGGTTTTATTTTGGAATGATGAAAATCTAGATCAGAACTAGTGAGGGGTGGTGGTCCGTCAATATTCTGAATCTACTAAATGCTACTGAGTTGTTCATTTATTTATTTATTTGAGAGGAAGTCTTACTCTGTTACCCCCGGCTGCAGGCTAGAGTGCAGTGGCACAGTTTCAGCTCCCTGCAGCCTCCGCCACCTGGGTTCAAGCAATTCTCCTGCCTCAGCTTCCCAAGTAGTTGGGACTACAGGCTAATTTTTGTAATTTTAGTAGAGACAGGATTTTGCCGTGTTGGCCAGGCTGGTCTTAAACTACTGACTTCAAGTGATCCACCCACTTCAGCCTCCCACAGTGCTAGGATTACAGGCATGGGCCACGGCATCCTGCCTGAATTGTTCATTTTAAAATGGCTTACTGCATGGTATGTAAATCTCAACTCAATTTCTAAAAATTAATTAAAAAAACCTAATAACCAAATATTACCTTCTTCTTTCCCCAACTCAATTCCCTCTCTAATTAACCTCCTGATGACGGAAGTGCTAGAAGGCTGGCACTGACTGAGGAAGCCCTCCAGAGCTGGCACACAGCCCCAGACGACAGCACTTTCCAATTTCTCTTAAGGATGCTAAGAATTTAAACGAGCCAATGGCATCAGAAAGGTCAGTGAGCATAGGTTTCAGTGTGCTCCTCTGAGTGCACTGTGGAAACTATCAGTGGAATCTGACAGTTTAACAGAATGAGATATATCGTAAGTCACGGCAATAAGATGAGATCCAGGCCAGGGGAGACATGGGAAGAAAGCTTAGCTCCCACCGCAGAGGCCTGCCTGCAGGCTTCAAGGAAAGGAGCTTGGAAGATGCCTTCAGACTGCAATGGTTGGCTTCTGCCACGGATGCACCTCTGTTTCTTCCTAACATAAAAGACTAATGAGGAATCTGGAGTCCTCTGCACAAGAAAACTGATTAAACCCCTTCTTCTGGTCTTCGAGAAGTAGGCTTTCTGAGAGATCTTGTCTAGTAAACAAAGCAGCAAAAAATTCCTTAGGCATACTGAGAACTGAAAAAGGGCTTTGGAGGGCTTGGAAAGTAGTAAGGCATAATAGAAAGGCCTGGAAGCTCTGGGTATGAACATTAATTCTGCCACATACTGTGTGTCATTTACCTGCTCTGTGCCTCAGTTTCCTCAACTGTAAAATAGGGATAATAACACCTACCTCAACTGCTCTTTTGAGACTTAAATGAGATATGTATATATGCCATCTGCGGTATTTAGAATAGTGAAGGACACTACTCAAATTATTTAATAAGTACTGTCATACAAATATCAATGAATTAGAATAAACAATGATCTAAGCCATCCACTCAAAATGGAATCAGGTACATCCTACCTATGTGCTGCACAAATAACATACAAATCAGCCCTGAAACAGTCCATGGCTCACAGAAAGGCTACAATGGAAAGTAATGATTTGGAAGAGACCACTAGAAATAGGATTCTGAGGGTTATTATTTCTACAAAATACAGACTACTCTTGGATAGCTCAAAAACAGACAGACAGACAAAACCAAGCACAGTCCAGAAAAGATCTCTGAAGGTCCCCCTTACGGGTGGTCTCCTCTTTCTCTGTCACTTTATCACACTCTCCTCTGTAGAGAGGTGACCTCCAGGAAGAGTGGCAGAAGGATCCTGTTTCCCAGGTGGTTAAAGGAATGCACAAAGAAAATGTAAATATGGGCCAGGCGCAGTGACTCAGGCTGGTAATCCCAGCAGTTTGGGAGGCCAAGGTGGGCAGATCACTTCAGACCAGGAGTTCAAGACCAGCCTGGTCAACATGATGAAACCCTGTCTCCACTAAAAAAAAAAAAAAAAAAATTAGCCGGGTGTGGTGGTGGGTGCTTGTAATCCTAGCTACTTGGGAGGCTGAGGCAGGAAAATCACTTGAACCCAGGAGGTGGAAGTTGCAGTGAGCAGAGATCATGCAATTGCACTCCAGCCTGGGTGACAAGAGCAAAACTGTCTTAAAAAAAAAAAAAAAGTAAATATGACCAAGGTATTTTTAAAACTGGCTAATAATGTGTGTTAAAATGCTACAGGCTCCAAATAACGGGACCTGAGAAGCAGCTAGCACAGGACTTAATGGGCTGCCCCAGAAGGAAACAGGAGCGAATACACAAGAATGCAAATCAATGCCCTGATTCCTTCATTGAAAAAGGATTGCGACAGGAGAAAAATGTCAGCTGAACTAAAAGCCTGTTTTATGATATAATTGATTCATATTCTGCCACTGTTACTCAAAAACATTTGAAACATTTTTATTCCTGGGAAGAAGGGGTAGATTTCAGGGAATCGTGTGAGAAGGATGAAAACCGGTGTCTAGCTTTCTTTGCTCATTGTTTTGCCGGCACGGTCTTCAAGCGTCCAGACTGGGCTGAATGAATAGATGAGTAAGTCAGAAAGAATGGCCTGTGGAGAAAAGAAGACTGGATGTATGTTTACAGAGAAGAAACTGAATACTGGGTAAGGTGTTAGGAGTGCAATTTCTGTCCTAAACTTAAGAAAATTAGGGATGACTGAGCTGAGCTGAGTGATTTTGTCCTGACACAGAAAATGTATATGAAGTGGCTCAGTCATCATCTGTAGGAATTCAGAAAGGAAATGGAAGCAGTAATGTGAGACTAACATGTTCCCAGGATTCTTTCAGTGCCAAGGAAGCTTCCTCTTGGGAGGCAATGGCTCCCTCCTGCCTACAGGATCCGTCCAACACCTGCTGTGTGGGTCCCATGCCCAGGCCTGACACAGCAGGTCCCCATCCTTACTCATGTGCCAACGCTTCGCTTACTTCTTCTCTTGTTCTGTTTCTTCATTCAGGCTGCCATGTTCTCCTTTTGAGCCCTCAATTCCCTGTCTTAGGAAGAGAGTCTAGACTGAAACACTTGGGTTCCACTCCTGGCTCCACTGTTTCCTAGCTATGTGACCCTGGACAAATCACGTAACATTTTTTTAATGCCTAGAAAATGTGTGATAAAAATATCTACATCATAAGGTCCTTGTGAAAATTAAGGGAAAGAATTCACGTGGAGCACATAGAACCACTCTGGCCCTCAACAGATAGTGACCATCATGAGGATTACATTAGTGTGGCTTAAATATGACTTGAATAAAATGTTACACAGCCTAACTCCAAGCCCCTAAATCTTCTTTTGATTCCCAATTCTTTTTGTGTCTATGTTTAAACTTCAAACCAAACCTCCTGATCTTAGTTTCAGTCACCCTAAGTTGTCTTTCAATTATTAATAATAATACCTAAACTTTATTGAACCACTGTGTGTCAGGAACTTTAACTCTACGTATGTCACCGAAATTGATTTCATCACCATGATGACCATGCAAGAATATTATTATCCTCATCTTACTGATAGTGAAACAGATTCAGTAAGGCAAACAGTTTGTCCAAATCCAAACAGTAAATGTAAAACACTGTAAGTCCAGTTCTTTTTGCAAACATAAAGCCCATCCTCTTACTCCGTGCTCTCTCCTAGCGGTTTCATATGTATGGAGAAAAGAAGTGGTTTCACCTGCATAGATCTGTTCCTTCTGATTTCACTCTAAGCATTTTTCTACTAGGAATATTTCCTATTTCTGTGATTCTTATAAGAGCTATCATCTCTAGCACAGTGTTGGAAATTCCATAGGTACTTGTGAACTGTTCATTTAGATGCTCAGAAAAGAATACATCTATAAACAGTTCTTTGGTAACACACTGACAAATGTGTTCACCCTGATGAAGGCCACCAATAGCTATATCAAGGATCCATTTACAAAGCTCAGATGTCTTCACAACAGGGGCAGGGCGTGGTGGCTCATGCCTGTAATCCCAGCACTCTGGGAGGCCGAGATGGGCGGATCACCTCAGGTCAGGGGTTCAGGACCAGCCTGGCCAACATGGTGAAAACACATCTCTACTAAATATACAAAACTCAGTCAGGCATGATAGCACATACCTATCGTCCCAGCTACGTGGGAGGCTGAGGCAGAAGAATCGCTTGAACCCAGGAGGTGGAGGTTGCAGTGGACCAAGATTGTGCCACTGCACTCCAGCCTGGGTGACTGAGAGACAGAGTGAGACTCCGTCTCAAAAAATGTCTTTGCAACAAATTCAGTCTATTTGTTGAACAAATATGTCAATATATTTGCACAGTAAGAATTTAAGGAAGTCACCTAGCACTTTGGGAGGCCGAGGTGGGCAGATCATCTAATATCGGGAGTTCAAGACCAGCCTGACCAGCTTGGTGAATCCTCATCTCTACTAAAAATACAAAAATTAGTCAGGCATGGTGGTGCGTGCTCCGATCTTAACATGAATGACCATGGGGACTCAAGGACACATTCCTGTGGAAGGGATCTGCCATTTATCTCTTGTGACTATGACCAGGGTTATCACTGTGGCCCTGAAGCAACAATTGCAGCTTTACTATAATGTGCACTCTGCCTCTACAACCTTCAGCAAGCCCCTCATTCTAAACCAGGGTAGAATGGTTTGTCACTACCAATGGAGACTGTCCTAGTCCTTTTCAACATCACACAAAAATTAAGGCTATGAATTAATAGAATAATTTTATTTAGGCAGTATTATTTCCAAGGAATGTTTCCTAACTAGCTCATAAAGAACAAACTGGGGTGATTTGTTTAATTCTCTCATCCACAGGAAAATATCTGAAAAGCAGATTTTATAGAGAAATTTTCATTACCAAGAGCGAGAAAAACTAAAATATTTTTGTTCTGTTTCAAGTTATTGTATCTTTATGTGTCTGATTTCCTGTAATTTGTTGTGTGTTTGTTTCCTTTTGGCTGTGGAGATTAACATGAAAAGGTTCCTTTGCAGGGTTCATTCAAATAATTAACCTTGTCTGCAAAGTCACAGAGATTTCAGATACAGCCATCAAAGACATAATGATTCTGATAATAACACAGTCACTAAATTATTATCTGAGCTTGGAAATAAAAGAGAAGAATTTGAAAGAATCCTATTTTCAAGATAATATCTCTGAATATGTGCTTGCAAATGAGGACAAGAAAGAAACAAAGAGACTATAGGATACACAGACAAGATTATTTCTAAATAAAATGCCTTTCAGAATTTTCTGTGACAAGTCAGCAACTTTTAAATAAGCCCCTCACAGTTTCAGAGCTGCACCTGGTTTAATTAATTACACTCGTCATTTCCTCACTGGTTGGTGCAAACCATTCCCATTTTATAGTGCACTGAGAATATCAATATCATAGAGCTGTAGCATTCACTCACTCATTCAATATTAACTTATTACGTATTGCTGTGCTACATGTCTTTCTTAATTTATTCTCTACCCTTGCATCATTGGGGTTAAGGGAAAGGAGGCAGAAAAGAATGGTAAGATTTGATCCTTGCCCTCTAGAGTCCTATATTTGCAGAGATAAGATGCAGACACATGAAATGCTGAAGAAGTCATCCAAGGCTGCAGGTGGCTAATGCCCAAGTGAGTGGGCAGATGCTATGAGAATTCAGAAGAGGTTGGAAAAGCTGAGAAGAGCCTCAGAGAAGAAGTGGAATAAGAGTTGGACTTTGATTGGGTGCAGTGCCTCACACCTGTATTCCCAGCACTTTGGGAGGCTGAGGAAGGAGGCTTGCTTGAGCCCAGGAGTTTGAACAAGCCTTGGCAACATAGTGAGACCCCATCTCCACGAAATAAAAACTTGGCCAGGTTTGGTGGTACACGCCTGCAGTCTCAGCTACCCAGGAAGCTTAGGTGGGAGGAGTGCTTGAGCCCAGGAATTCAAGGCTGCAGTGAGCGATGACTGCTTTACTGCCCTCCATCCTGGGCTGACAGAACAAGGCACAGTCTCAAAAATAAAAAATAGAAAAAAAAAAAGTTGGAATTTGAGCAATTCAAAGTCTAAAGAGTCTATAAAGAGGATGTGGGAGAAAAAGAGAGTCTTAAAAGTGGGGAGTGGTGTCCACAATTCATGTACTTGGGACCAAGCATTGCTTAGTCGTACAAACTGACGAGCAGGATTATATGGGAATAGCTGAGATATGGCCATTCAGGCCAGTGGAATGGAATGGGAATCTAAAACACCTTGAATCTTCAATATACCTTTAGTATACATCAAATCACCAAAAACTACTTACATTTTGATGTGACTGGTGAAGAAAATTGTGATCCACACATACCCAAGAACTCATACATGAATGTTCACAGCAGCATTATTCGTAACAGCCACAAAGTGGAAACAACCCAAGTGTCCATTAATAGATGAAAGAATAGATAAAATGTGATATATCCATGTAATGGAATAATATTTGGCAATAAAAAGAATTGAAATGCTGATACAAGTTGTACCATGGATGGATCCTGAAAACATTATGCTAAGTGAAAGAAGCCAATCACAAAAGGCTGTATATTGACTACGTACGAAATACCCAGAAGAGGTAAATGCACAGACACAGCCTAGGGCTGAGGGAGTTGGAAGGAAATGGGGAGTGGCTGCTAATAGGTATGAGTTTTCTTTTGGGAGTGATTAAAAATGTTCTAAATTGGTCATGGACATGGTTGTAGCTGTACCACTCTGAATACAGTAAAACCCCTGAATCGCACACTTTAAATGGGTGAATTCTATGGTACGTGAATTATACGCAGTGAAGCTGTATTAAGGAAACAAACTACTAAGCGTTTTCTCTAAGGAATAGGGTCTAGGATTGTAAGATAGAAAGTAGGTGTAACACTACCACCAATTTTTTTTTACAATCAGTATAGCTGACTGTCTCATCATATTCTGGCTCTTTTAATAATATAGGCTTTTTAATTTCCAGCTGGGTGTGGTGGCTCATGCCTGTAATCCTAGCCCTTTAGGAGGCTGAGCAGGGTAGATCACCTGAGGTCAGGAGTTCAAGACCAGCCTGACCAACATGGTGAAACCTCATCTCTACTAAACATACAAAAAGTAGCCAGGTGTGGTGGCGCATGCCTGTAATCCCAGCTACTTGGGAGCCTGAGGCAGGAGAATTGCTTGAACCTGGGAGATGGAGGTTGCAATGAGCAGTGATAGTGCCACTGCACCCCAGCCTGGGTAACAGAGTAAGACTCCATCTCAAAAAAAAAAAAAAAGAAAGAAAGAAAAGAAAAGAAAAGAATATAGGCCTTTTAATTTTCTAAACCTGCTAACTCCCAATTTTAAATTCACTTTGATTTTTTTCAAAGAAAAAAAAAGTAGAGTGGCTGGACACGGGTGGGTGGGTGGGGGGTGGTGTCTTGGGAATCCCTAATAAATATATTGTGTTCAATCATTTCTGATCATTCCCTAGATTCCACTTGATTCCTGAAGGAATTAAAGTTATTGAATTTCAATTCATTCCAGCAACCATTTATTGAGCGCCTGTCTTGAGGCAAGCACACAAGGCAAGCAAGGGTAGGGTAAGGATAGGGAGATGAATAAACCAATTAAATTTTATTTCAAGAAAGACATCCACACTTCAAAGTGCTTACCACCCCAAATAAGTGCACAGCAACCTAAAAGAACGGGGAAACTAAGTGCTGTGCACTGTCACAAACTCTCAGGCTGAGCAAGATAATAATTTGACCCAGTATTTCTAAAAGAATTTACATGAAAATAATTTGGGGAGTGTTTGCCAAAAATACGAATCCTAAGCTTTACTCCAAACTAACTGAATCAATGTCTCCTAAGAGGGAGGTCCCAGAAATATATATGCTGTATCTATATAACATTAACTTCACTCCATCCCACAAAATTCTCCAATCTACAACACTGAGATGGTTTGCAGTAATTATGAGGCCTGGTGTAAATAACTAAACCAGCATTTCCCTAATTGTATTCTGCAGCGTACTAGTTATTCAAGTACTTAATAGGTATTATTTAGGGGAAAAAATGGATTCTGAGATCAAATAAGTTTTAGATATCTTTTGGTTAGATAAAATTTAATTGGTTTATTTATTGCAGAATGCTAAGAGATATTAGTGGGTGACTGGGTGCTGCAAATCTTTTGAGAAAGGGACAGAGTATGGTGACTATCAAACTTATTTGACTAGGGACCTGTTTTTTTCACATGTATCAACAGGCACAGGAAATATAATGCTAGAAACTCATCTATCACATATAAGAAGTATGAGAGACTCTGGAAAATGAAATTATCTACTTCTAAATAGAAAAAGAAACATTTAATGTAAAAGGATAATACATGACAAGCTTCCTCTATAGTTTCCAAACATGGCATACCAGTATACAGAAGGATGGGTACAGGTCCAGATAGGATAGAGCCCTAACATGATTATTTGGCAGCAAGTTCCTGGTCACTGGGAGTCCCAGCTGTCTAGAACAAAACTATTACATGATCTTGGGATGAAGTCAGTAACTTTCTTAGCCAGAAACCAATGGCTGAAGGATTGAGACCTTCAATCCTGGACCTGGCTTCTAACCTGAGTTCCCCAGGGTCAGCGGAAAAAATATCAGAAAAAATGGCCTAGTTTCCCAATCTCAGTGGCATCACTGTCCAACCAGTCACCTAAGCCAAAAGTGGGAGTTCCTCTTCCTTCGTAAGCTAATTAGTCATTAAACCTGCTGCATTTATGATTTAAATATTTTTTCAGTTCACCTCCTCCTGTCTATCCCCACTACTACTGCCCTAGTTCAGGCTTCCATCAGCTCACACCTATACTATTTCATAACTTTCTAATTGGACTCCCTGCCTGAATTCTTCCTCTCCTCAAATCCATCTTCTACCCTGACCAACGCACAGCCGATCAAACCACTTTCCAGTTTTAAAATCTGCCAATGGCTCCCAATTATCTACTGCAAATAATTTCTTTCACAGTATGTTCAATAAAACATCAATACAGTGTGTGATCCACAAAAAAGGGCTCCTTTCACATGGGAGGCTAGGTGTTTTTAAGTATAGGTACAATGATGAGAACTACCTATGAGTGTCTGATCTGTCTCCAGTATAGCAGACAGATCCAGTGATTTCTTGGAGACTAAGGACACAGAGGAAGGCCCAATCAGTAAACTGGGAAATGCTTCCAAAGTCTATCAACATCCTTGTCTAGAGAATCTCGGAAGTCATTTAACACAAATGCTGACAGGATAATGGATACTTTTTATACTTCTAAAAAAAAAAGATATAGTTTATAGCCAGGGCCTGCTGAATGTCCTCATTTTCTGCAGGAAGGTAGTCTGGAACTTCAAAACTATACATCTTCCATTAAATACATGGAGGTGAGGCTTTGTGTTCACAGCATCTTTGCAAGCTCTAAATTAGGAACTGGAAATTCAAATACCCTAAGAATCAGATGAATCACAGCTGACAAAATTCTGGCTGAGTTTCCAGAACAAGGTGTCCCATGTGTACCCTTCCCCCAACCTTCTCAAGACATCTTCTTACAAAACTAGTCACTAAGTTAGACTCAAATCTTCCACATTTGAGTTGGCTGCTGGCTGGCATCAAAAGCCAGCTTCTCTATGTAAATACAGCACTCAAATAAAAAATCTAACAGCTAGTTGTACATCTTACAGCCAGAACATATTTTAGTTAAAAGCAATATAAATCAAAACATTCATAGAATCTAGATTATGCATTTCACATCCTTTTTCTATCTTATTTGTATCCTTTTTTTTTTCTCGCTCTTACATCTTAAGGCTAAATTTACCCAACTTAAATTTGGAATGTTGGATGAATAAATTTTTTTAGCTACTTTTATACCTGTGTAATTTCAAAACCAAAGCAGAACAATATCATATTTATCAACATACTATTCAATCCTAATAAAATCTTGCTATAATATCTTGCATAATTTGCATAGTTCTTCATATTGTACCTCTGATTCAAGGAGATTCACACACACATTCATTCATTCATTCAAAATATCAGAGCTAATGAAAAGCATCCATAACAAATGGTAACAGTGTGCTTCAGTTATAAGATCTGCCTCACCCTTCTTATAACACTGCGCTCTACACTAGTAACAATTCGAGAATTTGAGCTATAAAAATTAGAAATCAATTTTAAGTCTATTATTTTATAAGTACTTAAGTTGTGAAAATGAAACGATCCAAGCAATGTTCATGTAATACGTATGGTAGCTTAGCTTTCATAAAACCCCTTAGGTATATTTAAGACTCATACAGTACCTCTCTAGAGAGTATCTCTGTATACCATATGCCAAGCACACACCCTTCCAGGAGTAAACATCTGAACCTTTGAATCTTATCAAAATAAACCACAACTGAGACTCATGGCAATCCTTTTATTCCTTATTACTGGAATTGGCTCTCTGCTGTGGCCATTGGCACAGTTCTGTAAGCATAAGGACCAGCTCTCACCACTGAGAACAGCCTGGCTTTGACCCTACAAATACCGCTAAACGTGGGGAGAAAATCAACTTCCCCCGAGTTCTCCTTACCTTAAGGATCATGGCTACTCAGAGAGGTGAGGCATCTGCTGGCTTGGGCATGTGACCACCATCACTATCTGTCCCAGGGAGGGCAGTGAAGGAAAAGGTGACCATAAGCAACACCAAGGAGAGCACTTTCTGTTTCAGAGACTAGAGGGTCATGCTCTTCCCATGTCCCAGTGATGGGTCACATGTCCCAATCGTTGGCCAATTGGTCCACTAGCCAAGGGTTAGTGCTCTTTCAGCACTCAGGATTACAGCATCTATTGAGTACGTGAATCTACTCCCTTCTACATTTTGCAAGTCTTAGCAATGGAAAGTAAGGGCCTTCATTATATCCATCCTAATCCTGATCACAGCTTTCAGAATTCCACTAGTTTCACTGGTTTCCCCAAAACAAACTCCCAAAATTTCTAATTAAAGTATAACACATGTATAGAAATGTGCACATATCACACGTGTACATCAATGGATTTTCACATATTTTACACACTGTGAAACCAGTGGCCAAAGTTGATTTTTAAATAGAGACACACAGGGTCTATTTTAGCTTTACTAAAAATGACAAGACTTGGCCTCCAAGTTAGTATCATCCATGTAAAGGAAATGCTTCTCTTAGCATCCCCACACCTGCCCAGTCAATGTATCCTTTAATAGGAAGGCTGTCATCAGAACTGCAAAATCTCACAGCTAATCCGTGTTCCCACCATCCTGTTCCCAATGTTATATGTGGTGGGAATCACAATGTGATGACATTTGGAGTGATCCTGAAAATTATTCTGGCCTGGCCATGACAATGGAGCAGATCTAAGCCACAAGTTGGTCGCATTCACACTTTCCTACATCTTTTCATTCTCCGCAGAGACGTTTAGGTATTTGAAGGCAATCATGAAAGCCCTCTTAGCTTAGCTTCTCAAGCTTTCTCTACACAAGTAACATTTAAATATTTTATTTGCTCCTATTGCTAGACATTTTTTTGAAGTACTTAAGGTCTTCATCAAAGCAACAGTACAGGAATTAAAACCCAGGAGACTGATTGCAGAGTAACTATTCTCACATATGAAAGCCAACACACATCTCCAATGGAAGATAACCAACAACAGCTCCTTCAGAGTGTCACCAGCATCTTCAGAGGTGTGCTTTAAGAATGGCTTCAAGCTAAGTGCAGTGGCTCATGGCTATAATCCCAACACTTTGGGAAGCTGAGGCAGAAAGATTGCTTGAGCGCAGGAGTTTGAGATCAGCCTGGGCAACACAGTGAGATCCCACCTCTACAAAAATAAAAATAAAAAATTAGCCAGGCATGGTGGCAGTCACCTGCAGTCCCAGCTACTCAGAAGAATGCGGTGGGAGGATCACTTGAGCCCAGGAGGTCTGAGACTGCAGTAAGCCATGATTGCGCCACTGCATTCTAGCCTGGGCAACAGAGGAAGACCCTGTCTCAAAGAAAAAAAAAAAAAAAAAGAATGTCTTCCAATTGTATGCCTTCATCTACTTATGTGAATATACACTCAGAAATACAGTAATACAGATGGAACCAAATCACCTCTCCAAACCACCCTCCGCCCTTCCCCACTCTGCTCTTGCACGGCGGGGCTAACCTGTAAGCTGTGCTCTTTGGCTTCTGGTTGAGTTTGGCCAAAAGTTGCCCTAGCAGGGATCAGACTAAGGGAGAATAGATTGGGGTATTTCTTCTCTGGCTTCCTCCTTGTGAGATGCTCCAAAACTGGCTGTATCCATCCAAGGGAAAGCCGTGTCCTTCTCAAGGCCACACCCTTTCTAGGGGTGCTCACAACTCTACAGTTACTAGCCATGGGGGTACAGCACTAACCCTTGAGGTTTCCCTGCACCCTACCAGTACCTTTCCATGCTATTAAACCCTCTCAATTTATCCTAATTTGAGCATGTTGTCTGGGACACTCTCTACCCCCACCCCCAGAACTTATAGTTGCTCGTACCTTTTACAAATACTGCTGTTCCTTTTACCTTTTAAAAATTATGCAATATGAATCATGTAAATGTTTCTTTGAACTGGAAGCTCATGGAGATGAATCGTAAATGAGAAAAGCAGAGAATAAAAATGAAATTCGGATGCTTATGGCTAAGGCCAAATGTAGCAGTAACTTGCAACTGTCATCAAGGCCTGCATACAAATCATGAGAGCTCTAACATTTCCCTAAAACACAAAACCTCTTTGTGACATTCTCTAGCACTGAAATTTTATGTTCATTTAAGTTTTATGGGTGTATTATCATTCTAATCCATCAACGACTTGGGACTTCAAGCTGTATCATAAAGCAACATCAAACAAAAGCTTGAAAGAAATTGGGAGGCAAATCTGGTCTCCAAGTAGATAAAGTTCTCACCATTTGGGTCAGAGAGCAATCTGATCTGTGTTTTGGAGATTCGCCCAACTCCCAACTGCTTTGTAAGCTGTCAAGCATCATACAAATAACAGGGTTATACCACTCTTCAGGTTTATTGCAGTTTTTTAGAGTACTAACCCTTGGAATTTGGCATCGTAAAAAGAATATCGCTCTAGAAAGAAATGTGAGGAAGGCTCCAGATCCAGCTCTACTACAAATTGGGTCATTCTAGGCAAGTAGCCTAATTTCTCTGGGCCCCAATTGTTTCATCTTTGAAATGATGAGGGCATATAAAACTTTCCCAGTTTTTGTGTGTTATTTTTAAACCAAATTACTACAACGGAGAGTAAATAAGCTCTTCCTATAGAATCTAGAGGTCATATTGTAAAGTTGCTATCCACAATCAAGAAACTTCTTTGAAGTCTTATATTTCAAGTTAAAGAGGCTGAACTAAATTGGTTCTTTTCTGAACCAAAAAAAAAAAAAAAATGTATCATGTAAAAATGTTTTACAATGCTCACCGATATATATACATCTTAAAATGTGTTACTCCTTTGATCCAGTAATTCTACTTCTAAGAAGCTATTTTAGAGAAATGCTCCATGTGTACACAAAGATTCATGTAAAAGAATGTTGGGCCAGGCACAGTGGTTCATGCCTGTAATCCCAGCACTGTGGAAGGCTAAGGCAGGTGGATTACCTGAGATCAGGAGTTCGAGACCAGCGTGGCCAACATGGTGAAACCCCATCTCTACTAAAAATACAAAAAATTGCTGGGTGTGTGGCACACACCTATAATCTCAGCTACTCAAGAGGCTGAGCCAGGAGAATTGCTTGAGCCCAGGAGACGGAGGTTGCAGTGAGCCGAGATCGTGCCACTGCACCCCAGCCTGGTCAACAGAGCGAGACTTTGTCTCAAAAAGAAAAAAAAAAAGAGAGAGAATGTTAACTGTAGCATTTATCTGTAGGACTGAAAAATGAAAAATAGTCTAAATCTCTATCAGTGGGAAAAAATCATCATGGCTAAACCACACTGCACAGCAATTATGTCACCTTTTATTAAAAATAATCAGTTGATATTGGAAAAAAAAATCCACGGTACATTTTTAGGTGAAGAAAGCAAGTCACAATAATATTTTTTATGATCTTATTTGCATTTTTAAAGATTACAAATATGATATGTTTGCTTATAAGTACATTTTTCTAAATATTCCTGTTTGCCAATGCATAAAAATGGATACCCACTGAATTGTTGAGAATGACAACCAGTGGGGAGGGGAGCAGATTGGGAAGTCATCAAGGAAGACTAATTTTTTACACTCTGTGGTTTTGTATTGTTTAAAAATTTTTCCCCAAATACTCCCATTTCACTGAATTTGAGATATCAATGATTTTAAGTTTCAGTATTGGATTATGTATCACTAAGGGGAAAAAACTGCCAATAAAACTGCAAAACAACATTAGTTTTAAGATGTAGGCCTGTGTTAGTCATGTTAAATATGGGAGGAAAAGTGTGCCTTTGGACCAATAAAGTAAAAAATATGCCTTTAGGGATTTTTACAATATAGAAAAATACTGTCACTGGCACTCTAAGACTATGCATCATGTTTTATGTACCAAATTTTTGGTTTTCAGTTAACTAATATGAAACGTGACTATCATGTGGTCTTTTCTTTTTGAAATCTAATGTCTAACTAGCCATAATTTGTGTGCTTTCATTCCTTACCCTGTTCTGCAATATCCTTGCACCTCACAAAGGGTCCTGTGCATCATAATTAAATGTTCTGTCCTCACCTACCTTATCAACTTCACCTTGGTCCCGTTCCTATATTCGAAGTGTTAACAACATGATCAAGTGAGATGATTTGAAAATGTGATAAATAGGTTCTTAATCCTATCACTTGAATCAACAGAGCCATTGAATCAAGTAAAGCCCAAGACATTAACTCTAGGACATCATTTGAAGTTAGCTGAGGTGGGGCCTAGCGTGGTGGCTCACACCTGGAATCCCAGCACTTTGGGAGGCTGGGGCAGGTGAATCACAAGGTCAACAGATCAAGACCATCCTAGCCAACACGGTGAAACCCTGTCTCTACTAAAAATACAAAAAAATTAGCTGGGCGTGGTGGCACACGCATGTAGTCCCAGCTATTTGGGAAGTTGAAGCAGGAGAATTGCTTGAACCCAGGAGGCAGAAGTTGCAGTGAGCTGAGATTGCACCACTGCACTCCAGCCTGGCGACAGAGCAAGGCTTCATCTCAAAGAAAAAAAAAAAAAAAGAAATTAGATGACGTTAAGCTATCAATAACAACTTTTTGGAAATAAGCTAGGGAACTAATTTGTTTATGCACTAACCATTTTAGCATGACATTCGCCATAGTTTTCTAGCTTGACGATAAATATTTGCCCCCGACTCTTACTTCGTTCGAACATTATTTAAAGGGCTGTTTGAGAGATTGGGCTCAAGTCAAGATTGTCTTTTTCTCTCTTATCTTTGCATCCTTTCACCTTATCATAGATGGAACTTAACCAGGCGAGGCACAATTATTCCTTTTAAGAGTCATGAATGACTTTTAAAAGTAATGACTGTCTCCTAGAATCGATTGTATTCCTGGGGTTTTTCAATTGATGAATTATTGGTTTTAGTACATCCCAAAGGATAATAATAATGAGCTGAAGAAAATTCTGTGGAGCAAGAATACACTGAACAACAAATATTCTTGATGATTAGGCAGTATCATCACAAAACAATGATTTAAAATGTTTTTATACCAACAGTCTGGTAGTATACAGCTCAGATACCTTAGACAAGAAGGAAAAATAATTTAAAGCAGAATTACCTTTCCTCAATCATCAGTAAGAGTTAGGAGAAATTTGCTTCTCAGAAAGCTCTTGCTTTTAATTTTTTTTCTGAGAGATGAGACTCAAGTGTTTCCAAGCTCAAATCACTGTGGGCTGGAAGTGCACCATGGGTATTGGCAAGCAAACGAGCAATAGACAAAGCATCCTTTTTGGCTTCAAAAATTAAAAGTCTTAAATAAAACATTTTCCTTTTCAAACATCTACCCCAGTCAACGAGATGCACCACACATACCTTCTTCCTTCAAAGATTCTGAAAAGGACGAACATCCAGACTCAAGGTCCAAACACTGACACTTTACTCATTATGTACAAAGCACCTTGGTAACTGATTGCTTCAAAAAGCAAATGGCATATGGTGACATTTTTATCTTAACTGAAGAAACGGCTTATCAGGAAAAAGTACAAAAGTTTGGATGTGAAGAAACCTTAGAAAATGATCTACTCAAACTTATTTATTTTATAAGAGGGAAACATTGAGTCAGAGATTAAGTGACTTGCCATTAGGAGAAATACTTAATGTAGGTGACAGGGGGATGGATGCACCAAACTACTGTGGCATGTGTATTCCTGTGTAACAATCTTGAAAGATCTGCACATGTACCCTGGAATTTAAAGTTAAAAAAAAAAAAAGTGGCAAAGACCAAGATTTCCAATTCCCAGCATTCTTTCAATTACATTTTACCACCTGCTTTCCTAAAACAAAATACAATGACCTAACCATAGGGCCTTAGGGGATTACTGAATTCCTTTACCTGTCAACCACTATAAGATTTTTGGAAATCACTGTCAAAAACCATGTATGGGCTCTGAAAATAAAACAAAGAAGTTGGTGGGACTATCGGAACCCATAGAGGAAGGGGTATGTTTAGTTACTGAAACTGTTAACTACATTCATTATGTGTATAACAATAATGGCAGATAACATGTATCTGCTTTTAAGGGCTTTATACACATTAACTAACTTAATCTTCGAAACCACCCAAAAAGTAACTTCTATTATTATTGACAGGGATGAGGAAACCAAGACATGGAAAGTTTAAGAAATATACTCAGGCCAGGCGCGGTGGTTCACGCCTGTAATCCCAGCACTTTGGGAGGCCAAGGTAGGTGGATCACGAGGTCAGGAGTTCAAGACCAGCCTGGCCAACATGGTGAAACCCTGTCTCTGCTAAAAATACAAAAAATAGCCAGGTGTGGTGGCAGGCACCTGTAATTCCAGCTACTCGAGAGGCTGAGGCAGGAGAAATGCTTGAACCCAGGAGGCAGAGGTTGCAGTGGGCCGAGATCACACCATTGCACTCCAGTCTGGGCAACAGAGCAAGACTCCATCTTGGGAAAAACAACAAAAAAAAGAAATATGCCCACGGCCACAAGGTAGGAAAGGAGAAGTCAGAATTCAATCTTCAATCCCTGGCAATATGGCACTGTATCCACTTTTTTTTTTTTTTTTTTTTTTTTTTTTTTGAGACAGGGTCTCCTTCTGTCACTGAGCCTGAAATGCAGTGGCATGATCACACCTCACTGAAGCCTCAACCTCCTGGGCTCAAGGGATCCTCCTGCCTCAGCCTCCTAAGTAGCTGGGACTACGGGCACACGCCACCATGCCCTGCTAGTTTTTTTGTTTTGTTTTGTTTTGTTTTGTTTGTAAATACAGGGTTTCGCCATGTTGCCCAGACTGGTCTCAAACTCCTGAGCTCAAGTGATCCACCCACCTGTGCCTCCTAAAGTGCTGAGATTACAGGCGTGAGCCGCCGTGCCTGTCTTTCTCCACTTTTGATCATGACACTATTATACTACACTATTTTTTTCATAATACAAAGCACAAAAAGTAAACTGAAATTCTCCTGGATGACAGATATGCCCAATAGAAGACAAAATTTAAGTTTTATGGAGATTAAAAAAGATCTAAAAACAATTTCAACTTCAACCTTATCACTCACCAAACTTTTCAACAAAGCTGCAATAGAAATAACACTGAAGGTCAGAATCTTTTCCCTATATGATGCTCAAGCTAAAAAGAAAAGAGAGATTAAGGAATAATAGGCATAAGAAAGGCAAAAAAGACAACTGATTTTTTTTTTTTTTTTTTTTTTTACAAACTACACAGACAAGCTCCTGAGTAATTGACAGTTGCCAATCTCCATGTCTGAGTGGATCCTTTAGATCAACTCCTCTGAATGAAAAGGCTAAATGCAAATTCAAAACATCCTGTTTTAAATATAAGACTTTTCAATATTTCTGATGACAGACACAAGAGAAAAAAAAAAGAACACAGGAAGTATAGATAACATGGCACCATTTAAAAAGAGAGGGAAATATTTATAACTAAAACTATGCAGTCATGTTATAAAGAATATAAAATGTAGAGCAAGAGCAAGTATTTCGAGGTCTATTTAGATCTCAAAGATTGTCGCGTGAGCTATCTGGGCTACCTTCTTTTGGCATACCGATATGTACTGTAAAAATAGCCACACAGTTTTATCTTAGACTCATGCCCTTCAAAGTCTTAAAAAGCTCAAAGTCCAATGCATAAAAATCTACAACTCCCAATCTGCTGTCATCATTTTATATGAACTGTAAACTCCCTTGGGTTTTACACACTAAGTTGTTCTGAACACTAGCTTTACTCAGCAGTGCCCCAGCCTCATGTGAGAACTCAGGCATCCACCCAACGAATGTCTTTTTTCCAGTGTGGCTTTACAGCTGTTGCTGTTTTCACAGCCACCATAGACTGGTACAAACACATGAAAAGCCCCTAAATCAGCCGATGAAGACGAGAACACAGAGCTTGTATCTGTAGAGCTTCCTTGGTACAATTTTTAACTTAACGTCATGGATATCTGATTTCATGGCCTGATGATTACTGTAAAGGACTAGTGGGAGAAGGAAGAGAAGAGAATGAACAATGATAATCAGCCCAGTTATATCCTCTTGTCCTCCTTAGGTGGCCTTGTTCACCTGGGTAAGAGAGAGTAAAGGGGACATGGTGACCGGAATGGGAGACCTGTGGACATAGAAAAAAGGTCCAAGCTGAACCCCATAGAAAGAGAAGAGCTAAGGCAATGGGATGCCTCCCCACCTTCAGCCTAAAAGAATGGTTTTTCACCATTATTGCTGACCTTCATATAGAATGTCTTACACCACAGAATAATGGAATGTTCATTGAGTACATACAAAGGGAGTCATAGGTCCATATTCTAAAATCCTGGATTGACTCATCACAGTCTAATGATAATAATAATAATAATAATAATAACAACAACAACAGCAGAAAAGGAGACATGGAAGTACCCGGCAAGGACTGATCTGAATTCTTGCCTCTGTGACTCAAAAAATGGAAAATTAACAAGAAACCAGCAAGATCGACAAGTTGGAACAGCAAATTCATGGGATCTGATCAGATTCAAGGAATTTCTCTCTTTAGCTCCATGCCAATTATATCTAGAAATAAGTTCAATATACATTTTAGAAAACCATCATTGCTAAAAATTGACCGACTTAAGTGAAAGCTCTGTTCATCATTTACTTAACACACCCTAGCCAAATACCAACATAGCTCAGCTGAGTAAAACGAGTTGAGTTTCTCAGTCAAATTTCTTACACAAACCAGGAGCAACATTTGGTTTTCTTCTCTGGTCAGAGATGCCAGTATCCAGTCCTTGGATTCTCTTACAGATCAGTCTTCATTCTCTACAAATAGGCCAGAAAGACTTTCTGACCCTAGAAAGGATGCTCTGATCTACCAAACCATAGAGACCTCTGGCGTTCTTGTTTCCAAAAGAAATCTAATCCTTAAATCCCTAGAGTGTTTTCTGAAGGCCCCTAAACACACAAATCCTTTTGTCTGAAGTTTATCTGCCTCCCTAGCAAGCACAAGGACCTATCTTCATATTTAAAATAAGTTTACTATATCTTTAAAAGGAGCAATCCTTTATTCTCTTGTGGCTGTGTTGCCTTTCAACTCTCTTGAGTATCTTTGTTCACATCATAAGCAGTTAATTTTCCTTCTCCAAAAGCTCCACAGTAGAAATCTCCCACTTAGCATTAACCATCAATTAGTAAAGCATGGAACATATCTGTCTACGAATGTAAATGAAGGTATGAGGGTGAACAGTACACATGCATGCAGACATTGAGACAAAGATACATAGTTCCACAGCTTACAGAAAACAAGTAGTTTAAATAAATAACTCAAAACTATCCTTATAATAATGTGTAGGTACATGTAAATTTAAATATGTGCTTTTATTTATACACTCAGATACTGTTATACATATACACTAAGTTTGTAACATTTACCTTTGCTGTAACTTTTACATACATAAAATTTCTAACAGTATTAATCAATATATTATGATTCCTTTCTATGATTGAAAAACACTTAAAGACTATATTTTCCTCTCTGGAAATTGCCTGAATGATGATCTGATCATCTTTTTCACAGGAAAAGATCAGGTCTCTGCTTCTATATGCTTTAGAGTTTCAGCATTTTGAAATGGAAGCAATTGTGTCAGGGAAATGAAATATTAATTCTATGTGCAACTAACCCCGGCACCACTTTACAAAATACCCTAAGAATCTGTATTTCAAGTTGCTCACAATTGCAGAAGGTCCATGTAGGAGCACTAAATTTTGCAAAGCGTCTCCTGTGCAGGCCAGTTCTAGTCCTAGTGTGCTCAACATTTTCTCAAGTGAGAACAGCATCAAACAGAATAGGATGCAATGCACAGTAGCAGGTTGAGACTGACCTATTTACATATATGTGCATTGATCATCTGAAAGGGTATGTAGCAATATATTAACAGCGACTATTTCTGGGTGGTAGGTTTTTGGTAACTTTCTCTGCTGCTTCCATGGATCCCTATAAGAACATCCCTCTGTTTATGTAGTAAACCTGATGAATGAAAAAATAAATCTATTCCCAGAATAATTCCGCAAACATCCAAATACACAACGAATCCATTTATGAAATATGTGTACACACTAAAGAGCAGATCTAATGAAATCTACTGTAAATCGGATGAAAACACATAGTATAGTGCACATGAGGGGCTCTGTCCATGAAAAATATCTTGACCACCAGGACTTGTATTAAGACACAGCAGGGACAGTGAAGTTAGAATAGGCAGCTCTTATACAGCAGCCAGTGTAGGAAGAGTCGATGTGCATGATCCACTGGAACCAGCCTGGGCTAGGTATGGGCTCATCTGGAAGCACACACTCCGTCATCCACGTCAAGGTAACACAAGAAGTGATGTGACGTTCTGTGCGAAATCTCCTATTCAGAAGCAGGGCCCTGCTGTGGGGCGCCGAATGATCTTTTGCACTTCCTTATAATCCAGATTCCTAACTACCCTCCTGCACATCAGAACAGAAGTTAATGGCCTTGCCCAAAAAGGTTCCACAGGACTCAAGAATCTAAAACGCCAGACTCAAGTGTGTTCCGGCATGTTTCTTTTTCCTCTCGCTTCATATATACAGTATGTGAAACACAGAGGTTACAAACTAAAATCTAGGGCACTGGGAGCATAATATCTACTTTTGGACCAGACTCTTAGGCAAAGCCTTGCATCACAGTACCAAAATCCCTCTCCTACTGTGGGGACGTCAGGTGCTAACAGTGCATAATAATGCTTTATTCTTATTCAGAATAAAATAGTCCCTAGGTGAGATGATCTTATTACAAGCTTACTGTGTGAAAACATTGAAAATAATCACTTAACACAGGTTAACCCCCACAGACCCCACAAAGACATTTTCAACAGCACAGAGCGGCAGGACATATACGGATGGGTTCCCCAACCCCCACCCCCAACTGAAGTGCCGGTCTCAGCTCTTAGTGCCTGTATATTCTCGGACTGCAGCTGGCCAACTGAGAAAAGCCTCTCCACGCCTATCCACCAGACCTGTTCCAAGAGCTCTGCTTCAGTCTAGGCAACCCCCACACTTACAGCCATAAATGCATTGGCACTGAGAAAGACTGCTGAGGAGGTGGCACTCCAGGTGTGGCTTTATGTGTCACTTCACCAGGTCAGCTATTTAGGCCTAGTCTTCTCCATTGGCTTGAAGCTCTGTTCACACCATCTTGGGTAACACATCACATTATTCTTCCTTATAAAAACAAATAAACTCAAATGAGCATTCAGAGTCAGTTCACCCCTCCGAACACCTCTGTCTTCCCCTCTGATTTATGTGACACGGTTTCAATCCCTCCCACCTGAAAGCCTCCCATACTCTCACTCAGGATTGGCCAGATGCCCATCTCTACTCCTCAGGTTTCCCACCTTCCTCATCTCCACGGATGTGCACAGCCCGGAGGATGTCAGCCTGCTGGCCACCACTGAGTCACCAGGAGTACAGCACTGCAGTACCTAGCACTACCCTCCATCAACTACCGCCACTGAGTCAAGTCACTGCACCTTCACTTCCCACCCTACAGGAAAACTCAACTGTCCTGTGAGACTGGACCCAAAGGCAAAATTTAAAAAAAAAAAAATGTTTTCATACTTATAATGGCTCCCCTCTGAACCAGTGCATCTGAAATTTATACAGTTCTGGAGAACAAGGAGCTGGATACCTTAGTTCCTATCCAACTCTTCACAGCAGCCAGTTTCTAAAGGCATTTCTAAACGATGCCAGTTCACTTCAGTGCAATATCCTGCCTGCCCAAGTTGAAAATCAATGGCTGAAAAGAAAACTTAGAATTCGCAAGGTATCATAGGTTTCATAACTGAGTGTGAAGAGAAGGGGTAGAAGAAATGATCAGGCCTTCTGAAGAGCCCAGCCCGGGAAGCTGGCTTACTCAACTCCTGTAATTGCCTTTGCCATTTCCCCATCCCACCTGCAAGTGTGGACCTTCTTGATTTCAGCCGCCAATGTTTTGAACTACAGTCCCTTGCAATACACTGACAGTCTGATCATTTACGAGCACGTTGAGCAACATGCAGAGAGACTTTGCGGAAACAGAGTTAGAGTTAGAGCAAACACACAGACAGGATGGAAAAATGGAATGCCTTAACAGAACTGAGGATTTCTATCTTTCATGGATAGCGCATCATTTGACATATACGTCTGCATTGACGTATACCACAGGGGTTTTTTTGTTGTTGTTGTTATAACCTGTTTATTTGGTGGTTTAGCCAGAGAATCTTATATAACACACTCCTGTTTCAAATGTAGCAACATGTATGGCACTGCACTCACATAAAATTCAGACTCCCCACGGCACTTCCCATTAACCACCCCCAACCATCTACCTTGCAAGGTTTCTGTGTATTGATGAAAAAAATAGGAACTACCACCAGCAAGAGTCAAAAGAAAGATTCCATTAACAGCTTTACCCTATATTCAAAAGCTAGCATTCTATGGTATGACTTTATGGATTTCAGAAAATTATTTTATCCTGATTTTAATAGATTGCATGAGCCTGACCTAGGGGGGAAAAGGAGCCCAGTTCTCTAAACCAAAACACACGTGAGTCTACTTCACTCTTCCAAGGTGGAGTATAGGAACACTGCCGACTGCCTCTGCACTGGGGTGCCTGATGGCCACAACCCTTGCATCTGATTTCCTTAACAAAGAAGCAGTAGATCTGCACTGCTTGTTTGGCCAGAAAGTACATAATAATACAGCTAGAGCTTAGGAACTTCCATTCATGCTAGCTCAACAAACAATGTGTATTATATAATGAATAAGGCTTTTCTACGGACCCTGCTATTGGAAAACACAGGCACTTTCTGCATAGTTTAAACCAGTCTACAAGGAGCAGTTACCCCTGGTGAGATCAGACGTGGACCCGGTAAGGTATAAATTCAAGCAGCCTACACTCTTAGATGCTTTGCCATCGCCCTCATTTCTTTACTGCTTGACAATAAATAATTTCAGTTACCTATAAACTATATAGAGAACATTTACAAAGCAGTCAGCAAGCCCCAGAATGATGTTAGCTTTCTGCTCCATGTTCCCTGCGTTGCCTAAGAAATAAGGGAGGGGGGGTGGAGGGAATAGTGGGAGGAGGAAGAGGAGGAGAGAGGGAATTAGCTATCTATGAAAATACTTACAGCCTCCGAGTCTTCAATTCCATGCAGGTACAAATTGTCATACATGGAGGTCTGATAATCCAGAACACCTCTTTCAAGGCAAAAACAAAATTGCTGCAGAAACCACAGCTAGAGCTTAAAGAGAAAAGGCCTGTTTGGGAAAACTGCGCCTGCCTTATCAATTCCTGTGGATTCACCAGGCAAGATGCTATTCATTCACATCCCACAGGGTGAGGTTATCCCCAGAGGCAGTCCAGACCTGGCATTTTATCTGCCTTCCCAGTACAGAGCACAAAAAGCAAAACCCTTCCTCAACCACAGACTGGTGACTGAGCTAGGAAAGCGGCCGCTGATTGGCTCGGCTTCCCTGCTTCAGTCAGCTGAAGAGCGTTCCCTCGGAGAGTGGAGCATCCTACCCAGCAAAGAGCTGCTTCCTGTTTCGCCTGTATTGTTAGTTCTACAATAAACACTTATCAATATCCAAACGGCTGTGTGGAATGTTTGGAAAGGCAGACTATTGAATACTCCAAACACAACTGCTCATCTTCTTAATTAAATTCACAATTGGAGAGGGGAGCAAAGGGAAGATTTTATTTTCAGAGAAATCATGTAAAGACAGGTAAACAGATACTCATCTCATCCAGCATCTGTAATTAACAGACGCATTTAAGTCAAAAGGGCAATGAGTCATAAAAAAATTTTTTAAGCCCAAGGTGAAGAAAAAAATGACTAGAATAAACAGATGGTAAGATTTCTTGTGGGAATTTCTATAGTCAAAGTTTTCAATATTCTCACTGGCGTCTCTCTGCCTCACTGGTAAAAATATAGCTCTGTGTCCCAACTGGTGAAGTTTGAAAAGGGAGCCAAAAACCTCTCAACTTTTAGATGCAAATTTTTTAGTGCTCTTCAGTTGAATTTTTAATCAACTTTAAGCAACGGCCAATGTTTTCATGTAAATTCTTCATCACCTTCCCACGCATAAATCTTGATGATCCTGAAAGGGCATTGATCTTTTCTCCAAAACCCAAATAGAAACGTCCTGCTCCCTCCCCCTGCTGCTGCCACACCACAACTCAGGTTGACCTAGGACAGGTCCCACATCGCAGCAGCCTAGCATGGAGTTTCTCTAGGTACTTAGAGCTTTCTGGTCAACCAATAAGAAAAAGCTACAGCTTTGAAACAGGAAAGCTTTATAGCCCACTCTAAAAGAAGCCAGCTAAGTTCAGGGGGACAAAGAAGCTGATGAGGGACAAAGAACATATTTTAGAGAAGCTGCGTAACTGACTGGGTAAGTCATGACCCAGAAACTCAGAGGCTCTGAGTCCCCTGTATCAGCTTCACCACTAATTGGTCAGATGACTCTAGACCAGTCAGTCACCACCCCGATGAGCTCTGGTTTCTTCACCCACCAAAATGAGGTAAGAAACAACTTAGGGAAAGAACTCTGCAAATCTAAAGTGCAACATAAACACTTACCATTGAGAAGCTGCTTTGTCAGCCAGAAGGCATTGGCTGCAGTTCATGGGAGCTCAGCACAGGAGTAACTGGCTGGCCTTGGACCTAGGAAAGGAGGCCTGTCCTTCCAGCCAGTAGCTCTGAAAAGCGTAACTCTTAAAGGAACAAACTTGAATCAAAAATAATAAACAACACAAGGGCTACAACTGCTGAGCAGAGCACAGTTCTTCCAGGTCTGTGCTGACCTGTTCATGTCTTTCCATCAGAGTTGCACACCTTGGGAGTGGTATCAATACTCAGTCTGCTTCCAAATACAAATGATGACCAGGAGACTCTGCTGTCCTTCAGAATCCCAAAATGTAGAGTTCATACAGATTGTCACCTCTGAGACTGTGCCCCCATGGAGGGAGGACAGCAGCAGAGGTTGAGTGCAGTCAATGGGATTCCATAGAGAGAAACCCAGTGCTGGCTCTACCTGTCAACAAGGATGCATGTCGGAGCAAGTCCTTACCCAGGTGGAACCTCGGTTCCCTCTCCCATACAACAAGAGGACCAGATCAAAGGGCTGCTGTGCTCAAATTCATGGGTCAGACTCTTATTTCAACTAACTCTCTAATACAGCCAGATGATATTTCATCCAGAATCAACAGAAAACTGAGACAAGGGGGTCTCTTTTTCTCTTAAATTCTCCAGACCATTTCCCTACTTTACCACCTCAATTGTAAGTACAGGTGTTCCCCGATTGTGTTAAAATGGACATCTAAATTAACGGGAGAAGACACAGGCAGCCCACTTTCACAATTCATCAAGATGAGAGAAATTGTTCCCAATTGAAGAAACTACATAGCTCAGCTCTTCTGTGGATGGCTGCTGTGGAGTGCTCTCTATGGCCAATCTGAGGGCCTAAAGGAAGTTTTAAAGAGCAGGGGCTCACTTTACAGTACCCTAATGCATGCAGTCAGTCAGTGACTGGGGCAGGATGTTAGCAGGGAGGCACTGGATCACATACCAGCCTGTGGTTGCCGCTACACCCAACCCCCTCTAAGAACAGATGTGAAGCAGGGGCAGCCTGGCTCTGCCTGCTTCCCAGGAAGTCAGAAATATGCTGGACTCAGCATCACAAACTGTTTAAGAGGTGGGAGAACACCAAGAGTCACCTTAGCTGGCCCTTTCAGTGCCTAGAAAGGTTCAATTACTTTATTCAAAGCCATATGTCCTATACTGGAGTGTCCCTTCCCCACTTCCTCCTTGATAGAGTTTTCAAGATGAGGGGCAGTAGGAGAGTTCCCAAGAGGAATCTGGTGAAATACTGAGAAGTCACTTTGGTGGGGAAACTCCTATTTTTCTGACCCCTTTCCATTCTAAAAAGTTATCCAATCAGAAGTCATTTTGTTCACCCACAGCTGATAACTAAAAATCAGATCACGAGTTGGGCAGTCTTCTCTTAGAGTCTGGATCTACACAGAATCAGCACCTCACCTGTGAATTACCTAAGGGTTTCAACCCAATACTCGAGCTAAGGAACCCCAGTGAGACACTCAGCTCTGAACCTCTGCAAACGAACTCTAAGAAGTTCCAGAAAAGTGAGCTCAGAACTCTAGAAAGATCTTAGAACTGACTATCACTGTCCCAAGCTTCTCTAAACTGAGACCAGGCTGAGAAGTAGTGAGAGGTCCCTGGGAGTTTTCCGGCCTGTTTCAGATCACCTCCAGTCCCCAGCTTTTAGTAAAAGGATCTATGGATTCCAGCAGGTTCAAGTTTCTAGGGCCAAATTTCATAATTCACTGCAGCAGGAGGTGAAAAGCAACCAAGACACTGGCACCCTCTTGGTTTGGACTTTAACAGTTCTCCAGTTGAATGATGGTCAAAAAGACGAAAGAGAAACCACCCTGTTTCTGGCCTACTTCTCCCACCTGAGGTTACCTGAGGTTACAGCAAGAACAAGTCTTGTGTTGGTGCTTCCCAGAAACCCACCTACCTTTCATTACTGAATAGCCTCGAAAACGACATAGCCTCCAGGAGGCTGCCTCCAATTCTGAGGTTGCCCTGATGAATGTGTTTCTGACCCACCTCTTTTCCAGTTATCTCTCATTATGATCAACCGTTCAAAGTCAAAACAGCCTATGAAAAAGCATCGTCTCTATGATTCTGTGTTTATAAATGCCACGTGATTCATAATGGGGAAGGTGTCCTTGCAATTGACAAATGCCTCAACTGAGCTCAGTTTAGTGGAGGAAATGGCATGGCCCTCAACAAATTAGAAAAGCTCTATTTTGTATCACAAGGTAACATTATTTTCAGTTAGTTTTCATGAACTTCAAACTTAGGGATATAAATATATGTCCCTTTTCCTTACCCAGTGCTGGGTTTTGTCATAGAGCAAACCCATGAAATTGACAGTAGAGTACAAGGGATAAGTATTTCTGTTTTCCATTTGTTTGGGCAGAGAAGAGAGAAAAGCCAAAAGTGAGATGATTAGCTATGAGATTTAGATAGCCATGATCAAGACAACCAGTGAAGATTAAGAAGCAAAAGGCAATTTTGATTCTAATTTTCCACTTAAATTTCTCGGGAATTTAACTTTTCAAGGCTGATGTAGCTGTGTTCTGTAGCAGAACTGCAAGAGCGCAGAGAAGAGACAAAGGAATATTGCTCAACCTCAGCCAAGGCTAGCCCTCTTGTTGGCTGTATGGGCTAAAACAGAAGCCCAAGGTCTTTGTTTGCCAGTTCAGCCTTGGGAATTATTTTGTTCTTTTTGTTTAAATTTTACTAAGTGACTACATTGTCCCAGATGACTTTTCTCATCTTCCGCTCTGCAAGTAATACCACTCCACTCCTTTGCCTCTAGAAATCTGTGTGGCATTGGAAGGATGAATATCATACCCCTGTTTCCTCCCTGGAGCCCATGAGACAGGTGGTAGCAACAGGGCAGACAAGTGAATAAAAACAAAACAAACACAAAACTACAGGCAATAGATTCCAATTCTAGTATCCTCTGCTGTAGTTCTCTGAGGTTGAACTTAGACCTTACCACCTAGGCTGGCATGTCCGGAGTCTCTCAGGGCCCCATCTATACCATGGAGATAATAGTTTTGAAATTAGCGAGTTAAGATATGAAAGATACATAGGAGGCAGCGTGGAAGAATTGGCCTTTTTAATTTTTTTAAGGCCAGTAGTATGGAATCAGGAGAGCCCACACTGCGCAGCTCCAAGCACCCCATGCACCCCGTGTGAATGGTCCTCCCTATGATGTGTAACAGGAATACCATGAACCAAGGTGGTGATGAGCAGGGACCCTGGAGCTGGTTGCCTGAATATCCCAGCTGTGCCACTTCCCAGCAGCGTAACACTCAGCAAGCTACTCTGCCTTCCTGTGCCTCCATTTCCTCACTTACAAAATGAGGATTCTATCAAGAAGACTGCGCAGATTAAAAGCCTTGGTCTAATAAAATGCTCGGATGGGTGCCTGGCACCAACGGTGCTCCACAAGCACTGGGCTGCTGTGGTGATTCTCATGCTGCCTCCTATGTATATTTCATATCTTAACTCACTAATTTCAAAACCATTATCTCCCTGGTATAGATGGGGCCCCAAGAGACTCAGGACATGCCTAACTAGGTGGTAAGGTCTAAGTTCAGCCTCAGAGAACTACAGAAGAGGATACTAGAAGTGGAATGTATTGTCTGGAGTTTTTTGTTTTGTTCTCCACCTGGGCTCTGGCCTGAAGCCCTCGTGCCCCTGCCTCTGGGATGGGATTCCTAACCCTTGCCCCTGATGCTGCCCTGGTCCTCTCAATCCCACCTAAGTCTCAGGTCTCAGCCACCAGAGCTGAGCCCAGCATCCTGCCTCCTGCTGCCCTCCTACCTTCATGCCAGCTCCTGCTGGCTGCCTACCTGCTCTATCTGGCCAGGCTGACTGCTCCTCGTGCCAAGGCTGTCATGCTTGCCCAGACCTCCTCCACCTCCTGACAGCTCCCCCGCCCTTAGCCGCCCCACTGAACTCTGCATCTTTCCTCTGTACCTGGGTGTACCCAGTGCTCTCCCACTGGCCTCCTCAATTGCTTGGCCTCTTGCTCCATCACCCCCTACCAGCCACTCCTGAACTCTTCCACCCTGTCACAAACCACTGCCCAGAACACCGTCCCCATGAAAATCCTGTAACCAAATGCTATGCTGGTTCATGCCAAAGAGGCAAGAAAAGAAGAAGAACAGCAGAGAGAAACAAGCAGAGACAGGGATAAAGAGGCAGAGACAGAAAACCCTAGCGATGCGCAGAAGAAGAGTGAATATATGGATCAGCTCCCCTCCTCCCTGCCACTCTTGATGGCTTCAGGAAAAATAATACTTCATAATTCATAAGACAGTGAGTGTAGGTAAGGTAAAAAAAAATTCCCATGGCCTATTCAACTTGCCAGAAAATGACAGATCCCTCCCCATGATTGATGTATTACTCAGAAAGCTCTCACTTTCTAAAATTTCAGTTAAAAAAAAAAAAGAGCCAATCTTTTGGAAAAAACATTCCATAAAGCCACAATTTTCATGAATGCTACACAACTTTACTTTCCACTGTTCTCCAAAACGAACCTAGGACACTAGTTCAGCTGGTCACCTTCCAATTGCCTACATATCATTTAGCTGATATTACTATCAGTGCTAATATACCAATTACAGCTTTGAATTGTTGACTGGTCCACAATTCAAAGAGAGGCTGGGATGTGAAGATCATTGAGACATGATGGCATCTCCCTGGGGACAGACAGGGGTGGCATGGCAGCAACACTGGAGATCCCAAAGACAGAAATTGAACAAAGGAGAGGGTTGCAATCAAAGTGCTCACATTTTGAGAAGCTCTGATGAGAGCCAGAGAGTAATTTGATTCCTTATCTGCAAAGCTTCAGCAGGAGTGGGAGGCAGGAAAGGGGGAAGGAAAGGAACAGTGTCGCTCACAGAGCAGGGCAGAAATGAATCAGCCACCAACTTACTACTCAGCCGTGGGCAAACCACCTCCTCAAAAGGTGGGACTCCTTCAGTTCCATGACTCCAGATTTGCCATAAAGAGTAAACAAAACTGTTTAACGTAAAATTAGTTAAACTTTGTTTTCTATTTTGTTACTGCTTTTAGGTAACAATTTATGTTTTTTCCCTCCCAGGAGTTTTTCTCTCTGATTCGATAACATGATTAGTAATAAACATCCATAAATGCTTGTTTAGCGCCTAATATTTCCTATAAACAAAAATCAATCAGCTCCAATTCAAAATCTTTCAATGGCCTCCCACTGAAAAACCCAAATCCTTAACAAGGTCTGTTGTGCAGTGTGGCCCTAACACTTCTCTTCTCACAGCCCTTATTTTGCATGCCTTTCCCCTTCACTCTCTCCAAGCTGTCCTTCTTGGACACATCACACCCCTTCCCACCACTGGGCTTTGTTGCTTCTGAGCCCTTTGCCTAGAACTCCACAACTCCCCCGAGTCCACCCACATTAGCTTGCATTAGTGCAATCGATGAATTAATAGCTGTCTCTTAAATGTGAGCTCTGTGGGGAGAGAGACCAGGATATCTTTGTACACACCATTATATTCCCACTGCCTAGCACATGGGCTTTCCACAAATACGTGAATAATTCATGATGGCCCTGAGCTCCTTGGCTACCTCTGCACTTTGGTTGACAAAACAGCACAGCGACTGGCACAAGAGCTCACAAAGTGAAATGTGGGTAGTTTTTTAGAGCTAAGGAAACCTAGAACATAAGCATCCCTAGAGGGTCCCTACCAGACTGTCCTCATGCTCTGATTGGGACACAATGGTCCTGTTCAGGTTCAGATTTTTACAAATTCAATAATCTAGTGTGACATAGAGTTGTTTTAAGAGAGTCTTTATTTCAAGGGAAACATCATTTATAATGCATTGATAGAGTTTTTGGTTCTTGTTTTTTTGGTTTTGAGGACAAGACCCCATGATCTTTCCTACTTCATACTTTGCACAAGATGTCCCCTCTGTTGGGGAGGCCGCCTTCACTCTGTCCCCTACCCCTGACTGCTATTTGGTGAACTCATTCCTTCTTTAAGGTCAAATGTAACTGTCACTAACTTCCCCAACCTCTCAGACATTAGCCAATCCTTCTCCTATACTCCCATAACACTCTATCTCCCATACCTCTACCGGTAGGCAAATCACATAATCGTGTAATTCTTTCATTACAAGATGAACAGCTCAAGAGCAAGAACCATGTCTTACTCAGCTTCACATCCCACATGCTTCATTCCCTAGAAGATCCTCAACAAACATTGGTGACAGGAATTGAACAGCAAACATGAAAAGAAAACTCACACACTGTGAGCCTTGGTGTCCTTGCCTCCATCATAACGCACGCAGCCTAGTCTAGTAGATATTTGAGGCCTTAGAGTCAGTCAGTGAGCCAAGGAATCTGTGAGGTCAATTTCAGAGCTGCTGTGGATTTAGAAAACAAACACAAAATGGAAACTGCTGTCAGGAATTCAGGTCTGAGTGGAACTCCTGTCGGTGGTAGGGGCTCTTCTTGGGTGGAATCTGTGGGAAGAGAGGATATTGGTAGATAATGGGTAGGTGGTAGTATGAAGGTCCTAGGGTGTTTTCCTCAGAATATATTTTTGGAGAAACATGCATTACCTTTGAAAGACTGTGCTGAGCACGTGTCCCTTAAAGGCAGGAACTATGTTTTATTCATCTTGTTGATATACCCCTCTCTGATGCAGTGCCTATTGCAATAACTTAAAAATAGTTGAAGTTTAATAACTACATGGCAAAAAGCCAGCTAAGCAGTATAATATAATCTTCACAGTACAGCATTCACTGAAGAAACTACATGTCTCAAGTACCAGGCACCAGGCATGCTAGAACCTCAACAAGGGAGTAGAAAAATCTAGCTGACTCTAAAATACTGCACTTAGAGTAGTGACACTCATTCTAGATCCCTCCTAAAATCTAAAGCTTTTAAAGTACCGCTAGACATGGGTAGGATTGTCTCAGGCAATGGATTAGTCTAAGCCCTCAGGTTGTAAGTTTTCAGTTTCTGCAACATGGTGTCAGGTCTGGAGAAAATGAAGGTTTGAGCGCACACTGCTGAACTTTGAGCCCTCTGTTATTCTAGGTGGCAGAGATGACTAAAAGCCCCAGTATTCTTTCTCCATTTCCTCCATTTAGCAATAAGCCATTCCACCTTCAATTTTAGCAAGGCTAAAATTTTGTAAGGTTCTTCAACTAGAAACTATACCTCACAGCTTCCCTTGCAACTAGATGTGACTGTGTTCTTGCCAATATAATGGGAGTGAAAGTTATGTGTCCAGTTTACACATTACATCCTTAAAAAGGTACTGACTGTACTAACTACCTACCATATACTCTCTTCCCATTCCTTTTGATGAGGTGCTGATGAAACAACTTCCACCATACAGATGAGGACCTCACCTTAAGGATGAAAAATTAGTAGGATAAAGAAGCTTCTGCATTCTGCATTGTTAGATGAAAGAGAAAGGCATTTCCATCTTATTTTGGCAACTTTATTTAGGGATCTCTTGTTGTAGTGGCTCAACCTGACTAATACCAGCTATAAAAGTAAAAATATTGAGGTCATTAGAATAGGAATAAAGGCAACCAGAGAAATAGTACAGAAGGTAAGAAGTGGACTCAGGAAAGAAAGACCTCACCAGGTTATATCATTTCTTCTAATTTTCCTTTCATGAAATGCTGACAACCCAAGATAGTGGCATGGGACAGCAAATCTCCACCTAAACCCATCATCCCCATTAAAAACAGAACACTGCTATGCACATGTCAGCCTGCTTACTTTCTGAAACCAAAGACTAGGGGCCAAAACAAAACGTTTGTGAACTAAAAACACATACACAGATAAACTGCCAATTTTACACAGCTTTTTCAAAGGCCAAATGAATTCAAAGAAAAATCTTCAACTCTATTGAGTTTTTGAGTGTAAGTAGATCATTACAAAGAGAAAACTATCTACCACCTTTTAGCCAAGTCCATTAGTAATTCCTCATGAAGATTTGGATTTTTGATGTAATTTCTCTTAGTTCTCAGTCTGTTTGATCATTTCCTTTGCAGTACTGGATGGAAAATTAGTTGGAGCACTAAGTAAAAAGCTTTTTCCCAAGAGGCACAAATGGAAACAAACTGAATTACTTGAGCTAAATGCCAATTCTCAGAAGTGATTCTTGCATCAAATATTCAAGGAAAATAACAATCATCTACATAGAAAACAATATAAATTTGCAGACAAATAATAAAAATAATATATATTGGTACTGATAGAAAATAGATGAGAATGTAAAAAAAAAATCAATGATCTCTTATATTTGTAGGTATGTCTCATAAGTCCAAAAGTATTTTTTTAAAAAAAGTTAAGTAGGCCAGGCGCAGTGGCTCACACTTATAATCCCAGCACTTTGGGAGGTCAAGGCGGTGGATCACAAGGTCAAGAGATCGAGACCATTCCAGTCAACATGGTGAAGCCCCGTCTCTACTAAAAATACAAAAATTAGCTGGGCATGGTGGCTCACGCCTGTAGTCCCGGCTACTCAGGAGGCTGAGGCAGGAGAATTGCTTGAACCCAGGAGACAGAGGTTGCAGTGAGCCGAGATCGTGCCACTGCACTCCAGTGTGGGTAACAAGAGCAAAAATCCATCTCAAAAAAAAAAAAAAAAAAAAAAAAGTTAAGTATATAACTTTGGTCACACACACACACACCCCCCACAGGGCTTTGCAAGTTGTTTAGTAATGCATTTTTCTTCATAACAGAAAATGAACTCTCAAATTTTTAAGATAGATTGAAGAATTTGAAATAGCAAGATCCAAATATTAATCTTTCACAGCCACGTATCTCACAGCACCCCTATAGTCGGTGGATTTCTGAACTTCGTGTGGGAGAGTCAGCTGTAAACACTACCTGATTCTCTGGTCTTTTTTAAACTGAGAAAGACAACAGTATCACAATTTTCAAAAACACTAGTTTTTAAAAAATTATTTATAATAGCTCCTTCCTTTAAGTTATTCTTTCAACATCAAATTAGCTTTAAATAAATGCGCAACACCACAAGATAGTGAAGTAATAACTAGTTGGTCCAGAAGCATTATTGAATCATAATGCCCTCTACATTTCTTGGGCTCCTCTAACCAGACGTTGAAACCTACAAATTACTTGAACACCGAGCAACTGTTTTAACATGGTTTGGAAATGCTAACGTGCAACGAAAGAGATGCTAACAAACACAAATGGTCCATTCCAAAAACCAAGGGGAAATTCATAAATACATTGTTACGGCTCTACGCAGGCATAGGAAAAAGACTATTGATGGTAATCAGACTTACCTAACTTAATAAGAAATTATGAGCTTTTCTCAACCAAGTACCTTTTGAGCTTTCCATGAAAGTCTGGACTAAAAATGACAATGTCAGGCAGATGGCTTGTGGGCCTCAACTAATACAGGTTCACTTTTGAAAGAGATATCTTCTAGAATATTAACATGTTAACCAACACAGCAGCTTTGGGAATCGTTATCCTATCCCAACCAAGCTTATCAACTTCTAAAGTTTGGGGAGAAGAACAAAAGGCCCAGAAGAAGAAAGTAATTTCATAACCGGTAGAGTCGTCCATTTCCTTTCACATTCAGCCTTTGATAATTGGATTATTTCATTTGACCATATGCTCGATAAACATAAACGAATCATGAAGATCCAAAGGGTTAGGAAATTTTCCTAAAATCACACAACTCTGAAGCCATAAGAGAATTGATGAAATATATTTTTCATTACATCCATCCTCATCAACTTGCCTCCTGCCACCTCTACAACATACTTCTCATACTTCATATTTCAGCCACTCATTACACTTTCCTCAAAACACACGCTTACAATCTAGCTTGAAAACAGCTTAAGCATTTTTCTGGTCTATTGAAGTTCTTCCTCAAATCTCTTCCCTTCACAGATCCATTCCCCTGTGTGAGATCTTCCACAGCCAATTCTTCCACAAAATATTTGCCTTTAAAGCATTTCTCATGAGTGTATCTTTTTTGCTGATTATAAAAGTAAAATATGTTTTTTAAAAAATGGTACTGTAGAAAACTTGGAAAATTCAAAAGAGTACAAAGGCAAGAATTAAAATTTGTAGTCTTACTGCTAAAATATGGTTACTGTTGATACTTTAGTCTTTTTCTATCTTTGTAGGCATTTTGTTTTACATCTAGAATATGCTATATGTAAAATTTGCACTCTGTTAGCAATAACAAGATAAGTGATCCCCCGCATTACTAAAAACTCCTCATAAACGTAATTTATTACAATTACAAACTATTGCAACATATGGATGTACTTTGCAGTTTCTATTGTTTTGCGCATATGAACAATGCTGGAATTCTATTAGTCTGCAGTTCAGATTATTTTCTTGGGCTAGATTCCCATATACCCTTGGGTCAAAGTATATGAATGTTTTTAAGCCTCTTGATCACACTGCCAAAGGCTGTACAGAAAAATGCCGCCAGTTTACATACCCATTAGCTCAATGTGAAGTGCTAGCTCTTAGCTTTATCACCAGCAATGTGACAAGGAGGGACCTAAGGGTCTAATTTTTTAATCTGTTAATTTGATATACAAAAAAGTAGAATCCTACCACTGCTTCGATTTTCTTTTTTTTTTTTATTGCCAATGAACAAGAACGTGAATATACATAACGCTGCATTTTTTCATAAGTATATTTAACCTACTGTCTCTGAGTGAGGAATGTCCATTCACATCTAAATAACAGACACTGTGATGTTCTTGCCTCGAATCTCTTTTTGGAAAGTCTTACGATATTGGCACCTAAGGTAATTGCTCTTGACAACAGCAGAAAATCTGAGTCACCTGTGGAGCTTTTGAAAAATCCATTTACACTCCAGAAACTCAAGCTCAGTAAAGGTTCTAGTATCTATATTTTCTAAAAATTCCAAAATCATTCTATTAGGCAAATGAATGAGACGACTGAGCTATGACTACCACAGTTAGATATCCTGTCTGGTGGACAAAAAAGCTGCTACATGCACTTCTTCAGGCATATGAAGAAGAGCATTAGTCCCTAAACTATCATTGTGCTCTATGGTACTGACCTTACATCTAATAAAGCACTTATTGACCTTGTGCAATCTACTTTCACAGAGTGACACAACAGTGCCCATTGCTGTTAGTCTCATTTCTAAGAATGCTCTTGTTTCATATGAAAAGACAGTAATCTAAACACTGATATGCCTTTTACTTACATACTCAGCACCTGGAAGAAATATTTATATAGTAGATAGAATAAGCACCTGGTTTGAATTTCCAAAATGGCTCTTTCCAACTCAAGGAGCATCTCTGTCTGTATTTTATGGGTCAGTGATAAGTGTTCATATTATTATTTACCAATTTATGGTGAGGTTTACCAAGATGTGAAATGTCAGCTAACCCTTCAACCCACCCCCAATCCCACTCCCATCTCTAAACCACCAATTATTCCACTCCATATTATTAAGCACCATATTAGAATCATCCATAGCTATTGATATTGGGGTCACATTTAGCATACTCATCAACCTCATAGAACCTGGGCTTAGGAAGTACCCTTGTCTCACTTTCAGAGCTAGGTTAGTTAACATTCTAATGAAGAAAAATATAGAGAGAAAAAAGAAGGCCTGGTATTAGAGAGAAAAGATCCCTTCATATCAGACTCTGGTACAACCCCATCTGGCCGGGACATGCGAGCGTAACAGCAGCCTGAGCTCAGCCGGATCCTCCCAGCATTGCTTGGACTGACTGCCACCTCCAGACTAATCCCTTACTGGGGCTAGGGGGAGCCACACACTGAATTATTACAAATCTTCAGTATAGGAAGTTCAGCAGGAGTTGCTTCAGAGATTCTTTCCCTCTCAGGTGCTCAGAGTGGTCCTCTCCTACCACCATAAAGAGCCCCTTCTGAAAGGAAGAGATGGAAGGAGAACACCAAGTGCTGACAACCAGTATGCTGTTGGGTCAAAGGCAAGAAGTAAACTGAATTCCTCAACAGATCCATTAGTGGAAAACTCATTCCAATTTTCCAACAAGAAAAATAATGGATGGATTTTCAAAATTAGTTAAAGTATGAATCCAAATGAATTATTGTATTTGTTCTGCAGATAACCTCTGCAACATATCAGCACTATCATACCAACCACCTTGAGCTCTTGGTACAAATTAATTGGCAATACAGGTAATGGATAGGCTACTTGAACTTCAAAAATTAAGTCTTAATATGACGATGATACTCTTTATGGTATACTACCGCAGCTCAGCGGGGGGCAGCACTCCAATCTCTGAACTTGGTTGAGTTAAGAGAGCACTCAGTTTCATCTGTTTATCTCTCTCCAGGGGCTATTTTGCCTGCCTTTGGATTGTCTCTACCATGGACATCATCCTCATAAAAGCCTCAAGACAGAAAAGCCTGGACATTCCTGAGCATAATAAATTGGAACGATAGATCCAAAAGAAAGGCACTTTGTTGGCATTTTGAATTAAGTAAAAGAAACAAGCATTAACAAGTGCACCAAACTTGGTAACTGGAATTAACAAGCCAGGACACATATCCAAAAGTGTAATCACAAGGTCACACGTTTACACCTCAGCATTAGCTGTGTGTCACTGTGAATCGCCATGCCAGCACTTTCCCTCCTCTTCATTTTATTTTATTTTTCTAAATTTAGAGTCATTACAAATGCTGCTAACTCAGATAACTTAGTACCTATGCACAAGGAGAATGAATCACAGTTTTGATGTGACCCACCAATTTCAATGTCTTCCATTTGTATCTTTCCATTTCCAATGACAATATCTCAGTCACCATGTATCATTTTCTGGTGTTCATTCTTGAGGATTTATGCATCTGCATGAATTTGCCTGAAAAATCTCTACATATATTCATTAGAAACCATATCCTTCCTTTTGAAAATGATTCCATTAAATAATTTTTATACTCCCATTTTCTTACCAAGTATTTATCACCAACAGAAATATGTTTTTTAAGATCTGAAGCTTAAGATGAAAACACATTGTTAAAATGATCTAGAAGTCAAAGTAAATTAAAATCCTAATGGGAAGTTGTTACAAGTGATTAGCTATAAATTACTGTTACTGTCTTTTTATTTTTTTTTTCCAAAGAAAAGTCAAAAAGTGGGTAACAGTTGCAGCAAAGGATTAGACAAACCAGTCTCCTTACCCTAGGACGTGACTTCCACTACTAATCCCTCTAAATTTCTCTCTCAATTATTCATATTCACTTACATTCTCTACCCACTGAACTTTCTAGGCTCTAAATGCCTTCAGTTTTACCTAATACATCTGCCTTTCCTGTGCTTACTTCAGTCACATCCTGGTGGACTCTAAAAACCTTCCCCACCCTACACCAGAGTAGGTAATCAAATTATATATATATCATGCAGCTGAGTGTGGTGACTCACGCCTGTCATCCCAGCACTTTAGGAGGCTGAAGAGGGTAGATCACAAGGTCAGGAGTTCAAGACCATCCTGGCCAACATAGTGAAACCCCGTCTCTACTAAAAATACAAAAATTAGCTGAGTGTGGTGGCACACACCTGTAATCCCAGCTACTCAGGAGGCTGAGGCAGGAGAATTGTCTGAACCTGGGATGCGGAGGTTGCAATGAGCAGAGATGGTGCTACTGCACTCCAGCCTGGGTGACAGAGAGAGCCTCTGTCTCCAAAAAAAAAAAAATCATGTAGAACAGTCTGATAACCTTGGGCCTCTACTGGTCTCTCAACACTGCTGTTTTAGTTAGCTTGAGCTGCTATAAAAAAAAAATATCATGGACTGGGTGGCTTAAACGATAAAGATTTATTTCTCTGAACTTTGGAGGCTGAGAAGTCCAAGACCACAGAGTCAGGGTCTGGGGAGGGCCCACTTCCTGGTTTGCAGAACCCCAACTCTACTGACACCTTGGGAGTTAGGATTTCAACCTATTAACTGAGGGGAGGGATCCTCCAGCGGTAGAGAGAGGGGGCTCTGTCGTATCCTCTACTGGTAGAGAGGCGGGGCTCTGTCTTTCATAAGGACACTCAATCCTATCATGGGAGCTCCACCCTCCGGGCGCAATCACCTCCCAAAGGCCCTACCTCCCAATACCATCACCTTGGGCATTAGGATTTCAACCTATTAACTGAGGGGAGGGAGGCATAAGCAACTACCCAGCACCCCTTCCATATCCGTTATGAGTGTTTTCCCTCAATCCACAAAAGTCTTCACCAATTGCCTCAAGACTCCTACCTCATCTCTCTTCTTTCACCATTAGCAAATTATCCCACCCCCTACTCCACAAGAGGTGAATATAGAAACGGACATTTCCTCAATATTCTGTTTCACCCCAGAAATACCTCTTTCCATTCCATTTTGGTGGCAGAAGTATCTCTTCTTCTTCTAAGATTGATCTTCTCCCCGTGTTCAGAATCCCAATTTATCTGTTCTGAATATGAACCTGGTTCCATATACTCTCTTGACTATAACTTCAACCCACACCTCTCTTTGAGCTGTCTGCCTTAACACATAAACACTTCAAAGAATAACAACGCTCCCCGGCCTTGCCTCTTCCAGCTACCAACATTTCTATCTGTCCTTCAGAGCCAACACTGAGAGAGTGCTTCTACACTCTGTCTTCATTTCTTCTCCATTTTTCATGTTTCAACCATCTGGGCTTTAGCTCTATCTCTGACTCAAACTGTACTTGCCAAGATTGCCAACGACCTCTTTGTTGATATTTCTGATAGAACCTCGTCTTATGTGACCCCTGACACTACTGACCTCCCATCTGTTAGAAACTCTCCTGCCCCCTGGTTTCTATGGCAGGGCTCTCCACGGTTTCTCTTCTACTTCTCGGGTCATTCTTTCTTTCTTTCCTTTGTGGGCTCTTCACCCTCTGGCCATCACTCAAATTTCATAGTTTCAACTCCTCTCCCTTAGCTTCAACTACGTTCCATCTTCTGATTATTCATAAATAAATACAACCAGTTCAAATATAGGTCTGAAGTTCTACAACCACATATTCAACTGCCTACCAGATCTCTCTCCTCAGATGTCCCATGGTCCAGATGTATTAGACTCAGCATGTCCAATAGTGAGCTCACCTCCGCCTCCTTTGAAACCAAGTCCCTATATTCTAAAATAGAGTGATTACCGCCCCATTGTCCAATTTGAAAATTTGGGGATCACCCTTGACTCCTCCCTTCCCCTCTCCACTGACTTTGTGTTCTGTTGGTTTTCCCCCAACCCTAACACCTTTTGAACCTCTCCTCTTTTTTTTCAGTTTCTACAGTTGAGGCTCACCCAATTTGTTCTCCACGACAGGCTCCTTACCAGTCTTCCTGCCTCCCCTTGTGTCCACCTCCCAAGTCCCATTTATCTTTCCATCTGAATACCAAAATGTTCTACAAGTCCAGTCAGATGACTCTGTTGACACAACATCCATGGCACCTCCCTTTCTTTAAGATAAATCTTGAATTCTTTCAGGGATAAAGTACCAGCCACTTCTGGTGAGCGCAGCCTCATCTCTTGCCATAATTTCCTCACACAGCCCCCAGCCCTACCTCATTGTATCAAATTCTTGCACTTCATGTCCTAGGTTTCTGAGCACATTGAACCTTGTTCCTCAAAAACTATTTCACTGCCTAAATTCCTGCACCTAACTTTCTCCTACTAGTCATTCGAAAGTCAGCCCAGACACCTCACTTCCCTGCCAAAAGCACAACTCTCTGCAGTTAGAGATTACATGTCCCTCAGGTGCCAGAATGGCTTTTCCCACGACGACGCGCCCTCCTCACTCAGGCAACACCGTGAGCTCCAGGGGGGACAGAGACCGGGTCTTATGCACTGTTGCTTCCTTCACCACTACCATACAGCCTGTTACATAGAAACCACCCCCCAATTTTTTAATAAAGAGTTCTGCAAATTCTGGGATGAATCTTGTGTTCAGTGAACACATCCTGATGTCTTTTACCTTCTGATTCTATCTAAAATACCATGGGCACAACTCTGACCAGAAGCCACGATTTCAACTGAGCGACCAAACAGGACAAGGAAGCAGTCAGTTAATTACCTTGGAAAGAAAGCAATGTCTGTATGCAGAGACTCTCCCAAGGAATGTGAGAATACTCAAAAAGTAATTTAATAAGATGACAGATAAGCCCATTTAAAATCTTGCTAGTATCTGTTTGAAAGGTCATTTTAAAATGTTGTCTTCTGATTGGGAGATGAATTGTGGAAATATATAAAATGGCATTATCTGGACAAGTACAGTGGCTCACGCCTGTAATCTCAGCCCTTTGGGAGGCCGAGGTGGGTGGATCACAAGGTCAAGAGATGGAGACCATCCTGGCCAACATGGTGAAACCCTGTCTCTATTAAAAATACAAAAATTAGCTGGGTGTGGTGGTGCATGCCTGTAGTCCTAGCTACTTGGGAGGCTGAGGCAAAAGAATTGCTTGAACCCAGGAGGCGGAGGTTGCAGTGAGCCGAGATTGTACCACTGCACTTCAGTCTGGCAACAGAACAAGTCTCTGTCTCAAAAAACTAAAATAAAATAAAATAAAATAAAATAAAATGGCATTATCAAGCAGGAACAAATTTGCAATGTGTTACATATGGAATACAAATTATACTAAATTTCATTCAACAAAAACTGCATGTCTAAGTCCTATTTATCTTAGACCTTGCTATATTCAAAAATATCTCAGAGGAGACTGCTCCTTATAAAGCTCAGATTATCTCTAGCTTTCTCCCACCAAACTAGCAGTTATGAAATCTCTTTAGAGAGAGGGCTTGGACCTTGCATACTGGAGGCGAGCAGCTCATCACCTAACTCAGAGTTCAACTCCAGACTGGCCTTAGGACTCTGGGTATAGCAGTTCCATTTTGAAGATCCAATTTCATTCTTATTAATCAATAACAGTTAATCCAAAATCCAAATTCGGGAAGCCAGCCTGAAGAACCACTCTTCCCAGAAGCTGGTGTGCACAGTCCTGCTAAGCACACTGTGAAATCTCATTTAATGTCGTTCTCTAACAAAACAACTAGAAAACCTAGGTTTAACTCTCACCTGAAGACAGAGCATTGAACCAGATGACTTCTCATTGTCTCTCCTTATAATTTTCCATTTGTGGGTCTGAACTGGGAGTAGCCATTAGGTGACGAGCTCTGAAAATGGGCCAAAAGACATGCCTGTAACTGCAGCTGGGGTGTGAAGAACGTGTTTCTTGCTTTCTAAAGCAAACCACAGGAAGGCAGGCCTCCTGTATGTCTTCTTTTTCTTAACATGACAATAAGAAACAAACATCCCTTTTCTTCATCTTTCCATTTTTCTGGCTTCCATTTTTAAAAAAAAATCTTGAAATACTATCTTTCTCTACATGGAGTTAAAAGGAGATGCGAAAAGACATGCTTCTAGTGATTTCTTTATCATTCTGTAATGACAATTGTCTTAATTTGATCTCCCTGGAAGCAGAACCTAAGATAAGAACGTTCAGAGGTTATCTTAGGAAACAGGAATGAGGAAAACAAAAGCATGCATCCAGGAAGGAGGAAAAGTCAATGCAGACTGCACAACTGATTTCCCATTGCAGAGAGGTAACTGGGACTCAGTCCCACTGAGAACTTCGAAGCAAGAATAAAATGCTCCTCATAATGGCCTCCCTGAAGGACAATTGGCTAAGGTACTTTATCACTGGCCCCCCTTCACCATTGGTACAGAGGCCATTAAGTGTCCTATATGTGGAGACAGGCCTGGATTGAGTAAACCGCTTCAAGGGAGAACCCTAAGGCAGCAGAGAAAAGGCAAGCAGGCTGAATGCATAAGCACTGCCCATCGAAGCTGCAGCTGAAGTCTACAGCAGGCCAAGGAGATGCAGCCTGGCACCCAAAAAGTGCCAGCTATAGTTATGTGTGGGTATAAGACTATGCAGTGTGGCAAGCTACACCTACTTTTCAAAAAGCACTATTTCCTTCAGTTTATCACATGTCCTGGGGATTTTAATTAATAAACGGCGCTCATTTGCTCCCTGCATTATTAGTTTATCTTACAAGAATTAAGACTGAAATGGGAGAGCAACTATAGCTTTGGGACGTTGTTGGCATGTAACTATGGCAAGAAAAGAAGTATGATAACCACTGGAAGGAGCAACTAAGTGAATGCCTACTCTGGAGGGCTTTTACTTACCAGCCTAAAGTTCTCGCTTTTTCTGTAAGCAGCATGGCTGTTGCGCGTGTCATGACAGTTGCTGAGATGTGTGAATGCAAACCAGCACTGGGGGAGCAGGGCCAATTTAAGTTTTTGGGAAAGCTACAAGCTAGCCACCACTGCAATCAGGAAGCCATGCTTAGTCCCATTTCTCACTTCATTCCAACCGGGACCCATTTGGTCACTCCTAGAGAAAGTTGATGCTATGAGCACTTAGCCAATGGAAGCCGAGCGTTTCACATCCTTAGACTGGCTTTTACTCCTCCAAAGTCAAGGTTAAGCCATGTCACTAAAGAAGCTTTGGAAATAGCCCACTTCCTAAATTGCAAATAGTTCTGCAAGCAATGCAAACAGAAAATTTAAGTTCTCGGGACTGTCCAAATGGCACCTTCATCAGCTTCCAAATCCAGTAATTATTGTCTTCTTCACACCCACAGACAAGGCTGAAACTGAGTGGATCTCACAAGGTTCTCAACTCTGGTGCCTTTTTTGGTAGGTGTGGAAAGAAGGGACAAGCAAACGTCTTGAATAAGGTCAGAGTCAGAGACAGTAAGCCGTGTTTTTTTTAACATCTTTTTTACTATCAAGGCTTTACCCACAAGCTTTCCTCTTGTTCGGAAACATATTTTTGATCACTACCTATATCTAGAAACACTCCTTGAGACAAAGTAATTTGTAGATGCCATTTTTGTTTGACCCAAGAAGCCCAGACCTACTTTCAGGGACAGGAAATAGGAGCCTGGGGCCCAGGAGAAATGATATTCATGGTAGCCAATGAAAGTGGAATCAGACGAGAAGGTGAACAGGGCAAAGTGCCAAAGCAAGGATGAGATACAAAGCAGTGAGAAATTCATCGGCCAGACGAGACAAATTACAAGAGGGGCCAGGAAAGTAACCAGAAGAACAGGCTCGTGCCAGAGGCTACTTCTCTGAACAAGGAGGCATAGGTTGGGGACCACATTTTCTTTTTCTTTTTTGAGACGGCATCTTGCTCTGTTGCCCAGGCTGGAGTGCAATGGCACAATCTTGGCTCACTGCAACCTCTACCTCCTGGGTTCAAGTGATTCCCCTGCCTCAGCCTCCCAAGTAGCTGGATTACAGGTGCACACCACCACGCCGGCTAATTTTTGTATTTCTAGTTAAGACAGGGTTTCACCATGTTGGTCAAGCTGGTCTTGAACTCCTGACGTGATGCACCCACCTCGGCCTCCCAACGTGCTGGGATTACAAGTGGGAGCCAGTGCACCTAGCTGGGGACCACTTTTAAAGTTGAAATTGGCCAGGCACAGTAGCTCATGTCTGTAATCCCAGCATGTTGGGAGGTCAAGGCAGGAGGATTTTTTGAGCCAGGAGTTTGAGATCAGCCTGGATAACATGGCAAGATTCTGTCTCTATAAAAAATTTAAAAATGAGCTGAGTGTTGTGGTGTATTCCTGTAGTCCCAGCTACTTGGGAGGCTGGGGCAGGAGAATTGCCTGAGCCCAGGAGTTTGAGGCTGCAGGGACCTATACTGGTACCACTACGCTCCAGCCTAAGTCACAGAGAAAGACCCTGTTTCTTTAAAAAAAAAAAAAAATACTGAGGATTAAATTTTCCTATCTGGAATCCAGAAAAAAAGGGTCCCTTTCTTTTTTTTCAGACAGTCTCACTCTGTCACCCAGGCTGGAGTGTAGTGGCGCAATCTTGGCTCATGCAGTCTCTGCCTCCCGAGCTTAAGGGATTCTCCTGCCTCAGCCTCCCAAGTAGCTGGGATTACAGGCATGAGCCACCACACCTGCCTAATTTTGTATTTTTAGTAGAGATAGGGTTTTACCATGTTGCCAGGCTGGTCTTGAACTCCTGGCCTCAAGTGATCTGCCCATCTCAGCCTCCCAAAGTGCTGGCATTATAGGCCTGAGTCACCATACCCAGCTAAAAGGGTCCCTTTTCTTTTTTTTGAGACACGGTCTCTCTCTGCCACCCAGACTGGAGTGCAGTGGCGCAATCTCGGCTCACTGCAACCTCCGCCTCCTGGGTTCAATCAATTCTCCTGCCTCAGTCTCCCGAGGAGCTGGGATTACAGATGCTTGTCCCTTTTCTACAAGCTGCTTCATATAGGCTCCGTAAGCAAATGTGACTGCCTGCCCTGCCTACATCTAGGAGATACATCATTACATCATTTAGGCCAGGTTTTCCTTTTAGCCTCCTGATTTCTATCAGCCTTGCAAATACATTTTCCTTTCCTTTTCCTTTTCCTTTCCTTTCCTCTCCTCTCCTCTCCTTTCCTCTTCCTTTCCCCTTCCTTCCTTCCTTTTTCCTTCCTTCCTTCCTTTCTTCCTGAGTCTTGCCCATGCTGATCTTGAACTCCTGACCTCAAGTGATCCTCCTGCCTCAGCCTCCCAAAGTGCTGAGATTACAGACGTGAGCCACCACACCTGGCTGCTTTGTCAATTCTTGCAATGATTTTTGTGTCCAAGTGAAAATAGAAAATAAATTAAAACTTGAGGCCCATATGCTGATCAAACAAGGAATTGGATGCATTTGCAGAAACTTTAGTGTTTACCTCTCTCAAAAGTTTATACTCAACAAGACATATTCCAAATTATTACTGGCCTACTGAGTTGGCAAGTATAAGTCCCAAAAAAGGTTGCAAGCATAAATGCCCAAGTAACTGCCCACCCAAGACTATCCCTTAGACACACACCAGGAGTGTCTGGGGTACTTTATATGACAAAAGTAAAAATGTACCTCAAAATCTCTCCCAGACCATGACAATAAACCACAAGGCCAAGGTCACTACAAGGTAAAATGAGAAAATATCATGTAAATTTTTTGAGTGTAAGATTTACAGCTCATAACTGTTCAGTCATGTGCTTAGCACAAAAGGAAGCAGAATACATTAGATTTAACAGGCAATAGCCAAAAAAAACAAGGCACTACATTTATACACAAAATGATTCAAAGCATAATATCACTAACAGATATGCTATATTAAAGTCTGTCATTTGGAAGTCTGCAGAGCCTACCAGCATTGTCTGGCAGTTGGGCCTTACACTGGGAGACTCCCTACCAGCACCTGGTAAAGCTATCGACTGCTCCTGAGACAAAGCAAAGTGCTCTTTGGGCTGGTCGACTTCAATATTTACTCCAGCTCTCCAAATAGCTTTCATTCCCCTGAACTGGTGGAGGGCTGACCTTGCAAACAAGTTCAAAGTCTGCAAAGAGAAAAATCTACTTTTAGATGAATGGTCAGAGAAAGTCCTAATGAAGAAGAAAGGCTGGCTTCTGTTTTGTTGTTATTTTTCTCATATAACTCTACAAACACCAACTCCAGCCACGATAATCCTTCGGACAATTGAGTTGGATTCAAGAATGGTATAGCCAATAACAGATACTAGTATGAAATTTGAAAAATCCATTTGCTTAGAGACTCCTCACCACTGGCTAGCTTAGAAACAACCTGAACAGTACAACCACAGCACTCATTTCTTTAACTCATTTATTGAATGAGGATCAAACACAAAAAAGTAAGTCAAGGCTTAACTTCTCCTGTGTGCTCATTTGGCTGTGAGTGTCAAGACCCTCCTATACTGCTTGGACAACCAAAGATTAATAAAGTGAGACCCCCTTGAGGCTCACTGTAATTCAGAAGCTCTGAATAGAGAATTCATCAAGGCTGCAGTGAGCTATGATCACGCTGCTGTACTCTAGCCTGGGCAACAGAGCAAGACCCTGTCTCTCAAAAATAAAAATAAAAAATAGAGAACTCGGAAGCTCTGAGTGTTAATGCTGGGTCAGCCCACGACTTGCCAAGTGACCTTACATATCCTTTTGGCTTCAGTTTTTTCCATTTACAAACTGAAGAATGTGAGTGACTCAAAAATAAATAGCCCAATATCCACTCCTTTTCCCAAGGTTTTTACCTTTCTTTCCAATCTGGGCTGAGTAAACCTGCCATTCCTTTCCATGACTAAAGAAGGCAGAAACCTCAGAACATTTTTCTTATATTCTGTTGGCTTGATTTCCTTCCTTTTGAATAGCAGTTTCTAAGACTGCTAAGTTTCTAAGTATTTTGCCCAGGAAGCTAAAGAAAAGGAGGGAGAGATGGAGTCACAGGAAATGTCATCGCAAACAGACAGAGGAAAGGCTCAAGAGAAGCTCCTGCTTTCAAACTGGCAGCTGCTACCTGTTGGTGTTTAAGAAATAAAATAACGCCGGGCGCGGTGGCTCAAGCCTGTAACCCCAGCACTTTGGGAGGCCGAGGCGGGTGGATCACGAGGTCAAGAGATCGAGACCATCCTGGTCAACATGGTGAAACCCCGTCTCTACTAAAACTACAAAAAATTAGCTGGGCATGGTGGCGCGTACCTGTAATCCCAGCTACTCAGGAGGCTGAGGCAGGAAGGAGAATTGCTTGAATCCAGGAGGCGGAGGTTGCGGTGAGCCGAGATTGCGCCATTGCACTCCAGCCTGGGTAACAAGAGCGAAACTCCGTCTCAAAAAAAAAAAAAAAAAGAAATAAAATAACATAACATAGTCCCTAGCAATGAGGTGTTCCAATGGTTGTATAAATGCACCACTGGGTAGCCGAGCCAAGGGATTTTTCATTTCACTATGAAAAAGTAAGCAAATAAAACAAATACACCCTGTAGTGAGTTGAGTGATGACCCCCGCACCAAAAGATACTCCTGCATTCAAATCCCTGGAACCTCTAAATGTGACCTCATTTGGAGAAAGAATCTCTGCAAATTACAGTTAAGGATGTTGAGATGAGATCTCAACATTAGGTTAGCTCGATCCATTAGGATCAGGTGGTTCCTAATTCCAATGCCAAGTGTCCTTATAAGAGACCAAGGGGACAAAGGGGAAAAGACACAGAGGACAAAGTGAGGTGAATGCTGAGATTGGAGCGACGTAACCATGAGCCAAGAAGTCACAGAATGCCAACGGCCACCAGAAGCTGGAAGGGCAAGGAACGAAATTCTCCCACAGAGCTTTCTGAGGAAGGTGACCCTGCTAACACTTTGATTTCCAACTTCTGATCCCTGGAACCGTGAGAAAATACATGTGCTGTTTTACACCACCAGCTTTTTAGTAATTTGTTGCAGCAGCCTCAGGAAACAAGTATGTCCTCCACCCAACTACAGTCAAATCCCTAAATTAATCCCATTTTAATACATGATACTGTCCTTTTCACTTTCATGGGCGCCATCGTTTGAGAATATTTCTCAATATTTTTCAGCTTCATTAGTCATTACATTGGCACATATTTAATGCAACAAATTTATCTACAGATCCCAAAGTCTATTCTATCTTCTAGAAATGAATGTTTATGAAAAAGTTGAAATAGACTGAGCACAGTGGCTCATGCCTGTCATCCCAGTACTTTGGGAGGCCAAGGAGGGCAGATCACCTGAGGTCAGGAGTTCAAGACCAGCCTGGCCAACATGATGAAACCCCAGCTCTACTAAAAATACAAAAAAAAAAAAAAATTAGCCGAGTGTGATGGCACATGCCTGTAATCCCAGCTACTCAGGAGGCTCAGATAGGAGAATCGCTTGAACCCGGAGGCAGAGGTTGTGGTGAGCGGAGATGGTGCCATTGCACTCCAGCCTGGGCAACTCCATTTAAAAAAAAAAAGTTGAAATTAAGTAAATTAAGTAAACTGGGAACTATGTGATAAGTAGAAAGACAACATCACCTGAGGTTGCAAAACCCACTTTTGATTCCTTACTCTGCCACGTGTTATCTGAATGAACTTGAACAAGTCCCTTAACGTCTCAGAATCTCAGCTGTCTTAATGGTAAAATGAAAATATAAGTCCCATTTGCCTCACAAGATTGTTATGAAGCTCAGATGAAAGATGTGGGAATGATAAGGCCTGTACATAACCCACGGTGCTTACGATCCTTACTCTCAGTATTCTGCCTCCCCTCCCCAGAGGCACTAAGTCCGTCCAGGAGTAATGACAATGGATACGGCTAATAACGGCTGCTCATGCCATATCTGCATCATGGGAATGTTGCATTCAGCACATGCCTCAGAAAATCTATTTTCACAGCAGGCTTCTCCCCTGCATTCAAGAGCTGCCTAGCCTAGTCTGTGAGAATAGGCACATTGGTGGGCAGCCAGGTCTCCCAGTGGATGTCTGAGCAGTGAGCAAGAGGGTGACCCACCCCTCCACCAAAGTGTGAAAAGCTTTCCCCTGGAGTTTGGTGAGCTCTCCCACGAAGATGGAAAAGTACCTTCTGCTTCTCTGTCACCTTGGTGCCAATGTAGGGACTCACACCCAGGGCAGAGCCTGAATTTTATTTGGAGAACAGTTCTTGCAGCTTTAGCCCGAGAACAAATGCTGCCGTCAGCTGCTTGGCATAAGGAATCAGTGGGAACAGGGTGTCTTTTAATTAATTACCGAGATAATCAATCACTCACTCCATGGCCTACTCATGACCTCCACTAGATGGCGCTGGTGGTGCTTCTTCCCAGTTCCAGCGCTCAGAACGCTCCCCTCGAGCAGTTGGTGTCCGCTTCTTCTGGGTTTTCTGCTTTATCTTTTAAAATCCAGTCCCATCTGCTGGTATCTTCGGGACAGTCCTCGGAATTTCCAGTTGATGGTACTTTATGCCGCCTGCCAGCTTTGTTATTTTTTTTTTCTTCTTATACTTTTTGGGGGAATCATTTCAATGAGATTGTGGGATGAAAAGGAAATAAATACTTATGTTTTTCCAGCATCTTGACAAAGGAGCACCTATTTTAAAAATGCACTAACAACAACAACAAAAGCCCCAGTCCATTCCTTTACCTCTACCCTGATTTACCCACCAAAATTTGCAGCGGTGGGGCCTAAGAATGTAGTTTGTTAAAGCCCCCCCAGGTGATTCTGATGCACAGCCAGAGCCCAGAGCCACTGTGTTAGACCTCTTCTAGGTATAATTAAGCCGGCTTGTAGAGTAAAAGTAAATCATTAGCAGCCACTTCGTTTTGTTTAGGTACCAGGCTATGCCACCCTAAAAGTTAATTGAAAATTACTAACCCAACTCCAGGACATAACTAGTGCTTTGCAATCTACATCCTTTCAGTGGGTGCTTTGTTAAATAAAACGCTTGGCAGGAAATGTCTGGCTAGGATCTATTCCCAAATTCATTTCTTCTTGTGTACCCTCAGTAATAACACTTCCCACCAACTAACCTCACAAGAGTGTTAATTTAAGGAATTTGAAAGCCATCTGAGCAAACCTTGTTGACTGAAATGACCACATAAGTATTGTAGCAAAGTATCGTGTCATCAATCTTGTAGCCTTTACTCAGAGAAATCAACAAGAGCATCATCCTCCGACTTGATCTTTCCTCCCAGTCATACCTTACACTGATCCTGAATTTTCAACAATGATGCTCACTTGCGTCAGCAAATTGAGTCTCTTTCAGCCACCACCCACCTCACTCTGCAGGGCCTTTTGAGCAATGTCTTCCCTGCCAAGGCTTCACCACACCTACATGCCCAAACCTATCCTCCCCTGAAATGAGATGCAGGGTCTGTGTAGAGTAGCAGCAAAACGTGGGGGCTCTGGGACTAGACTACATGGATTTCAATCTCTGCACCACCTCTTGTTAGCAGTGTGACCTTACACAAGCGACTTAAGCATCTAGCCTTCTCATCTGTAAAATGGGAAAAAGAATAGTACCTCCTTCATAACGCTGTTGTGAGAACAAGTGGGTTTGAATCTGTGAAGGGCTTGGAACAGAGACTGGAACATGATAGCCCATATATGTTCTCTGTTGTTGTTACAACTGGATGGCTCCATGTAGATGAATCCCGGACCCTGCAAACCCAACATGTCTAGCTGAACTCATTACCAGCCCCTCTGAACCTGTTCCAACTCTTGGATCCCTTTCTCAGTTAATAGCATCCATGTCAACCCAGTTGACCAAGCTGGAAACCTGAAAGGCATCCTCAACTCCCCATTTACTTCCCCTACATCCAATCAGCCACCAAATCCTGTCCCCTGCACCTCAGAATTCCCTGCCGGTGACAGCACTCTGTCTCTACTCTCCCCTCGCAGCACTCACACGCTCCCAGCCTCCGGAGCTGGGACAAGGCTGCAGCAAGGAGCAATGCTCATGGCCTGGGCGGAGGATGTGCAGACAAGTGTGTGGGGCCTTGAGCCAGCACAGATGTGGCTCTTCCGCCATCACCGCCCCAGAGGCCTCCAGGCTCCCACCTCCAGATGATTCTTACTGAAGCATAGCAATAGCTATGGTTTTCATCGTGCCTACTGCATACCAGGCACTGCACTAAGCAGTTTTCACATCCAATCTCATTGAATCTTTTCAACAACCCTGCCAGGCAGGTACCATTAGGATTTCCATTTTACAGATTAAGAGGCTGAGCTATCAAAGGTCACGGTCAGTAAGCAGCAGTCAGGGTTCAAACCTAGGAGGTCGGAATCAGAGCACAAGGCCTTAACCACAGCCTCCTGCCTCTTGCCTCTCAACAAACTGGGCCTGGCCAAGGGCAGGTGCGAAGGGGTGGTAGAATAAGAGGGTGGCAAGAATGAGGCCTGAGACCAAGGCCATGCCCTCTGGAAATTCACACTAAAGGCAGGGAGATGAAATGTGTATGTACCTGAACAAAACCACAGTCTGGCAGGGCAGTGTCCATCAGTTAAAGAATGAGTCAGCCGGGCGTGGTGGCTCACACCTGTAATCCCAGCACTTTGAAAGGCCAAGGTGGGCAGATCACCTGAGGTCGGAAGTTTGAGACCAGCCTGACCAATATGGAGAAACTCTGTCTGTACTAAAAAAATACAAAATTAGCTGGGCGTGGTGGCACACGCTGTAATCCCAGCTACTCGGGAGGCTGAAGCAGGAGAATCGCTTGAACCCAGGAGGCGGAGGTTGCACTCCAGCCCAGGCAACAAGAGTGAATTTCTGTCTCAAAAAATAAATAAATAAATAATGAGTCTTATGGGTAATAAGTGCTTCTGGAGGATGATGTTTACATGAGGCTGGGATGTCGGGAAAGATGGCTCTGACAGGCTGTGGAATAGAATGTAAATAAGTGTAAATGCTCAGTGAGAGCTCTCCGCATCAAGAGGATGCCAATGCAAAGGCAGCAGCAAGATGCGAGAGGGTAGCTGTTTTAGAAAGCTGGCTTCTGCCTGCCATCCTGCCAGCAGAAAACCCAACTGTGCCAACAATGAGCACCTCTCCAAGAAGTGGTCCACGGCACACCAAAGTCTTCACATGCCATGCACCCCCACAAGAGGGACTGCTCATGACCTTCCCTTGTGTGCTTCAGGCATGATCACGGATGTGAACAGCAGTGCTGCACCTCCACGATCGGAGTCCCAGGAGCTTTTAAAACAAAAGCTGTCTCAGAGTTTCAGCAGTGGCTGACTTGCAGTGCAGCCACATTTTTAAAGGGAAAGGGCTTTTTTGGTGCCGCTCTCCTCTTTCTTCCTTTTACCTGAAACACAAACACACATACCTACACGCACACATGATGGCACCTCTTGATTCAATGAATTGGGAATATGCTTCTTTTAGGAAGACAATTTTTAAATACCAAATCCTGTGGAGCTCACATAAATCAAAGACGTATCTGTGTGGCTCTTTCTCTGTTCATATATATAATAAATACTGCCGAGGTTACACAGTGACCATGGCCTAAATATCTGCAGTGGAAGATTTTGCAGACACTTCCCCAAAGCAAAATGTCTATTAATGAAATCTATTCATTTTAATAAGAATTCTTCTGAGATCAAATACGCAACTTATCCAACTAATTGTTGCCTCCGTTAAGTTAATTAATCTCTCTGAGCCTTGGTTCTATCATCTTTCATCTATCGAATACATTTAACAATGTGTGCCTTATACCACACAGAGTTGCTGTAAGAATTCAATGTAATCACGTGATAAAGTGTGACTCAAATGCGCAATACGGCTATCACCATTCACACCAAATGGATAACAGCAGCATCAAAATGAGCTTGATCCCATTCTATGCGGTGTTGGTGATGACCAAGGACTCAAATGGAAGCATCTGTGGTTACACGCAGTAAAGAGGAGCTAGTGTTAGTAATATTCCTATTTGAAATAACTTAGTGTTTGTATTTTTGTGTTTAGCAGAAAGCCTCCACTTGAATAAGGGTGGAAAATTTGAGAGCACCAATTAGGTTCCAAATTTTCAAAATACATTCTGTCCATGAACACCATGCAAAGCATGCTTTCCACTCCCATGCAGATGAATTTCCATCTCCAGGGTGCACGGCAAATATAAAGTTCTGCCTGAGACCATTTTCTTCCTGTAATATAAAGACATTCTTCTATATCATTTGCTTTATTATCCAGATTTTTTTAAAAAAATCTCAGCTGGGCATGGTGGCTCATGCCTGTAACCCCAGCACTTTGGGAGGCCGAGGCAAATCGATTGCCTGAGGTCAGGAGTTTGAGACCAGTCTGGCCAACACGGTGAAACCCTGTCTCTACTAAAAATACCAAAAAAAAAGATTAGCCAGGCAATGGTGGTGTGCACCTGTAGTACCAGCCACTCAGGAGGCTGAAGCAGGGGAATTGCTTGAGCCAGGGAGGTGGAGGTTGCAGTGAGCCAAGATCACACCACTGCACTCCAGCCTGGGTGACAGAGCAAGACTCCATCTCAAAAAAAAAAAAAAAAAAAAATCTCTGCAGCTGTTCTCATAATTTATACAGCCCCATTTTTCAAAGCAACTTCTGATGTGCCTATTATATTTTGACCTCCTCTCCAAAAGAAAGGAGACACATTTCCGTAAAAGTTTTAAGGTTTTTTTTTCCAGTAGTTCCCTCCTCCCCCTTCTCTGCTCTGCTTTGGTATGAGTTACCTTTTACCACGTTCTAGAGAACCCTCTCTTCGTTTTCCAGACTCAAGTGAACTGGATAAAAATGTAATTAATTATTGTATTGTCTATGTTTAGATATAAATACAGAATTCTCAAAATATTTACAGTAAAAAAGGAAGATTTTTTAATTCGTTGAGGATGCTGGGATGGAGAAAAAGTAATTTTTTTAAAGATAAATTTTTTTAAAGAAATATACCTTATATGTTTGATTTGCTCTTTTTTTTTTTTTTGAGACAGTGTCTCTGTCACTCAGGCTGGAGTGCAATGGTGCCATTAAGGCTCACTGCAGCCTTAAACTTCTGGGGTCAAGCAATCTTCTCACCTCAGCCTCCCACGTACTAGGACCACAGGCACACGCCACCATGTCCAGCTAATTTTTTTAAAAATTTTTTATAGTGACAGGGTCTCGCTGTTACCCAGGCTGGTCTTGAACTCCCAGGCTCAAGTGATCCTCCTGCCTCAGCCTCCAAAAGTGCTGGGACTATAGGCATAAGCCACCATGCCTGGCTGATTTGCTCTTTTTTGACAAATCTTTGTAGGTAGTTGAAGTAGAACATGTACATTCTATAGCTATATCCTGAATGGGTAAGTCGGGTACCCTGTGAGGACAGCAATGGGCCCCTTCCTCTATTTCCCTCTGAATGAGCCCGTGGCACACTCTCCTCTACCTTCCCACTGCCCTGAGAGTTCTAGGGCATAGCTAGTTCCTTCCCGGATCCTCCTCTCCTTTTCAATGCCTATGCAGAAGCCCCATTCCTGCCCTTCTGTGCAACTTAATTTAGCATATGTTGGTCACACTTCTACCCTGTGTAAGCCCCACGTTAAGGAACTCTCAGTTGAAAACACTAGACCAATGTGCAAGAGCAGGTCCTGAGTTTTTCAAAACTAGAAACAACCGCCCGTCTCCCTACTTTACACACACACACACATACACACACACACACGAACCACCAAAACCTCCTTCGGCCAATCCTGCTCCTCCTGTCTTTTTTTTTTTTTTTTTTTTT